>NC_092372.1:182900888-183214102 GCF_030028105.1 Mobula birostris
GGGTCACTCCTCTGCTTTTGTGGATGTTTGCAGAGAAAAAGAATTTCAGGATGGTTATTGTATACATTTCTCTGACATCAAGTGTTCCTGTTGAAACTTATTGAAATTCACCAGCTCCATGGATGCAAGTCTCCTCACCATTGAAGACATCTTCATAAGCATTGTCTCAATGAAGTGGCATCTATAATATAGCACACTAACCATCCAGGAAATACCCTCATTTCACTACTATCATCAGAGAGAAAGTACAGGAGCCTAAAGATCCACATCAATTTTTTTAAGAAAAGCTCCTTCTCCATCAGATTTTGGAATGGTCCAAGGACCAATGGAAACTAGTTAACTACTGTATTCCTCTTGTGAACTAATTTATATCTCTTATTTTTTAAACTTCCATCTATCTATCTATCTATCTATTTATATATACATACATTCATTCATCCACTTATTCATTTATCTATCTATGAATTTTTAGTCCATTTATTTATGTATTTATTTATTTTGTTGCTTATTTCTTTATTCCTTTCTTTTTTATTGTAATTAATAGTAAATTTTTCACCACACAGCTGGTATGTACAGACCACATGAAATCCGCGGTGATGTTTATGCTGAGGAATTTAAAGCTGTTTACCCTCTCAACCCCAGACCCACTGATGTCAATAGGGGTTAGCCTGTCTCATTCCTCCTGTAGTCCACAACCAGCTCCTTTGTTTTTGCGACGTTGAGGGAGAGGTTGTTTTCTTTACACCATTGTGTTCGGGTGGTGACTTCTTCTCTGTAGACTGCCTTATTATTATTTGAGATTAGGCCAATCAGTGTAGTGCCATCAGCAAATTTAATTAGCAGATTGGAACTGTGGGTAGTGTCACAGTCATGGGTATGCAGAGAGTAAAGGAGAGGGCTTAGTATGCAGTTGATGAGAGGTGACCTGATAGAGGTGTACAAGATAATGAGAGGCATTGATCGTGTGGATAGTCAGAGGCTTTTTCCCAGGGATGAAATGGCTAGCATGAGAGGGCATAGTTTCAAGGTGCTTGGAAGTAGGTACAGAGGAGGTCAGGGGTAAGTTTTTTACGCAGAGAGTGGTGAATGCGTGGAATGGGCTGCCGGCAGCGGTGGTGGAGGTGGAAACGATAGAGTTTTTTAAGAGATTCCTGGATAGGTACATGGAGCTTAGAAAAATAGAGGACTATGGGTAAGCCTAGGTAGTTCTAAGGTAAGGACATGTTCGGCACAGCTTTGTGGGTTGAAGGGCCTGTATTGTGCTGTAGGTTTTCTATGTTTCTATGATCATGTTGATTATAAAACCCATTCTAGGAGCCGAGTAGACCTTAGTAAACCCATGTTGAGGGTCAGAGGGAGGGAGCCCACTCTTACCACTTGGTGGTGAACTGATAGGATGTCCAGGATCCAGCTACACAAGGCAGGATGAAGGCCGAGGTCTTTGAGCATCTTGTCAAGCCTGGAGGGAAATATGGTTTTGTATGCTGAACTGTAGTCCAAGTACAGCATTCTCGTATAAGCATCCCTCCTCTCTAGATGTGTAGGTGTGAGATCTCGATCGGTTGTGTTGGGAGGCAAATTGTAGGGGGTCCAGTGTGGGTGGTAGCATGCTGCAGATATAGTCCTTGACCAGCCTCTCTTTTTCTTTTTCAATATCTTTATTGATTTCTTACAAAAAAAGAATGCAGAGTACAGGAGGATATATATTATATATCAAATACAATATATGTGAATCACACTTATAGTTTTATTAACCCATATTTGTGTAAATTAAATTGAATCGTAATATTGAAAAGTAATAATTTTATTATTATACAAAAAAAAATCTAAACCCACTACTGAGGAGGCTGTTTGGAAAAATAAGTTAAAGGAAAAAAAATCCTTATCATATAGTAAAACATATCATTAGCTAACATCTGTACTTGATAACAAATCAAAGATTTTCAAAGTAATTCAAAAAAGGTCCCCACAATGTTAAAAAGTCTTGTCTTGATTCATAAATTGAGCAACAAATCTTTTCTAAATTTAAGCACGACATACCATCGCTCTGCATGAGCAGGCGGAGCAACATCTTTCCACCTGAGCAACAATGCCCTCCCAGCTATAAGAGAAATAAAAGCCAAAATGTGCAAATCAGGTGTCTCCAAGATAACATCTTTTCCTCCAACAATACTGAATAAGGCAGTCAAAGGATTTGGTTTAAAATTTACTTTAAAAAGCACAGAAAAAGTTTGAAATACTTCCTCCCAGTATTTTTCAAGACGCGGGCATGTCCAGAACAAATGAATTAATGAAGCCTCTCCATTGTTACAATTGTCACAATAGGGAGATATATCCAAATAAAAACGAGACAGCTTATCTTTAGTCATGTGGGCCCGATGGACCACTTTAAATTGTAAGAGGGAGCGACGGGCACACAATGACGAGGTGTTAACCAATTAAAAGATTTCATTCCAAGTTTCCTCAGAAATTGAAGTCTGTAAATCTTGTTCTCAGAGATTTTAAATTTTGTCTGAAGGAACATTTCTCATTCCCAACAACATACCATAAATATTAGATATTGATTTATTATGAAAGGGTTTCAAATTAAAAATTGCATCTAATAAATTCTTATCAGGACTTTTAGGAAATGTATGTAATTGAGACCGCAAAAAGTCTCTAATTTGTAAATATCGAAAAAAATGGGTTTTTGGTAAGCTATATTTAGTTGACAACTGCTCAAACGAAAAGATCCTGAAAGCATTTAATACCCAGTCTATCCCAATCTTTAAAGGTTACATCAGTCATAGAGGCTTTAAAAAAAATAGTTAGAAAAAATGGGACTTGAAAGAGAAAATCTCAATAAACCAAAATATTATCTAAATTGTACCCAGATCCTCAAAATATGTTTAACTACAAAACTATCAGTTAGTTTACTTAAAAATAAAGGAATTGAGGATCCAAGCGAAGAGATGATAGAAAATCTATTAACAGAGTTAACTTCTAAAGAAACCCAAACCAGACAGTCCTCTCAGTTAATATAATATAACCAAAATGTGGGGTTCCATATATTGACTGCCCAGTAATAAAACCTAAAATTTGGTAAAGCTAAACCTCCATTCTTTTTAGCTTTTTGAAGATGTATTTTATTTAATCAAGAATGTTTATTTTTCCATATATATGAAAATGTGATAGAATCGAGAGAATTAAAAAAGGATTTAGGAATAAAAATGGGTAAGGCCTGAAAAAGGTATAAAATGTAGGCAAAATATTCATTTTAATAGAGTTAATTCAGCCAATCAATGATAAAGAAAGGGGCGACCATTTTGATAGTGCCCTTTTTACATATCTCAGCAAGGTAAAAAAACTTTCTTTAAATAAGTATTTATAATTCTTAGTAATTGTTACACCCAAATTGTTCCACCTCCAATGGGATCCCACCACCAAGCACATCTTTCGCTCACCCCCTCTGCTTTCCGCAGGGATCGCTCCCTACGTGACTCCCTTGTCCATTCGTTTCCCCCATCCCTTCCCACTGATCTCCCTCCCGGCACTTACCCTTGTAAGCAGAACAAGTGCTATACCTGCCCTTACACTTCCTCCCTCACCACCATTCAGGGCCCCAGGCAGCCCTTCCAGGTGAGGCGACACTTCACCTGTGAGTCGGCTGCTGTGATATACTGTGCCCGGTGCTCCCGGTGCGGCATTCTACATATTGGTGAGACCCGACGCAGATTGGGAGATCGTTTCGCTGAACACCTCTGCTCTGTCCACCAAAGAAAGCAGGATCTCCCAGTGGCCACACATTTTAATTCCATGTCCCATTCCTATTCTGATATGTCTATCCACGGCCTCCTCTACTGTCAAGATGAAGCCACACTCAGGTTGGAGGAACAACACCTTATATTCCGTCTGGGTAGCCTCCAACCTGATGGCATGAACATTGACTTCTCTAACGTCTGTTAATGCCCCTCCTCCCGTTCTTACCCCATCCCTTATTTATTTATATATTATTTTTTTCCTTTTTTCCCCTCTCTCTTTTTTTCTCTCTCTGTCCCTCTCACAATAACTCTTTGCCTGCTCTCCATCTTTCTCTGGTGCTCTCCTCCCCCTTTCTTTCTCCCTAGGCCTCCCGTCCCATGATAGCCTCCCTTCCCCAGCCTTGTATCCCTTTTGCCAATCAACTTTCCAGCTCTTAGCTCTATCCCTCCCCCTCCTGTCTTCTCCTATCATTTCGGATCTCCCCCTCCCCCTCCCACTTTTCCACAATCCTGACGAAGGGTCTCTGTCTGAAACATTGACTGTACTTCTTCCTATGGATGCTGTCTGGCCTGCTGCATTCCACCAGCATTTTGAGTGTGTTGCTTGAATTTCCAGCATCTGCAGATTTCCTCATGTTTGCATACCCAAATAAGTAAATATTTTTGATCCAGTTGTTTCAACTAATTAGCTAATTCAATTCTCTCTTTGTTAGCTTTTTTCTTAACATTTGCAGTACAGGAAATAATTTGACCTCTAATATAAGCCTTAAAGGTATCCCATATAATAAGACTAGAATTCTCTTCCCGTGCATTCTCTTCAAAAAAAAGATTAATTTGTCTCTCCAAAAATTTTAAGAAATCTTTATCTGATAGCAAAATTGGGTTAAACTACCAAAATCTGTTTATTTGAAAGAAACCAGAGAGCTTTAAAGATAAAATCACAGGAGCACCATCTGAAACAGCGATCTCTTTATATTCACAGGATCGAACTAATGGAATCAATTGGCTGTCAATAAAAAAAAATCAATCCTGGAATACCTATGATGAACATGGGAAAAAAACAAATACTCCTTATCTATTGGATGATATACTAAAGGCTGATTTACTAAGTATTGCTGGCTTAGAAGATGATCGATCCAAAACTGGGTCTAGCCAACAATTAAAATCTTCACCAAAGACCAATGAATAAAGATTTAAATCAGGTAGAAGCGAAAAAAATCACTCAAAAAAACCTGGATCATCTATATTTGGGGCGTACAAATTAGCAAATACCATTAGCTTACAGGGTTCCCCCGCTATCCGAAGGTAGAGCATTCCTATGAAATGGTTCATAAGCCGAAATGTCGTAAAGTGAGTAAGCAATTACCATTTATTAAATGGGAAAAAATTTGAGCGTTCCCAGACCCAAAAATTAACCTACAAAATCATGCCAGATAACACATAAAACCTAAAATAACAGTAACATATAGTAAAAGCAGGAATGATATGATAAATACACAGCCTATATAAAGTAGAAATGCTTTTCTGCAATCATTGAAGCACTGTCTAGCGCAGAGAAAATATCACTCAAGTGTTCTTGGCAGAAACACTTAGTGCAAGCGCTCTCGGCAGAAACACTCTCTCCAATAACCTTTAAGCTATGAAGCTGCCAAATCATACTAAATAACACATAAAAATACACATCCTATATAAAGTAGAAATAATGTATGTACAGTGTAGTATCACTTACCGGAATCGGGAAGACAGTGAGAACACTGATGATGGTGTGTTAGACTGAGTTGTCGGTGGTTGGGGTGGTGGGACACTGGGGTGTCATCTCATTGTCGTCTGCTTCCATCAGGGCAGGCAGGTCATCTTCTTCTATGTCTGCCTGCCTCAATGTCGAAGGTTGAGGTTTGACGTCTGCTGTGGCTGATGTGGGAGGCTTGAAAAACGACGGTATGCTTGACTACTTAGCCTTGCACACTTTTCTATCATACAGTTCTTTGTAAGCAATCAAACCATCCTGCAAATATGCCCTAAACCTACGTACCGTTTCAAAATTAAAGTCGTACTTTTCTGCAATCATTGTTGTCAACTGCAGTGAAAATCTCACGCAGTTGCTTCACATTCAGTTCCTGGATGAATTCACTTTTGGTCTGTTCGCTACTGCATTCAGTTTCGATTGTTATCCTTTCCTCTTCCAATTGCATCAGATCTTCATCTATCAATTCTTGGTCATGGGATGCCAAAACCTCTTCAACATCCATCATCTTCGTCAACTTCCACAAGCCAAACTCACTTAGTCCTTACTTCGTTCACCATGATCAAAACACTTAATTATGTCTGGTTTTACACTAAGTGTAACACGCCTTACAAGCTCTTTTAGGCTTTTCCGATACCTTAGAACTCATCTTGCTAACGGCTGCTCAAAAAAAATCGACATAAAGCACAGATGCTCACAGGCACGTGTTTAGCAATGCGGGCTAGAATGCAGTTCTGGGGGAGGAGCTTGGCTGCTTGGGGCGTATGCTGCCTTTTTCACGCACTGCCCTTTTTCATAACAGTGAAAACACCTTCTGTTAGCGAAAACAGGTAACTAATGTAGGTCTTTCGTAACAGCGAGGTGTCGTAAAGCAAACGTTCAAGAAGTGGGGGACACCTGTGTTATCTAATTTTCCTGATACTATAACAAAATGCCCATTGGTATCAGACACTACTTTACATTGAACAAAAGAAACTGTATTATCCGTAAAAATCAAAACACCCCTAGACATAGCCTGAAAGGAGGAATGAAATTGAAGTCCATTCCAACGACTGAAGGGGCATAACCTATCACATTTACGAACGTGAGTTTCTTGTAAAAAAGTAATTGGGACCTTAAGTTTTTTAATATAGATAAATATCTTGTTCCATTTCACGGGGTGGTTTAATTCTTTAATGTTAAGACTAAGTAAGTTAATAGTATGATCCATTTTTAATACTACTTACAAGAACGGTTAGAATAGTAACCACTGAAATGTATACTAAATCCAAACAATGAACTTTGAGATAAAGTAACCAGGCAACAGTTGTGGCTAAGAGACCAAAATAGCTCCCAGAGAAGAAAACACCCAACCTCTCACCCACTTCCCAAAGTCAAAAAGCCGACCAATAGACAATCGACAGTTAAACCTACTGATATTACCCTCCCAAAAAAAAGCCTATTGGTTGCACTCCAAATAAATTTTCAAGGTTAGCTGCGTTCCAACTAGACTAAATAAAAGAAAATTATTGAAAGAAAAAAAAGCCTCGAAAAAATAAGTATAAAATGTAATTTTTTAAAAAATTATCAAAATTCAAAACATATTAACATACAAGGTATTAACTCATTTAAATCTTATTTTCTAAGTAAAACATTAAAGAGTTCAAGAAGAGAGTTAGCTACAAAGGCATATCAAATGTAAAAGAAGCAATTACTCATATAAGAAAAAATTAAACAGTCAAACTTCTACGTCCAAAAATTCTTGGGCTTCCTGTGTCAAATGAAACCATTTCCAAGACCCATCCCTCAAGATAATTCTGAGTCGGGCAGGATAACAGAGAAACGGTTTAAAACCTTTGTTATACAGTTCTGACATAACCTTTTTAAACCTGAAGCGCTCATTCATCACCTCAGGTGAATAATCTTCGATAATTCTGATCTTCTGACCGTTGTAATGAATCATACCTCTTTGACAGGATTCAGAAATTAAAAGTTCCTTTGTTTGAAAATCATGAAGACAGATTATCACAGATCGGGGCCTCTCCCCTACAGCAGGTCTGGGCACAAGCAATCTGTGCACTCGGTCAATCTTAGGTGGGGCTTTTAAAATTTTATGGAATAATTTTGGCAAGAAGTTTGCAAAGAATTCCTTAGGCTGGTTACCTTCCATTAACTCATCAAGACCGAGAATTCGTAGATTATTTCTTCAACTTCTATTTTCCAAGTCGATAATCTCCTGTTTTAATTCTTCAGTAGATTTTGACTGATTTTCACAAAGCATTCGCAGATCTTCAATTTTAGCATCCAAAATCATCAAAGTATCTTCATTCTCCTGTAGTCGTTTATCATGTTCACTTAAGGCTTTTTGAATAGAATCAAATTTTACATAAACTTGGTTAATTTCAAAGCTGAGTTGCTGAAATTCCTCAGAGAATTCTTTTTTATGTTTCTGAAGCATCTCCATAATAGATTCCAAAGTTACAAGAGGGTCCTCTTCTTTTTTCATAGCTTTAGCACCCCTCATAATAACAATATTATGTTTAAAAGTAAGATTTCGAAAGAGGTTGGAATCAGCAAAGTAAGTAATATAGGAGCAGCTCCAAGAAGTTGTTACTCCATCAACAACCAGTAGGCATCTCCGCCGACCAGCCTCTTAAAGCATTTCCTTATTATTTAGGTGAGTGCGACAGGATGCCAATCATTCAAACATGTTACCTTGGTCTTTTTAGGTACAGGAACTTATCTACAGTCAGTGAGAGACGGATCACAGGATGGATGGAAGATTATGGTAGTTCCTGAGTGCAGAGAGAGCTCATGTGTAGAAGACATTGTGTAATAGTGTGGTAAGGTTGTGTCAAAGAGAGGGGTTTAATAGTTGCTCAGCTGGAAGCAGGCATATTTGTTGGGCATGGGTAAATGCTCATGACCCACAATTATGCTCTTAAAATAGTTAGGGTCCAGCCTTCCGACTGCTTTACTTGCCTGTAACATTTGAAATAAAACAAATGTTAAAATGATGGCCCTTTGGCCTAGAAATGTGCTTGCAGAGTTCTGTTTGTTTCAGCACTATGAAACTGAAAGTGACTTTCCACAGAATGGACACCACAATAAAAACCTCGGGCTCATATCACATCACTTCATAAATTCAGTCAGGCATTACCTAAGGTAAGTTTTACCCATACATCTCATGAGATTTCACCTGAAATTACATCCTTCTCAGTAAACCAAGTCCAGCACGAATTCCCTAACTAAACTCTCCAACTACAGCTTCCTTCAAAGCTGTTACGAGCCAACATGAACCCTAAGGCTGGAATGGCACAATGCAATAACTAGAAGTTACAAGTTCAAGTGAACAGGATGAGATTTGAAAATGTAATATTTGTAAGTACTCGCTTGACCAAATGCACCCATCCCTTCAGGGTGAATAGTAACTTCATTCAGTGTAACTGGAGCACTCTGCAGGGAGCTTTCTCTTTGTAGGACCTTATATCAAGTATCATACTGTAGCTCTCAATATTGATACTGAGATCAGAACGTAGGAATGATTTGTTATCTGGCATGAGCTTCCTTCATCGTGGTGAAGACAATAGCTAATCCTGCTAAAAGCATTGACTTAGGAAAGCGTAGTTTGTAATGATTGCTAACTTTCTCTCTGGTCCTCTCCCCAAAACCCAGAATAAGCAATTCAGTGAATGTGATATTTTTGTTGGCCAAGTTCATCCTAAGTGTTATAAATATGATCCTTTCAACTTGCTTTTTGATCAAAAATATGTTTTCCCATATATCAAACCTTGTGTTGCATTCCTCGCTGAACATTATAATTCAGCTGGGCTTGTACTTGAGGTAATTTGAATTATTTTACATGATGGTCCCATTGTTTTAAATTTAAAATACCTTTGGGGGTAATTTTGACTGTGTAGTAGAATAAACCATGTGAAAGCAATCAACAGCTTATTTATGTAACTCTGGGGACCTTTCTATTGCTTTACTTATTTCCATTGACCTTATTCTCTGTCTCTTATGTGAAGGGCTCGCTTACTTACTGGTTGAAAGCTGCTTCTGCTGTGCTGGTTATTGATTGGCCTGTTCAAGCGATGCACCAGCTTTTTCCCATTGGTTACCTTGAATGCTATGGCAATGGCTTCTGGCTCTGGCTGCCTCAGCTTGTATAAGAACAGCACAGGCAAGAGACTCACTCTCTTTCCTTTGTGTCCAAGGGCTCATCTTCACACTGAGGTCCTGGTCAGTGCTGAAAAACTATTGGGAAAGTGTTGCAGATATACCAGAGTCCAGACACCCACTTAGCTAAGTACCTGTTTGAGTTTGAAGTATTACTGAATATTTAGTGTCATTGGTTTTGTTACTTCATGCGGCTTAAACAAGCACTAGTTTGACTTAGATGTTTGGTTGAGTGTTTTACCACTTGTCAGTAAATAACTGGTTAATGTGTTCACTACAATCTGTGACTTTCGTTTCACCCACTGAATCCTTGAAACTGTTTTCACATTCCATTTGGTACTGCAAGCAGGGTCCATTGGTTGGCCAGAAGACGAACAACTTCAAAAGGTTGTACAATAAAGACAATCCCCTGTGTCAGCGGTGCCAAGTTGCGGGCTGGACTGACAACAGTGTGGGATTTGGGAGTCTCACAAACCCCCTGGCAGACCTGACAACCCTATAGAGGTTAGACAAGTTAGACTCCCGTGGGGTGAAAATAGTTCACCGTATCATTTCTATACTTAAGAAGGCAGGGTTCCCTAAAGGACAGAGAGCTGAAGAAATGATTTCTGGCTGCTGGCAGCCATCACGAGACACCAGCATGAGATGATGACACGGTGAGAGCAGGAGATAGTAAGTCTCTAGAACGAGGTGGAGACTCTACAGAGGTGTTGTGCCACCATATAGGAAGCTGCCCGATCAGCACAGACCTGGGCCAGCGGTGAGGAGACAATAGTACAGAGAGAGACAGTCGGTTAAAGAAGATGCTGCAATTAGGTGCTGCCCGATGGACTCATTAGAAACTGGACCCTGTTAAGGTCTGAGCCTTGATGTGGTGGGGAGACTAACCCAATGCGTGGATGGGCGGAGGGGATGTCTGGCTGGATGGTGAGGATGGTGAAGAGAGGATAGACTGTCCTATGATTCTCTCTTGAAGTGAATTCCCTCACCCCTACGCACCCAAAAACAGCACAGGTTGGCCTGCGGTCCCATACCCAGCATGGGCAAGGGAGGGGGCATCAGCACACGGTCTCACCCTCCCAGGAGGGGTTGCTCCATGAGAACAGAGATCAGGGAATTCTCTGCTCAGGAATTGGTGGGATTAGAGGGTAGTTACAGACAGAAGCCAGGAGAACCTCTGGTTGTGGAGGATGTAGGATAAGGAGTGCACTGGAGTGAGCCTACCAAATAGAGATATGTGTATGTTAGGGGGCCTGTCACCCCAGCACAGGGTCAATAACACCTTGAGGAGCATCATGCATCATTATAGGATCGGGTAGAGCAGCGGTCAGTGTCAAGTACTCTTCCCTCTTTGAGTGGCATTTAAACCCCCGGGCAGGGTGGAGCACAGTCGAGGAAGGGACCAGTGAGCTCCTATTGCAGCTTTATACGGTGATGGTAATAGCCCAGCAGAGGTTTCTGATTTTACCCCTGCCATGACAGGACATTTGGTTCCTCACAGGAAAGGAGTTGTGCTGTCTTTAATGGGAACAGCAGTTGGGCGTCCCATAAATGCAGCCATTCCACTGCTGGAAGGGTTATGTAGAAGAAGGTGCATGTGGCCGGGTATGGAAGCTGGATAAGCAGACTGGGAATGGGGATCCTGCATGACCCATAAGGAGCTGTTTCTAGCTCTGCTCAGAGCCAGGGTCTCGAAGGAGCAGGCAAATGGGGATCTCCCTCCTACCCTCTATGGTTGGAGTACTGCCAGGAAAAGAGAGGTCAGAAGGCATTCAACCCCTCTCCCGATAAGGGCTCCTTCTGTACTCTGCTGGATTCCTCACAGTCGGGTCTGGGTTCCTTATATCCCTTGCTGGAGGATCCGCAAAAGGCACTGGTAGACCTTAGGTGGCAGCGTAGGTCGGAGGCGGGGAGGGGGTGCGGGGTGGTGTGCCAAGGGGATCATTCGCTCTGCACACTCCCCCAACCTGTGAATCCTGTGAATGACCTGAGTTTGAAAATGTTGTGTGAGGTGTGGCCACATGTGAGTTTACTTCAGTGTGTGTGTGTGAAAAATCTGTCTTAAAGTTGTATCGGAAGGGTGTTTGAATTAGTCCTTAACTTCAGTGGAAAAGGTATTTTGCTACTTGGAGAAAGGAATTTGCAAGAGCTCTTTTCTAAGAGGGCTGTGCCTTTAAGTGGCCGTGTGAATGTGTTAATGTGTTGGGGGCCCCCGCACATTAGTCCTTTCTTTTCCAAGGTCGCCAGTGCCTTTTGCAGAGCCTTCTGTCATAGTCATAGTCATACTCTATTGATCCCGAGGGAAATTTGGTTTCGTTACAGCTGCACCAACCAAGGACAGAGTATAAACATAACAATATAAAACCATAAATAATTAAATAATAATATGTAAATTACGCCAGGACCAGCCTATTGGCACAGGGTGTCTGACCCTCCAAGGGAGGAGTTGTAAAGTTTGATGGCCACAGGCAGGAATGACTTCCTATGACGCTCACTGTTGCATCTCGGTGGAATGAGTCTCTGGCTGAATGTACTCCTGTGCCCGCCCAGTACATTATGCAGTGGATGAGAGACATCGTCCAAGATGGCATGCAACTTGGACAGCATCCCCTTTTCAGACACCACCGTCAGAGAGTCCAGTTCCATCCCCACAACATCACTGGCCTTACGAATAAGTTTGTTGATTCTGTTGGTGTCTGCTACCCTCAGCCTGCTGCCCCAGCACACAACAGCAAACATGATAGCACTGGCCACCACAGACTCGTAGAACATCCTCAGCATCATCCGGCAGATGTTAAAGGACCTCAGTCTCCTCAGGAAATAGAGATGGCTCTGACCCTTCTTGTAGACAGCCTCAGTGTTCTTTGACCAGTCCAGTTTATTGTCAATTCGTATCCCCAGGTATTTGTAATCCTCCACCATGTCCACACTGACCCCCTGGATGGAAACAGGGGTCACCTTAGTCCTCCTCAGGTCCACCACCAGCTCCTTAGTCTTTTCCACATTCAGCTGCAGGGAATTCTGCTCACACCATGTGACAAAGTTTCCTACCGTAGCCCTGTACTCAGCCTCATCTCCCTTGCTGATGCATCCAACTATGGCAGAGTCATCAGAAAACTTCTGAAGATGACAAGACTCTGTGCAGTAGTTGAAGTCCGAGGTGTAAATGGTGAAGAGAAAGGGAGACAAGACAGTCCCCTGTGGAGCCCCAGTGCTGCTGATCACTCTGTCTGACACACAGTGTTGCAAGCACACGTACTGTGGTCTGCCAGTCAGGTAATCAATAATCCATGACACCAGGAAAGCAACCACCTGCATCGTTGTCAGCTTCTCCCCAGCAGAGTAGGGTGGATGGTGTTGAACGCACTGGAGAAGTCAAAAAACATGACCCTCACAGTGTTCGCTGGCTTGTCCAGGTGGGCGTAGACACGGTTTAGCAGGTAGACGATGGCATCCTCAACTCCTAGTCGGGGCTGGTAGGCGAACTGGAGGGGATCTAAGTGTGGCCTGACCATAGGCCGGAGCAGCTCCAAAACATGTCTGTCCAGGGTCTTTATGAGGTGGGAGGTCAATGCCACTAGTCTGTGGTCATTGAGGCCACTGGGGCGCAGTCTCTTCGGCACAGGGATGAGGCAGGACGTCTTCCACAGCACAGGAACCCTCTGGAGACTCAGGTTCAGGTTGAAGACATGGTGAAGTACTCCACATAGCTGAGGGGCACAGGCTTTGAGCACCCTGGTACTGACACCATCCGGTCCTGCAGCCTTGCTTGGGTTGAGACGTTTCAGCTGTCTTCTCACCTGTTCAGCTGTGAAGCCCACTGTGGTGGTTTCGTGTGGGGGAGGGGTATAGTCATGGGAGCAGGGTGGGGGACTGTGAGGAGGGGTAGGAGGGGAGAGTGGAATATGTGTCAGTAAGGGATATAGGGTCCCGCCAAGGGTTTCGGTCCGAGATGTCGGCTGTATTTTCTTTTCCATAGAGGCTGCCTGGTCTGCTGAGTTCCTCCAGCATTTTGTGTGTGTTGCTTTTCTTTTCCTTTGTTCTTTGGAAAATGTAGTAGCTCTTCACAGTGGGAATTAACTGATTATTCTAAGTTTCGCAGTTACTTGTGAAGGTTCTGAAGAAAGAAAAGTACTGTGCAAGCATGGATTTTTGTTCGTCTTGCCTGTGTTTTTAGTTTGATACTTTATCTGTTTTTCATGGTGCTGGTTTTAGGAAGAAAATTGGATGGCCAGGTGGAAACCAGGTTGAGGTGATAGAAATCTGTGCTTCTTAAGGTAATAGAAATCTGTAGCAGATGCCCGCATTTCAGAGGGAAAAGGCATTTCGGGAAATTGTTCATTGGTGGACAGTTAAATGGGAATTTGGAATTCATATTTTGGAAGATTGGAAGATTTGGGAAGCAATCCTAAAAGCTGTTGTTTTTGCTATCAAAGACTGCTGTATGTCTAAATGCCCAGTGACTAATCAGGAGCGACTGACTTTGTGTCTCCCCGCATTACAGAATGGCGAAGTAGTGTATGCTGATGGCAGTAGTAATGATGTTGGCTTATGGAGGGACGTCCTATAACATGTTTCTGTGGATGGCATACGAATATGCAAACAGGACCAATGTGTCAGATTGCTGGATTTGTTTGACGACTCCTAACCATGTCACAGGTGGGATGTCATCGATATTGATCCCTTTTAATGACAAAGAAAAAGCCCGTTGGGGGAAATTGTTCAGCTTCTCAGGTTTTTGCATTCTGTTTTGGGGGAAAGTCAGGAAGGAGTAGTCTATGCTGGCCAATCTCACCCCTTAGTATAGTAGGAGCCGCAAGGAACTTGAGCCTTAGTAATCCCTGGTGGAGTAAGCGCTTTAAGGGCTGGTATTTCCCTATGTACGATTTGTTTAACTCAAAGGTCCCGACTTGGAAGGTGATTCCCAAGCTGACAGGGAAGGGGACGGAAGGTTGGTGTAGGTGGTATGATAAACACAGGTCCACCCAGTCAGTGTGACACAGTGAGTGTGAGCAGAACGGTACCCTGGGATGGTTGTGTCTATGCTGAATTCTGCTACGAAGGTGGGCACTCCCTAGACACGGAATGGTTCTTACTGGATGTGCATCTTCCGGGCCTACTTGTGTCTCCCCACCGAGTGGTACAGCTGCTGCTACCTGGGGAATGTGGTGAGGTACATGAACCACCTCGGTGACCTTGATGAGCATCCTGCCCATTCTGGTTGGCGTAGTAAGAGGGCTACCACACAGCGGCAGGAAGGTTTTGAATAATAGTTTTTCCTAGTATGGTACGGTCAGACAGTCCTGGGAACTAATACGGATGATCTTGGATCACCTGCTCACAATGAAGGGTGGCACTTGGGCTGTTATCCGTCAAGAGTGCTGCACCTACATTCCTGACATCTCTCACCTGGCTGATCATATCCAAAAGTTGGCAGCTAAGATTAAGGCTGTGGGGACCAGCTCCATAGATATTACACTCTGGGGGAGACTTGTGGCCTTTTGGGGTGCTAGGAGCTGGTGCACTACTATAGTACACTGAGGAGTGAGAATTGGGATTCTCCAGGAGGCGCTCATAGAGTGAGGTTGATTTTGGCTTCACTCCATTACCATTATTTTTTTTAACCTGTGATCACCCTTATTTAATTTATGTTTACCTACACTAGAAGATTTATTCTATACTATTGATTTATCCTTGAACTATCACTGTGAAACTTGAAGAAATGAGTAAAGAAATAAGTACAAGATCTAAAGTGTGAGATCGTAAAGATGAGAAAGACTCCGATGGGAATGGGAGGAATAAAGGTGAACCCAAGCAAACTGAATTATCTTATGATACTCTGCTGAATCTTATAAATGAAGAATTTGAACAACAACGTCAAAGTTTTAAAGAAGATTTAAAGTCGATTATGGATTCGTTGGAATCGCTTGGTTGTGAAGTTAAACAGCAACAAAGTAAAATTATTGAATTGGACAATGAAGCTCGAAAGAGAGATCTGAAAATTGAGAGTTTGCAACAAAAATTGTCTTCGACGACTAAACAGTTGGACCGTTTTAAATCCAAGATTATTGATCTTGAAAATCAATCTAGAAGACAGAACTTAACGTATAATTGGTCTTCCTGAGGATGTCGAGGAAGGGGACCCTTTAAAATTCTTCTCTCAACTTTTAAAGGATGCGTTCAGCTCTGTATTCCCGGACGATCCTCCATTGCTTGACCGTGTTCACCGTAAATTGCATCCCAAACCAGCCCCTGAATTTAAACCAAGGCCAGTGATCCTCCGTTTCCATTATGTTCACATTAAAGAGCATTTCATCCGAATTGTCGGTCATCAAATTATGAATAAATTTCAACATCATCAATTCTGTTTAGTGGAAGGTTACAGTCCAGAATTGATGAAGGAGTGCCTGGCTTTTAAGCCTCTGATATCGGATGTTACCAAAAACATCTCAGACCGGTTTTATTGTATCCTGCACGTTTAAGAATGTCTCCTCCAGAGGGACCACGTCGTGTCTTCTATTCTACAAATACGGTTCAAAGTTTTTTGGATGAGCACTATTCAACTGCTGTGGATACTTTGCTTTAATTAATGTCTGGCTCTCGCAGCATCAGCTCTGTTTTTACGTGCTTTTTCTTTAAAGCCGATAATCATTGTATGAAGATGGACTTTTTTAAGTTCAAGATTTTTGTTTCTGGTTAGTAGTGTAGGCATTTTTCACATTTCAATTGAAGTTTTTTTTCTTGTTGATGAATTCATTTTTTCTTATTTTGTTAATTTCTAATTATTTGATTTCTGACATTGTCACTATCGATTTGATGGTGAATTTCTATTGTATAGAGGAATACCTTGTTTATTTTTTGCTTCGTATAGTTAAGATGGTGGTCTGTTTCCTTTTTTCATAATATCTTTTGTTCTTTTTACTATGCCATCTTTTCATGTTCCTTCTCCCCATAATTCCTTTCTTTTTTTTGAAGTGCCATTATCAATTAGTTATGTTTGTAATTGATTAATAATATGTATCGACACTTACTTTTTTTGTTCATTTTAGAAATCACAATATGAAGATTATTATAGTATTATTTTTGGATCTTGGGGGGGGGTTCTCTTTTTAACATATATCATTGGAGTTTCCTTCTGGAGAAATAGGGGTAGATTTAATATTAGTTCTTAGTTCTTTTTCTAGCCGTTCCTGGCATAGTTTTGGGACTTCATGGGTGGAGGGTGGGGGATTCTTTACTTTTATTATTAGTCTTTTCTATTGGGAAGATTCAGAAATACAAAGATGTCTGCAGTGTTGTGACTTCCGGTTCCCCTCTAAATATTTATTCCTCTTTCGACTTCATGAGTTTACATTATGGTTAACTCTTTATATACCAAAGGGTTGACTTTAAAATTTGTCTCAGATTATTAATTTTGTCTCTTGGAATACAAATAGTTTAAACCATCCAATTAAACGGAAAAAGATTTTTAAAGTATTCCAAAGACTGAATGCGCATATATTTTCGCACAATAAAACTCATGTGAGGAAAGAGGATAATCAACGTTTCTTTAGGTTTTGGAAGGAATAGCAGTATCACTCAAACCCTCAGGCCAAAGTAGAAGGAGTTTCAATTTTTATAGATTCCTCAATTACATTTACTCATCAAGACATTGTTTCAGATCTGAGTGGTAGATTTTTGTTAATTACTGGGTTACTTTTTAATAAAAGAGTTGCTGTGATCAATGTTTATGCTCCAAACGTGGATTATCCAGAATTTTTTAAGCATTGATTCACTTTTTTTCCTAATTTAAACGAGTATCTGTTGATAATGGGTGGTGATTTTAATTGTTGTTTAAATCCCCTGATGGATAGATCCATATATAGTCAGGCTTTACCAAATAAGTCAGCTACTCTTATCAACTCTTTTATGATCGACTCTGGAATTTCAGAAATTTGGAGATTTTTACACCCTAAGGATAAAGAATTTTCATTCTTCTCACATGTTTATCATTCTTATTCTCGAATTGACTACCTTTTTTTATTGACTCTCGTTTAATTTGATCGGTATTTGACTGTAATTATGACATTATCGCCATTTCTGATCATGCTCCAATGAAACTTTCTATCGAGTTAGTGGATACTTCTCCTAGTATTAGACAATGGCAGTTTAATTCTAATCTGCTTCAAGACCTGGATTTTGTTAAGTTTATGAAGGAACAGATTGATCTCTTCTTTTCAACTAATATTACGGAAGAAATCTCCAATGAGACAGTATGGGACATTTTTAAAGCATATATCCGTGGACAGATTATTTCTTATTCTGTTGGTTTGAAAAAATATATTAAGAATGAAACACTTTTGTTGGTTGATAAAATTAAAGAAGTTGATAAGAAATATTCTATTGCTCCTGGTAAGGAGCTTTATAAACAGAGAGTCGAACTTCAAATGCCACATAGCTTATTATTAACGTCCTCGATTGAAAATCAATTAATGAAAATTAGAAGTGAGTTTTATATACATAGTGACAAATCGGGTAAATTATTAGTTAATCAATTGAAAACTGCTTCTATTAAACATCAAATTATTAAGATTCGCAAACATGATGACACCTTGACAGTTAATCATGACGAGATAAACAAATCTTTTCAAGAATTTTATATATCTTTATATCATTCTGAATTTCCTCACGATCCCAATACGATGCATGACTTTTTAAGGAAACTGAATTTTTCGAAATTATCACCTGAAGAATGTTTAACATTAGAAACTCCTATTACGGATGAAGAAATAACAGCTGTTATTTCCTTAATGAATTCTGGCAAAGCACCAGGTCCAGATGGTATTACAGTGGAATTTTTAAAGTTTTTTTCTTCTATTCTTTGTCTTTGGTTGTCTAGAGTTTTTAAAGAAGCAATCAGATTAGGTAAATTACCACAATTATGGAGCTTCTAACTCTTTAATTCTTAAAAAGAATAAAGATCCTACTGATTGTGCATCATACAGATCGATATCTCTCCTGAATATAGATTCTAAGATTTTTAATAAAGTATTAACAACTAAGTTAGAAGAAGGTATTACCTCAAATTATGTCTGTGGACCAAACTGGATTTATTAAAAATCGTCATTCATCTTTTAATATGAGGAGGTTAATGAAATATTGTTTATACTCCTTCACTTCGTACTCCAGAATGTGTTATTTCATTAGATGCTGAGAAAGCTTTTGACAGAGTTGAATGGCCATATTTATCTAGTGTGCTTGAGAAATTTAATTTTAGTCCGATATTTAAATCTCGGATTAAATTGATATATCATACCCCCGTAGCTTCGATTTTTTACTAACAATCAAAGATCTCCCCTTTCTCGCTTATCTCGGGGTACTAGGCAGGGATGTCCTCTTAGTCCATTATTATTTGATATTGCCCTTGAACCTTTAGCAATTGCTATCCGAGACTCAACTAACATTTTTGGTATTACCTGTGGGAATGAAATACATAAATCATCATTATATGCAGATGATTTGTTATTATACATTTCTAATCCTGAGAAATCTATTCCCGCTATTTTATCCTTGTTGGCTCAGTTTAGTAATTTTTCTGGTTATAAATTGAAGCTTAATAAGAGTGAACTATTTCCCCTAAGTATGCAGGTTCCAATTTATGAATGTTTACCATTTAAATTAGTTACCAACTTTTTTACATATTTAGGGATTAAAATTGTAAAAAAAGCATAAGGATTTATTTAAGGCTAATTTTTTACCTTTAATTGATCAGATTAAACTTCTGTTTACTAAATGGTCACCAATGTCTCTGTCATTGATAGGTTGGATCAATGCTATCAAGAAGATTATTTACCTAAATTTTTATATTTATTTCAAGTGGTGCCAATTTTTATCCCAAAACCCTTTTTTGATAATGCTGATACCAAAATTTCTTCATATATATGGCAGAATAAAGATCCTAGGTTAGGTAAAAGATACTTACAGAAATCTAAAAAGGAGGGGGGGTTTGGCAATGCCAAATTTTAGATTTTACTATTGGGCAATTAATATATGATATTTAAAATTTTGGTTATGGACTTGGACATAATTTCAAGTCCACATTGGGTAAATCTTGAATGTAATTCTTTACAAGGGTTTTCATTGGGTTCTATTTTAGGGACTTCACTTCCCTTTACTCTTTCTAAATTGTATAAACAAATGGATAACCCAATATTAAAATATACTTTACGAATATGGTTTCAATTTTGAAAATTTTTTGGGTTGAATCAATTTATTCTAGCAAGTCCTATTATATCTAATTTCTTCTTTCAACCCTCTATCATGGATCAAGCCTATTTGGCTTGGAAAGCTAAAGGTATAGTACGATTTTGTGATCTATTTTTGGATAATTGTTTCATGTCCTTTGAAGAATTATCTAATAAATATAACTTGCCTAGATCCCATTTTTTTTTAGGTTTTTACAGATTAGAAACTTTTTTAAATACTGTTCTTCTTACCTTTCCGAATTTATGTTCAACGGATATTTTGGAAAAATTTTATATTAAAATCCTTTTCAGAAAGGTGTAATAGGAACTATTTATAATATAATTATGAAAATACGTCCAAACGTATCTAATAAAGTTAAGACTGATTGGAAAAGGGAACTTAAGATTACTTTACTGATTGAAAAATGGGAAAAAATTCTTAAATTAGTTAACTCATCCTCTATATGTGCTAAACATGCGTTGATACAGTTTAAAGTAGTGCATAGGGCTCATATGTCTAAGGATAAATTAGCTCGTTATTATTCTCATATATATCCTGTATGCGATAGATGTCACTCTGAGATAGCTTCTTTAACTCAAAAGTTTTAGTCATGTCCTTTTTTGATAAAATACTGAAAAGATATTTTTGATATTACTAGCTCTTCTTTAAGTTAGTCCTGACGAAGGGTCTCGGCCCGAAACGTCGACTATACCTCTTCCTAGAGATGCTGCTTGGCCTGCTGCATTCACCAGCAACTTATATGTGTGTTGCTTGAAATTCCAGCATCTGCAGATTTCCTCATGTTTGATATTATTTGAACTGTTCTGAGTATTGATTTACAACCTCACCCTATTTAAAATACAGGTGGGAGGAGAAGATAGCAGCGCGCCACGCGCGTGCAGCTCTCCAGTGAAAATGATATCGTATCCGTTAAATAGGGGCCATGGACAAATCTGATTTGATGGACACAGATGTGAAAGCACAGAGGAACATCTGGAGAAATTTCTGAAACGCTAGTTCGCTGCCACTGTTACTGGGAGATCGAGAATCTTCCAGAGGGAAGGCCCCAAAATCCCTGGCTTTGCCTGCTGCTGGCAACCGAGATTGAGGTCAATTCGTCTGGATAGAGATAGTGCTCGGTACTCAGTGTCGGAGGGCTGATCAGAGCTAGAAGTTTTTGGACAACTCGGAGTCAGACTGTGGTCGGGCATGGCAGGAAGCGTTTTCTTCCTTCTCCCATCTGCGAGAGATGTGGGACATTTGAAGAGACTTTGAACTTTTTTACTGTGCCATGGCCTGCTCTTCATCAAGTTATGGTATGGTTGCACTGTTGTAACTATATGTTATAATTATGTGGTTTTGTTAGTTTTTTCAGTCTTGGTCTGTCCTGTGTTTTGTGATATCACACCGGAGGAAATAGTGTATCATTTCTTAATGCATGCTTTACTAAATGACAATAAAAGAGGACGTGTCCTCATAATCTATTACGCCAATTTTTGGTTTACCAATGATGGAACCAAGTCATTTAACCTCTTCAGCTCGTCGAATGATTGCATTTCTTACATTAATGGCTAGAAGATCCATTTTGCTGAATTGGAAAGAGATTAATCCTCCCACCACATTTCATTGGTTCTCTCAAACTATGCTGTGTTTAAATTTAGAAAAAATTAGAAGTGTCATTTATGATCCCTCTATTAAATTCTAAAAGACTTGGAGGCTATTTATTCAACACTTCCGTATGATGAATTTGACCTTTTCCAAACCTATTCTATTTCTTTTTAATATATGGAGAGAGGAGCAGAGTCGACGACACTACTGGTTCTTTTTTTTATATGGTACATAACAGCCCATGTTTTTCCTTCCTTAGTTTAGTTGGTTAGTATTGTTTGGGTTAGTTTTTCTTTTGGGGTATTTTTCTCCTTTTTCACGTTATACTTTTTTTTGTATATTATATTTATATCCTGTATGATTGGAAGGTTTAATACCTTTGTGTCAACTGGGTTTATATTTAAATATGTTAATTACAACAATGTAATCCCAATAACTTTGTACCAATAATATGTTATGTTTATCATTATGAAACTAATAAAAAGATTGAAAATGAAAGGAGTGAGAATTGGGTTTATAATCTGGGTATCGTAGTTTTTTGTTTTGGTTTAGTGGGGTGTTTGTCGGTCTCATACTAGTCTGAGGGCCAGATTGACAAGGTGTTGCGTCTTTCGAGGGGTGATATGTTGTGTGAAGCGTTAGGTTACTTGCTGGATGAAAGCTCCTTCTGCTGTGCTGGTCGTTGATTGTTCCATTCGCGAAATGCAGCAGCTCTTTCCCATTGGTTTTCTTGTGCGCCACTGCACCAGTTTCCACTTCCGGACACCTCGGCGCTATAAGAATGGCACATGGAAGAGACTCTCTCTCTTTCCTTTGTCTCCAGGGGCTCATCATCACACTGAGGTCACAACCAGTGGTGAAGAACCGTTGGGAATGTGTGCTGCAGAGAGGGGGGGCCCCATAGGCACACTTACAGTAGCTAAGCACCTGTTTGTTGAATGTTTGTTTCTCTAGTTGTGTAACTTGGGAAGACTTAATGAACTATCTGTTTGAGTTTGAGATATTACTGAATGCTTAGTATCGTAGTTTTTTTAACTTAGGGTGGTTTAGATGAGTACTTGTTTGGTTGAGTGTTTTGCAGTTTGTCTGCAAATTAATGGGATTAATTTCAGGAGGAGGAGAAGGTGGTGGTGCGACGCAGTGCACGCGGCCTCTCTAGTGATGTATATCTGTAATCTGTCAAGTAGGATGCTGTGCACAATTTTGATTTGATGGAGGCAGATGTGAGAGCACAGAGGAACATCTGGTGAAACTTCTGAAATGCCTGCTTCGCTGCCGCTGCTACTGTGTGATCCAAAATCTCTGGAGGGGAAGGCCCTGAATCCTTGGCTTTGCCTGTTGCTTGGCGGCCGGGGCCGGGGTCGAAGCGCTCGGCAGAGATGGTGCTCGGTGCTCGGTGTCGGAGAGCTGGTCAGAGGCTCGAAATTTTCGTACGGACTCAGAGTCAGACTGTGGTCGGGTGCATCTGCAAGTTTGCGGCGCTGGAAGCTCATGGCAGGGAGAGTTTCTTCCTTCTACCGTCTGTGTGAGATGTTGGGGCTATTGGGACTTTGAGACTTTTTTTAAACGTGCCCATGGTCTACCCTTATTAAATTACGGTATTGCTTTGCACTGTTGTAACTATATGTTATAATTATGTGGGTTTTGTCAGTATTAGTCTTGGTCTGTCTTGTGTTTCTGTGATATCATACCGGAGGAACATTTTATCATTTTTTAATGCATACATTTCTCAATGACAATAAACAAGGACTGAGTGTCCTCATAATCTAAAAAAAAAAGGTTAATGTGTTCACTTTTAATCCATGTCTTCTGTTTCACCTACTGGATCCTCGAACTGGTTTCCACATTACACTGCCTCACATCAACACTCAACCAGTCTGTGTCCTGTAGGAATGCTCACCTGATGTCACATGCTGAACACTAAATTAGTTCCAATCAGACTCATTGAAACTGACACTTATGTCACAGAAGGAAGCTATTTAGCTTATTGTATCCACTGCAGTTAAAGTAAGAATGTATGCAACCTAAACACACCTTGCAGCTCTGCAGCCAGCAGGCCTCATCTCTTCAATTGCTGTATACCTCCAACTACAGAAGCTTGCCAGGTTCTGGATGACCTGACTTATGGAAATCTGACTTTATCCAATTTCTCCCAAGCATTATAATGCACTTTGTAAGATAGAAGTAGTAATAACAATAATATATATAGTAAATAAGACTGCTGAATGGATCCTGACCCGGATCTGGGCCGTACGCTTCAAATATCCAGACCTGCCTCTTGGTTTTTTTGCACTACCTTACTTTCCATTTTTCTATTTTCTATTTATGATTTATAATTTAAATTTTAATATTTACTAATTTTTACTATTTTTAATATTTAATATTTGTAATCCAGGGAGCGGGAAGCGCAGAATCAAATATCGCTGTGATGATTGTACGTTCTAGTACCATTTGTTTGGCGACAATAAAGTGTGAAGTATAAATAATAATAATATGTTTTGTATTTTTCACTAATGTGTTTTTCAAAGTGAGGTGGTACACTTTGGAAGGACAAACTCCAAGGCAGAGTACAAAATAAATGGCAGGATACTTGGTAGTGTGGAGGAGCAGAGGGATCTGGGGGTACATGTCCACAGATCCCTGAAAGTTGCCTCACAGGTGGATAGGGTAGTTAAGAAAGCTTATGGGGTGTTAGCTTTCATAAGCCGAGGGATAGAGTTTAAGAGTCGCAAGGTAATGATGCAGCTCTATAAAACTTTGGTTAGGCCACATTTGGAGTATTGTGTCCAGTTCTGGTCACCTCACTATAAGAAAGATGTGGAAGCATTGGAAAGGGTGCAGAGGAGATTTATCAGGATGCTGCCTGGTTTAGAGAGTATGCATTATGATCAGAGATTAAGGGAGCTAGGGCTTTACTCTTTCGAGAGAAGGAGGATAAGGGGAGACATGATAGAGGTATACAAGATATTAAGAGGAATAGATAGAGTGGACAGCCAGCGCCTCTTTCCCAGGGCACCACTGCTCAGTACAAGAGGAGAATGGCTTTAAGGTAAGGGGTGGGAAGTTCAAGGGGGATATTAGAGGAAGGTCTTTTACTCAGAGAGTGGTTGGTGCGTGGAATGCACTGCCTGAGTCAGTGTTGGAGGCAGACACACTAGTGAAATTTAAGAGACTACTAGACAGGTATATGGAGGAGTTTAAGGTGGGGGGGTTATATGGGAGGTAGGGTTTAAGGGTCGACACAACATTGTGGGCTGAAGGGCCTGTACTGTGCTGTACTATTCTATGTTCTATAATGATTGGATATTGTATATATGCCGTTAGTCTAGTTTAGGGTTAGGGTTGTGTCCTGGTGAATAGTTAACTGAATGAGAGATAGATCATTTGGTTGAGTGGTGTTGCAATAACAACCTCACACTCAACATCAACAAGAATAAGGAATTGATTCTGGTCTTCAGGAAGCGGAAGTCAGGAGAACACACCCCACTCACCATTGAGGGGTGAGAAGTGGAAAGAGTGATCATCTTCAAGTTTCTGGGGGATCTACCACATTGGAACAAACACGATGAAGACACATCAGCAGCTCTACTTCATTAGGAATTAGAGGACACTTAGTATGTCACTGAAGACTCTTAAAACATTTTAGTGGTGCATTTGGATGCAGTGGGTTTTCCGAGGTCAACCAAAGGAATTTTTGTCTTTTATTAAACATTTTTTTTTATAATTACAAGGCAGTGTTGGACATTAAGAACTTCAAGTACTGCAGGTGTACCACATCAATGAGCCGTCGTTGTAAGGGAAGCTGGACTTGCTGCAGACTGTGTTACCACTTGCTACAGAAAAGAGTTGGATACAGTGCACGAAGGCAATGTGCACTCTAATGGTGAGTGATTGTCTTGGATGTTTCTCTTGCAAGACCCTGTTGTACATTGGAAATGTAAAATACTGCAAGCCTGTTTTCCTTGTTAATATAGATAGATACTTTATTGACCCTAAAGAAGTTACAGTGTCACAGTAGCATTACAAATATTAGAAGAGAAGTAAGAAAGAATAAAAAAGTTACCTTAAAAATAAGATGTACAAGATTTACCAGTTAAAGATGACAAGATGTACAAGTTCACACAGATAAAATGATAATGCAAGAATTATTATAACAGAGCTAAACAGAGCTTAAACAGACCGCAGCATAAAAGATTGTACTGGCGACGGCAGACTGGGAGAATATGTGAAGGAGAGGCCTGCATACTCCAAAGGACCTCACTCTCCTCAGGAAGTAGAGATGACTCTGGCCCTCCTTGTACACAGCCTGTATGTTGGTGCTCCACTCAAGTCTATCAATCAGGTGCACCTCCAGGTCCTTGTTGGTCCTCACCACATCTATGCCCTCACCATCAATAGTAACAGGGAGCAGCGCAGGCTTAGTCTTCCTAAAGTCCATCACCATCTCCTTTGTCTGACTGATGTTGAGTTGCAGATGATTCAGCTTGCACCACTTGACAAAGTCCTCCACCAGGGCCCTGTCCTCTCTTTATACACCATCTATTGTTGAGTTGTCAGAGAACTTCTGCAGGTGACATGATGGTGTTGTATCTTAAGTCCGAGCTATCCAGGGTACACAGGAAGGGAGCCAATAACCAGTGCTACTTATAGCTATGTCTGACACACAGCTCAGAAGCCACACAAACTGTGGTCTGCCAGTCACATAGTCCATTATCCAGGATACAATAGAAGTGCCTACCTGCATTGAATGGAGCTTTCCCCCCCAGCAATGAGGGCTGAATGGTATTGAAGACACTTGAGAAATTTAAAAAAAACATGATCTTCACAGTGCTGCCCTGCTTGTACAAATGGAAGTAAGTTCTGCTCAGCAGGTAGATGACAGCATCAACAACTCCAATATGTCCCTGGTAGACAAATTGCAGGAGACGGAGGGCTGATCTGACCAGAGGCAGAGGAGAGCTAGCACCAGCCTCTCTAGGGTCTTCATGATTAATGAGGTCAGGACAACTGGATCATAGTCATTCAAGACCTTTGGTTGGCCCTTTTAGGTATGGGAACCACACAGGATGTTTTCCACACAGTTGGGACCCTTTGCAGGCTGAGACCCAAACTGAAGATGTGCTGGATAGCTCCACGCAGAGCTCAGCGCACTCCTCCAGGACTTGGCGTTTCCCCAGAGCCCCGTCCCGATGCTCTGCCGTGTCTGAGTTTCCCCAGAGCCCCATCCTGGGGCTCTGCCGTGTCTGAGTTTCCCCAGAGCCCCGTCCCGGTGCTCTGCCGTGTCTGAGTTTCCCCAGAGCCCCGTCCTGATGCTCTGCTGTGTCTGAGCCCCTCACACCCGCTCAGTAGTGAAGGTGAATCGGTGACGACTGGGTAGTTGGTGGAAGGTGGGGTTTGGGGGCGTTGAAGATAGGGACGATAGCAGTTGGTATATGGAGGGGTGGATGGTAGGTGCAGGGCAAGGAGGGGATGTTGACACTAGTAGCCTGTGTGGTTCATCCATGTGGTCAACTGGAGGGGAGCCATTAGTACTATGGGAGCATTGGATTCCTCGGCACCTGGACTGGTGTGTTGAGGGGGGTGTGAACAGAATGGTAATTATCAAACCTATTGAAAAATTGGTTTAACTCAT
Organism: Mobula birostris; assembly: GCF_030028105.1. Lineage (NCBI taxonomy): Eukaryota > Metazoa > Chordata > Chondrichthyes > Myliobatiformes > Myliobatidae > Mobula > Mobula birostris. The sequence continues at coordinate 182,927,995 of NC_092372.1, forward strand.
TAGCCCATTCAAGGCTGAATTCCAAGGCTCTACAGATTGGCTGATTGAAGCCGGTAATATTCTTCATGCCTCTCCACACCTCCCATGTGCTACTTTGCCCAAGCTTGTTCTCTAGCTCTCTCCTGTATTCCTCTTCAGCCACCTTGATCTTCTCCTTTGGCTCCATCTTTCTATTCCTCCTTGTGTCCTGATCTAAAGGCTCTCTTTTTGTGATTGAGAAGACCCTTCAAATCACTGGTGACCCACAGTTTGTTGTTAGGGAAGCAGCGAACGTTCCTTGACGGTTTCACAGTGTCCACTCAGGAGTTGATGTAGCCAGTGATGCAATCAGTAAGTCCATTAATATCCTCCCCATATGATTCACACAGCACACTCCGGTCACTAACCTCAAAGCAGCCCTCCAAGGCTTCAATGGCCTCTGGCGACCATTTCTTTACTATCTTGGTGGTAGCTAGCTGTTGCTGCACTTTGGTCTTGTACAAAGGCATGAGATGATCTGGGTTGTGATCTGATCTTCCAGGCGGGGGTAGGCCTGTGGAGCTGTATGCATCTTTAACATTTGTATACAAGAAACTCAATGTTTTATTTTCTCTTGTATGACACTTGACAAACTGATCGAAGGTGGGTAGGGTTGTTGAGAGAGAAACATGGATGAAGTCTCCTGCTACTGCAATGAATGCATTGGGATGTTGAGTCTGGAGTCTCATGATGGCAGTGCGTATGATGTCACATGCCACATCGGGAAGGCGGAATGTAAACAACAAGCAATATAGCGTGGCTGAACTCGCGTGATAGATAATATGGACACAAACTCACAGCAAGCAATTCGATGTCTGGACTGCAGATTCATTCTTTCACAGAAAAGTGACTGGGATTACACCATCTGTTGTTCACAAGCACAGCAAGCCCACCTCACTTCCTCTTACCACACGGTAGGTTAACTTCGTCTGTTCACAGCGTTAAAGACCCACTCACAGTAATGTTGGAATCCAAGATTTGCTCGTGTACCCATGTCTCAGTGAAACACATAACTGCATTCCTGATATTCATTCTGTCTTCGTGGTATTGCTAGTTCCTCTATTTTATTTGCCAGCGATCTTATGTTCCCTATAATGATAGATGGGAGATATGGTTTATATCTCCATCTCTTGTTGTGCTGCTTTTCACCTGATATGCAGCCTCGGTATCTCTGTCTCAGCTCATCCAGAATATCGAGCTTCTGCTGGGCGAACAAAGCCTGCTTTCCGGCTGCTGTTAGCCACTCCCTCATATACAATATTGCCTCCGCTACTGTAGCCAAAGCACTCGATGGAATAAAGTATCTAAAGAGCCAGAAGGATGATGACAATGTTCTTAAATAGATTAATGTCCATTGTTATTTTGCAGTATGCTAGCTAGTACAAAAACAAATGAATGAAATGCATTAAATAACATTAAGACAAACAAACGCACGGAGCTACTGTTAAGTGCTGCCACCTTGCACGGCGCATAAAGGAAGTGTTTAGTGGTGAGACAGATGGCAGGGGAGCTGCATAGCCTTGGTTGTAAAAAGGACTGGGTCTCAAGCTGCGGGCTAGCCTTTCGTAGCAGAGCAGAAGAGGAGACGCTAGAGGCAGTGCAGCGAGGTGTCCGTGCTGGGTTCGGAGCTGGACCCTGCCATCGGCGCTGCTCTCCGGTGTTCGCACATGGGAAAATTAGCTGGATTGTATGTGTGCATGCATACAGTCATCTGTGAACTGCTGAGAACTGCTTGCTCTTGCTGTCAACACCCTTGCACCATCAACTTGCAGGACACGTCACTCAGGGACTTGGGCTATATATATAATATTTTTTGTGCAGCTCTAAGTTTAGTACTGTCTTATATTTTCTATATGCACCTTGTGCTGCATATAAATGTTGGTATTGTGTTTTTGCACCTTGGCCTGAGAGCAATGTTGCTTCATTTGGCTGTATTCATGTATGGTCGAATGATAGTTAAATGTGAAGTTGAAAATTTTTGACTCATCAGCAAAATTAATTGGTCCTTGTTGTTCTCCTTCACATTTTAAACACCAGTTAAACCTCCTTTGATGTTGCTCTGTTCTAAAGGAAACAATCACAGCCCTTCAGATTACTTTTAGTTAAAATCTTTCAGTCCTGGCACACCATCAGAGCTCTGCTCTATACTCTCTCCTATGCACACATCTTTTTGTCGTGTTTTGACCGGAAATGGACATTGTTATAAAGCTTGGTTTTACAAATCAGAATTCAGTTTATTATCACTGGCATATGTTGTGAAATCTGTTGTTTTGCGGCAGTAGCGCAAGATGTAAAGAATGTACAGAATTACTAAAAGTTACAATAAAAATGAATAAATAAATAGTTCAAAGGAGGAATAGTGAGGCAGTGTTAATAAGCTGTTCATAAAACTGATGGCAGAGGGAGAGAATCTGTACCTAAAATACCGAGAGCGGGTTTTCAGATTTCCGTACTTCATCAATGACAGTAATAATGAGAGGAGGGCTTTTCCTGGTTGTAAGGGTACAATTACCATCTTCTTGATGCACAGCTCTTTGGAGATATCCTCATTGCTGGGTAGGCTTATGCCATGATGGAGCTGGCTGACTCTACAACCCTCCATAGCCTCTTTCGATCCTGTGCATTGGAGCCTCCATTTTAGGTGGGGATGTAACCAGTCAGAATGCTCTCCACTGCACAACTGTAGAAATTCGCTGGAGTCTTTGGTGACATACCAAATCTCTTCTATGGCTAATGAAGTATATGCACTGGCGTGCCTTTGTGTCATTGCAAGCACGGATCCAGCATATTTAGTGCTTTAGCAAATGAAGAAAAGCATCCTGCATCATCTTTCCATCAGCTTTTAAAATCTGTTGATATACACCCTAGATCCTATTACCTTCCCTGCCTCTCAATATTCTCCCATTGGCTAGAGAGCAGTTGGATGACCAAAGAGGTTAGCGATTTGTTTTTATACAGAGACTAAAATAATTCTGAGACTCTTTAAGTAGGATAACCCACTGAGATATCTAACATTGAAGATGCCCACAGTTTGACATGTCACACATATGAGCATCTGCTCCTAAAAACGCTATGTGATCATGAGACCAATAGTTTTGTCCTCCTTTGTCTAAATCTGAATGAGCCTTTATTATTACATTCAATTCCGAATGTCTTCTTAACCACTGATACCTGTAAAATAATTTTATCCAAATGAATATGTTAAAATTTGTATGTTTTCAGTTGGTATGAAAACTTGCATTCATTATTTTATTGTTTGGCTTGAAAAGTACGCTGTAACTTGAAAATTCTGAAACATTGAAACTTGGAAATATGTTATCCATGTTTCTGGAGCTATTCAAATCAGAAGGGAACTGTTCACAGTCCTAATATTATTGATTTCATTGAGAGTAATTAGATGAAGGCATTTGTTGTGTATTTAATATTTCAGTAGTATTCGGGGTGTATGGAGTGTCAGGGAGGGGTAGCACCTCTGGTGGGGGAACATGTCGCGTCCTTTTCAAGGCGGTTAGTCCACCTTTGGTCCCCACCTGGCACTCAGCTCTCACCTGTGGCTCCTCGTAGCTGTTTGCATGCGACAGCGGCCACACCTTGGGCAACGGCTTCGACAAGCCGGCCAAACCAGGTGAGGGTAGCCGACGGGTCTCAAACCCTCGGTGAGATAGGGAGTTGTCTATCCCAGCATGTGAAGACAGACTCCGGTGGATTAAGTGGACGAAACCAATGGAAGGTCCAACGGACAAGAAGGCGGTCTCTGCAAGCGTCGTGGAACGTGTAGAGCAGGACAAGACACAGAAGACGTCCTGGTCATCCACTATGCCTAGTCCCATCTCCAGCCATCTCAACACTGTCTTGCCACTGGACCCAGATGGGAATTAGGAAGAGAGAATGAGGTTGACACTGCGCAACTCTCTCTCACTTAAATCGAAATCACGCGCTACTCTAGACACCATCAATGGTGTCGAGGTCTTCATCGACGACAACGATGGACGAACATGGAGTATTTGAATAATATTGTAAATATATTGTTTGATGAAGCATTCTTTATTGCTTACATAATTCATTGTGGATTATATATAAAACTACGTGAATGGAATGCGTCATTTTGCCAGCACGTCATGAGGAAGTGCCTCACTAAAAGTGGAGACATGATTCACAGCTCCATGTTTCTCTTTCAATTGGTATTTTGTTTTGGAGTTACAAAACATAACAGCAATAGATTAAAAAATCAGTCACTTAACTGACTCTGTTACAAGATTCTTGGTTATCAGGAGAGGGCCAGTTCACCTTTTTTCAGCCTCAGGCAGTGTCAGTGTCAGAGCCCTGTGGAAATCAGGAGTCATGGGACAAAAGGAGGAAATCGAGCAAGGCTTGACTTTTTGGGCTGCACTGGCGTGGAAAGTGTTAGCGTCAGTGGCCTACTGAAGTGAGGAGTGCAAGTATAAAAACAGCAGACTCCGGTAAAGCTGGTCTTTTCTCACTCTCAGCGGCCTAACCTCCGCTGCAAATAAACGGAGGGTAGGCTCAAGTGGAGCGGCCATTCTTCTGAGTGTGAAAGTGATAGAGTAGGAACTCGGCATGAACAGGCAAAGGCACAGTTAAGAAAAGGCAAACCTTTAGTAGCTGGAGTTGGATGTACTCAAGATCATTTGGGAGGCTGCAGATATTATGGGCAAAACTTTCAAAGAGCTGGTCACACTCAGAGTACTGGCATCAGACAGTAGATGGCTGACCATTAGGAGAGGGAATGGGATTAGGAAGTCACTGCTGGGTGTGGCCATTCCCCTCAGCAAAAAGGATACTCCTTTGGATACTGCTGGGGAGGGGAGGATCCATCAGATCACGGCAGCAGCTGCCAGTCTGGTGGCCCTGAGACTCAGCAGGGAAGGGTAAAGTCAGGCAGTGTGGTAGTTACAGGGGACTCCATAACTAGGGGGACAGAATAGTGATTCTGTAGCTGCAAAAGAGACAGCAGGATGGTGTGTTGCCTCCCACATGCTAGGGTCCATGATGTATTGGAGTCGCTGCAGGATATTCTTAAGGGGGACGAGGATCAGCCCAAGGTCATGGTGCATATTGCCACCAATGATATAGACAGAAAATGGGAAGAGGCCCTATGCAGTGAGTATACAGAGTTAGGAAAGAGGCTGAGAGAAGGACCTCCAAGGTTGTAATATGCAGATTCCTCCCTGTGCCACAGGTGAGTGCAGGTAGGAATGGAGTGACAGCGTGGACGAGTGAGTAGATGAGGAGATGGTGCAGGGGGCAGGGTTTCACGTTCTTGGATCATTGGAACCTTTTCTGAGGAAGGGGTGACCTGTACAAGAGGGATGGGTTGCACCTGAATTTGAGGGGAGCCAATATCCTGGCTGGAAGGTTTACTGACGCTGCTCAGGAGAGTTTAAACTAGTTTAGCAGGGTGCTGGGAACCAGAGCCCCAGGTCAATAAGGGAAGTATTGGACCAGAAATTAAATGTCAGGGAAGGTAATATCAAAATAACACATATGATGGGTCGGATAGTTTGAAGTGTATACATTTAAATGTTGGGAATATTATGGGTAAGGGTGATGAACTTGGAGCATGGATCAGTACATGGAATTATGATGTTGTAGCCATTACTGAAACTTGGTTGAGAGAGAGGCAGGAATGGGTGATTAGTGTGCCAGGTTTTTGAAGTTTTAGAAAAGATTGAGGAGGAAGTTAAAGAGGGGATGGAATTACACCACTAATCAGGGACAATATCACAGCTGCACTCAGAGGAGACATAATGAAGAATCAGACACTGAGTCCATTTGGTTGGAGCTCAGGAATAGGAAGGGTGCAATCACGCTGATGGGATTGTACTACAGATCCCCTCATAGCATTGAGGAACAGATTGTAATCAGATTAAGGAAATGTGTAAAAGTAATAGAGTTGTTGACATGGGGGATTTCAACTTCCTTGCGATAAACTGGGACCTTCTTAGTATAAGGGGTTTTGATGGGGCAGAATTTGTTAGGCGTATCCAGGAAGGTTTCTTAAATCTATCCAATGAGAGGACAGGCTGTACTGGACCTGCTGTTGGGTAATGAGCCTGGCCAGGCGACTGATCTTTCAGTGGATGAATAGTTAGGGAACAGTGACTGCATCTCCTTAACTTTCAGGATAGCTATAGATATGGATTGGTTTGGTCTTTGCGGGAGATTTTTAAACTGGAGTAGGCACATTTCAAAGGCGTTAGGCAGGAACTAAGGAAACGTTAATTGGGAACACCTTATCTCTGGCAAGTCCACATCAGACATGTGGAGGGTGTTTAAAGGTCAATTGCACAGAGTACAGGAAAGGTATGTTCCTGTTAGAAGGAAGGATGGGGATGGAAAGATAAGCAAACCTTAGATATATAGAGTATAAGGGAGGTGAGAGTTGACATTGGACCACTGGAAGATTATGATGGTAAGGTAGTAATGGGGGACAAAGAAATGACGGATTAACTTAATGGGTACTTTGCATCTGTCTTCACTGTGGAAGACACTAGCAGTGTGCTAGAGGTCTGTGAGTATCAGAGAACAGCAGTGAGTGCCATTGCTATTACAAAGGAAGAAGTGCTAGGCAGACTCAAAGATCTTAAGGTGGATAAGTCACCTGGACCAGATGGACTACATCCCAGCATCTGGAGAGAGGTTGCTGAAGAGATAGTAGATGCATTGGTTATGATCTTTCAAGAATCACTTGATTCTGGCATGGTCCCAGAGGATTGGAAGATTGCAAATGTCACTCCATTCTTTAAGAAGAGAGGAAGGCAAAAGAAAGGTAATTATAGGCCAGTTAGCCTAACCCTCAGTGTTTATTAAGGATGAGATTTTGAGGTACTTGGAGACTAATGATAAAATAAGTTAAAGTCAGCATGGTTTCTGTGAAGGGAAATCTTGTGTGACAAATCTGTTAGAGTTCTTTGAGGAAGTAACAAGCAGAGTGGGCAAAGGAGGGGCAGTAGATGACATTTACTTGGATCTTCAGGTGTTTGATAAAGTGCCACACATGAGGCTGCTTAACAAGATAAAATCCTATGGTGTTACAGGAATGATACTGGCGTGGAGAGTGGAATGGCTAACTGGCAGGAGGCAGCAAGTGGGAATAAAAGGGGCCTTTCCTGCTTGGCTGCTGGTGACTAGTGATGTTCCTCAGGATTCAGTACTGGGAATGCTGCTTTTTACATTGTTTGTCACTGATTTAGCTAATGGAATTGATGACTTTGTGGCAAAGTTTGTGGATGATATGAAGATAAGTGGAGGGGTAGGTAGTGCTGAGGAAACAATGCGATTGCAGCAGGACTTAGACAAATTGGAAGAATGGACAAAAAAGCGGTGGATCGAATAGAGTGTTGGGAAATGTATGATAATGCATTTTGATAAAAGGAACAATAGTGTGGACTACTGTCTCAATGAGGAGAAGGTCCAAACTTCAGAGGTGCAGAGGGACTTGGGTGTCCTCGTGAAAGACTCCCAGAAGGTTAATTTACAGCTTGAGTCTGTGGTAAATAAGGCAAATACAATGTTTGCATTTATTTCAAGGGGAATAGAATATAAAAGCAAAGAGATAATGCTGAGCTTTTATAAGACACTAATCAGGCCACACTTTAGATAAGCCTGTTAGTATTTTGATGTCAAATTCCAATTTTAACTATTTTACTCGCAGAGCTCTCCTTCTTTCTAACTCCAAAACATGTTTTCCCTCTATCACTGTAACTCCAAAACATCAAGAACATCTTTCTTCTGGTAAAATGGCGGCACGTTCAACCACACCAGTTTCCACAGGGTCAACCAAAGATATTATTGTCTTTTTTAAGTGTAAAGTGTCCGATAGCAAGACCCTGCTGGACATTAAGAACTTAAAGTACTCTAGATCTACCACATCAGTGAGTTGCTTATGGCAGAGAAACTGAAGGGCGTGGACAGTGCAGATCCTGCTGCTGCCTGCATCAGAGAAGCATCAAAGGCATCGGTCCGCAAAGGAGGTGAGCAGTCTAACAACTAATGATTGCCTTAGTTGTTTTCATGTGATCACAAGACCCTGTTGGACATTGTTAATGTGCTGCAAGACCGATTTACTGACTTATTGGTGGACAGCAGGGGCAGGCAGTAGGGGAGCTGCGTAGCCTAGGTCATAGTGAGGACTAGGCCCCAAACCACAGCGTCGCCTGTTTACAGCTGCCCAGGAGATGGACATCAGAGTCGGTGTGTTCCTCCAGAGGCGGTGAGGCACAGCATCCAAACTGGGTTCCATGCTGCCACCTAGTGTTTACTTGGCAGACCACAACCTGTCTGTTGCCATTTTATGTTAAGAATCTTGTCGACTACCCTTCATGTTTTTTTTATAAATTAAAGTATTTCTTTAAATTACTGAGTTGAAGTCTGGTTCTTTTAGTGATGACATATGGCACAGGCCACTAAGACCTTGGCATATTGTTACTCTGACAGCGCATCACAAATTCACAACATCTACCCACAAGACCCTAAGACCTTAAGATATAGGAGCAGAAGTAGGCCATTCGGTCCATCAAGTCTGCTCCAGCATTCAGTCATGGGCTGATCCAATTCTTCCAGTCATCCCCACTCCTCTGCCTTCTCCCCATACCCTTTGATGCCCTGGCTAATCAAGAACCTATGTATCTCTGCCTTAAATGCACCCAATGACTTGGCCTCCACAGCTTCCAAACAAATTCCACAGATTTACCACCCTCTGACTAAAGTAATAAGGAGAACTAGAGCAGCAAGTGCTCAGGAGCACTGCCTCCAAGTCACGAACTTTCCTGTCCTGGAAATAAATCTAGGAAAAAGTTGGATCTAAATCCCAGAACTCTCTACCCAACAAAAGTTCCCAGATAGGAGTAGTATGTGCAGTTTTGGACACTTTTCTAAAAGGATGTGCTGACATTGAAGAGGGTTCCAAGGAGTTCCAGGAAGGTCCCAGAAATGAAAGGGTTAACGTATGAGAGATGTTTGAAGCCTATGAGCCTGTATCCACTGGAGTTTAGAAGAATGAGGGGGGATCTCATTGAAACCTATGAATGTTGAAAACCCAAATAGAGTGGATGTGGAAAGGTTGCTTTCTATACTGGGGGAGTCTAGGGCCAGACGGCACAGACTAGAAATAGAAGTTTGTCCTTTTAGAACAGAGACGAGGAAGAATTCCTTTAACCAGAGGATGGTGAATCTATGGAATTCATTTCCACAGAAGGCTGTGGAGGCCCTCATTGGGTATATTTAAAGTGGTGGTTGATAGTTTCTTAGTTACTCAGGACGTCAAAAGTTACGGGCAGAAGGCAAGAGAACGAGGTTGAGAGGGATAATTAATCAGTCATGATCGAATGGCAGAGCTGATTCGATGGGCCAAATGGCCTAATCCTGATCAAATATCTTATGCTCTTCTGGTCTAACAAAAATCTGGGAACACCTTCAGCAGGACTGCTGTAATTCAAGAAAGTGACTCAGCACTAAGTTCTCACGATTAATTGTGAGGAACAATAAATGATTGTCTCCCACACACCTTCAAATAGTCATAACAACAAAAAAGGAGGCCACTTGAGTTATCCTATCAGTCCAATTTTCTTTCATCTTACTTCCCCATAGCTCTGTGACTTATTATCTCACATTCCCACAAACTTCCACTTTGGATTCCTTCATCACTTATCTACACTAGAACCACTACAGTAGTCAATTGCCCTACTGGAGCGTATTTGGGGTGTAGGAGAAAACTCATGCAGCCATGGAGAGAATGTGGAAACTTCCCACAGGTGTGGGAGACCTTGGAGCTGTGAGATAGCAGCAACTCACCGCTGTGCCATCTGTGAGAAATGAATCAAGTTTAAAATGAAGTGTTCATCTTCTTTGCTCCAGTATCGTTATATTTCTAAATTAATGTAGCTTTTATAGTTTATTGTCAAGAGTAACTGATCATTTCAATGATTGGTTATGGCTTTCTTGTATGTTTGATAGTGAGTTTTTGCAAGTTCCAAGTGTCCAGAAAAATTGAAATAATGAGGCCATAACTTTCCAAGAACTGCACTTCAAATAACATTAGGCAACCAAAGTAAGATATTAGAAGGTAAAATATTATAAATTTGAAAGAGTAACATTTGAAATGTCTGTTTCTATCGGTTTTTAGCATTCTCTTAAACGTTGTCGTGGCATGGCAGTGTTAGGCTGTTCATTCATTTGGACAGCAGGCAATGTATGAAACATTAACAATGTTCACATATAAAGCCTTGGGGTGAAAGAGCCTGATAATACAATTTCCAATCTCATTCTCGAAGGAAAAAAGACTGGAAAGGGGCTGGGATTTGTGAAATTAACCTTCAGCACTATTGTGTTTTTGAGAGGAAAGTAGAGACACAAATAAAGGTCAGACTCTTTTTCTGACAATATAGGTAGTTTTGTGGATTGAAAATCCAGTGTGGTTATGAAAAGGATCTGAAGCTGCTTTGTGAAAAACAAGTAGAAGTAACCTTTGAAAATTACTCTATTTTCAAAGGCATGATTGTTACTTGTTACAGTGGTCGATGTAATATCACATCGATTTATATTTGTTTGAGACTATTTTGTGGTCCTTGCTTTTCTTCCACAGCGATCACCAGAAATACCGTTACCTTGGATACTAATAGAGCCAAACAATAATTGCTTATCTGATTTAATACAAACCTATAAACTCTTTTTCCACAACGTTGGAGTGCCTCTAACAGATGCATTTTAATAAGCACAACATTTTATCTTTGAAGGGAACTCGGGCAAATGTGACTGTGTAGATGAGTGCATTGAGCATTTTGAATAGAAAACATAATGGAGGCTAGCTTTATTAGAAGTCCAGCTTCGACGATCACAAGGAAAGCACACTAACGTTTTTAGTTTCATAGGAGGATAAGGAGGTTTGAAACTTAAGCACATAATTGATTACAATATTTAATGAATGCTGAATTTTCATAACTGTCACCAGCTGATTTGTAAACTAATTATTTAACTATATTAGGTGAATGTAACAAAATTCATAGCAATACTTGAATAGTGGGGAGCTTGAGCTAATAAATATCTTTGGACCAATATCACATTGCAATAAGTGGTTCTTAAGTATGTATGAATTGGCCATTCAGTATTCGAGTATTTAAATGTATTTAAGACCTCTAGAGTGCTTTGTAAAATCTTGAGGTTGTAAAATGCTGTATAAGGTTTGTTTTTGGGAAGTTACCAGCCAGGTAAAAACGACTAACTGATAATACATCATAAATTCATTAAGATGCAAGCTGGATGCAGGCACTTTCACTTACCCTGTCCAAGCTTACCATCAAGCACCTATAAACTGTATATTAAACTCATTCATCAACGTTGTTTTGAAAAATTCTTCCTAAAAAAGAATCCCCTCTAAACCTCCTGTATCTTTTCGTAAACCATCCTTGTAACTTTAGACACCTGTGCTTCACACTGAGCAACATCCTGTGAATATCCTCTGTATCCTTTTGGTTGCACCCACTTCCTTCTGGCGCAAGACTGACTTTTGCGGTCACTAAAAAACTTCTGTGGCCTAGACAATGTTTATTAAGTGAGTTCAAAAATCTCTCTGTCATTATTTTCTATGACATGTACTATAAGCTCCCTGCACTTATGTTTCACATTTCAATAATTAAGTCTCTCTTTTGATATTTTAATGCTCCAAAAAGGTAGGTCTCATGTGCAATTGTTAGTTCATAGCTGATTATCCACCTTGCTAATTGACAACGACCAATAAATTAACATTAGGGCCATGCAGAGTGTCATTTTTGAGTAACCATTTTGTGAGGAGGCTAATGTTAAAGTGTTGAGCTGAGGTTTTGGTGTGAAGTGGTATAGTAAGTTGCCCATTTGTGGGAGAGATTAGATCTTTAGAAAAAGCTACATTAAGTAGGTACAAGTAATAGAAGTTTCGACTTTGGATGTGGTAGTGCTGAGACGACGTGCTGTTTGAGAAAGTTCGAGGCTTGGTTTGGGAGGCTACACTGAGCAGTGGGCATGGTAAGATTCAAGTAGGGTTTCGTTCCTCTGATAGCCAAGTTAGAGCAGTGCAATGGCAATCAGGGCAATATCTTTGGAGGCATGTTTTTTAGAGTAGCTTGGGAGGGTTTAAACTAGGTTGGAAAGGGGATGGGAGACAAAATATTAGGTCATATGATGGAGTAGATTGTGTAAGGATGTGAGAAAAATTAGGAATAAGGGCGATGAATGTTCAGATTCAGAAAGAGGTAGTGTTGGATCTTCGGAAAAAATTAGGAGAGATCAATCCTCCTGGCTGGACAGGATATACTTCAGGTTATTACAAGAGTGAGTGAAGAAATTGCTGGAACAGCGACAATAATCATTGTGTCCATCTTGGCCACACAAGTGGTATTGGAGACTGGCAAATGTTGTTTCATTGTTTGAGAAATGTATAAAGGATACCCCTGGCAATTATAAAGAAGTAAGTCTTGCATCAATTGTGGGCAAACTATTGGAGAGGATTCCTCGGGACAGGGTGTATGCACTCAAAGAAGGAAATGGAGAAGAGGGTTAATAAGTCTGCAGATGACATGAAGGCTGGAGGTGTTCTGGATAGTGTGGAAGGTACAACTGGATATAGACAGGACGTAGAACTGCGCAGAGAAGAAGCAGATGGTTTTCAGGCCAGAAAAGCATTATTATTTAATTTTATTATTCTGAGTGGCAGCAGAATCACAGGCCATTCCGTCCCAATGTCCCTGTGTTGCCCAGTTACACAGATGTGACCAACTAACCTACTGAGCTGTATGTCTTTGTAATGACAGCGGAAACTCACATAGTCACAGGGAGAACACACATACTCATTACAGACAGCACTGGGAATTGATCCCAGGTCGCTGGTGCTGTAATAGCATCATGCTAACCAGTATACTACTGTGCTGCCACTAACTGACACACCTTCAAAGTTTGAGCTAGAAGATGGCGTACAAGGTAAATGGAGGAGATGCGGTTGAAGATGAGAAGATGGCGGCGCGACGCAGTGCGCAGTGGCCACTCCAGTGAAATGTTTCCTTTTATCTGTCAAGTAGGGTGCCATGCACAATCCTGATTTGATGGAGACAGACGTGAGAGCACGAAGGAACATCTGGAGAAACTTCAGAAATGCCTTCTTCGCTGCTGCTGCTACTGTGTGATCCAGAATCTCCAGAGGAGAAGGCTCCAATTTGAGTCCTCGGCTTTGCTTGCTGCTCAGCGGCTGGGGCGGGGTCGAAGTGCTCAGCAGAGATGGTCCTCGGTGCTCGATGTCGGAGGCTCGAAGTTTTCGGACGGACTCAGAGTCGGCTGTGGTCGGGTGCTTCCAAGGCATCGGCAGTTGTCGGCGCCTGGAGGTTTATGGCAGGGAGAGTTACTCCCTTTTGCCGCCTGCTATCAGGACTATTGGGAGTCGATCGGAACTTTGTGACTTTTTTTTACCGTGCCCATTGTCTGCTCTTTATCAAATTATGGTATTGCCTTGCACTGCTGTAACTATATGTTATAATTATGTGGTCTTGTCAGTGTTAGTCTTTAGTTTGTCCTGATTTTTTTTTGTGATATCACTCTGGAGGAACATTGTATCATTTCTTAATGCATGCATTTCTATATGACAATAAACAAGGACTGAGTGTACTCATAATCTAAATCTAAAAATGGTAGGATTCTTAACTGTATGGAGGAACCCCTAGAGAGACCTTGAGATTCATTGATCCCTTAAAGTTGTCATGCCAATTGAAAGGGTGTTTAAAGTCTATAATGTGCTGGCCTTCATTAGTTAGTGATTGAGCTCAAGAGCCATCAGGTAATATTGTAGCTCTGCAATACTCCGGTTAGACCACACGGTGTATTATGTTCCGTTCTGTCCTGGTTTCCTCATTATTTAGAGGGTGCAGAGGAGGTTTAGCAGGATGCTGCCTATTTAGATACCTGTCATGTGAGGAAAGGTTGAGTGAAGGAAGATGAGAAGTGACTTGAAAGAAGTATAAGAGACACGTTATGGACAGCCAAAACTTTATTCCCAGGGCTGCAGTGTCCAATACCAGAAGACATTATTTGAAGACAACAGGAATTCTGCAGATGCTGGAAATTCAAGCAACACACATAAAAGTTGCTGGTGAATGCAGCAGGCCAGGCAGCATCTCTAGGAAGAGGTGCAGTTGACGTTTCAGGCCGAGAAGCTGAGTGGAGTGAAGTTCAAATGTTCGAAGGTTCATTTCATTGTCAAAGTATGAATGTACAACACAACTCGGGTATTTGTCTTCTCTAGACAGCCATTAAATACAGAAAGACCATGGGTGTTGATGAAAGGATATACATCAACTCCCCCCACCCCGTCTGCATGAAAAAGAAAAGAAACAAAACTCACAGACTCCAAATCCCTCCCTCCCCATGGCAAAAAACAGCCACAATAACAATCACAGAGCCCCTACACATAATAATCCCTGACCTCCTCATTCGCAGAAAAGAACAGTGACAGTAGACCCAAATCCCCAATCCTCCTTTTTACAGCCAATCATCCACAAGAAAGAAAACACAGAAAACCTGAAGGAAACCAATATAAACTACAGTCTAATAATCACCTAATTCTCAAAATATGGTAAGTGGCTTTTCCTCTGCATATGAGGAGGGCAGCCATATGAACTCAGTTTTTCCCTAACGAGTGACTGCCAACCTGGGTCCAAACACTGCTGATCCGGGGATGAACGCGCTGATACAGCTACTGACCATCTCTGTTGGGAGCCATCACTGACCCCTTCCACATTCACCTCGATGTTTCGATCTTCCTCGTCGCTTCGAGATGGAGTCATTCATGAACCCGTTCTTCGCCTCTGGCCTTTTCCATGAGTCAGCATGAGTGCTCGGACCTTTTCAGCTCTCTGTCTCTGCTCTCCACGAGGCAGCTCTCCAGACACAGCAGAACGCAGAGTTCCAATCTGTACGTCACAGGCTCCAACAGTTTCCGTAACACAAACAAGACAAAAAAATCAAGCAGAAGGTGTAGAAAAAGTGAAGTAATTGGATAGATTTGCTATTTTGAAAATGTCACCAAAGGAATCGTTGTTCACTGGTGCCAACTGGACCAGGAATGTTCAAGAGAGATGTCAGAGCTAGATTTTTTTGCACAATGTAGTAGCTGCCAAGAACACAGCATTGGTGGTGCTGGTAGAGGCTAATACAATAGGGGCCTTTAAGAGACTCTTATAGACATATGTATCGAAGAAAACTGGAGTGTTATGAACAGTTTAGGAAGGAAGGGTTAGATTGATCATGGAGTAGGTTGTTATAGATTGGCTCAACATTGTGGGCTGAAAGGCCTGTACTATGCTGCACCATTCTACTCTGTTCTATACTCCATGTTTTAAATTCTATTCTTACAACTTACAACAGTTTACTTTTTATGAAGAATCTTTGATAGAAAGTTTCAGCTTAAATGAGACAAATATAGTCATAGTCTAAGATTGTGCAGACACGACACTTAAAATTGAGATAAGTGTATAAATACACGGATATCAATGGATTAAATGTGACATTTTACCGAAGGACAACATTACAAATTTTGATGAATGCTCTTGGAAGCACAGAGGCAGAGAGCTATAAAAATTCTATTTGCATATGTAGCTGCTGCAGTTTTGACTAACCTTCCATTTGCAAGCTGAAGGCTAAAAAGAAGCAATTTTTTAAAAATGTGTTTTTCTGGGTGTACTATGCTGGAGGGCAATTGAAGTTAAGAATGGGTTTTGGGCCAGAAATATATGGACCACATAGGCATTTGATCATGATATAATGTGGAAAATGTCATTTACCTGCCTTTGAATTTCTCCTCTTATAATTACTTCCATGCTGGACTGTCTGCACTCACTGCACTTCGTAATTGCAACACTCTGTTCTACATTCTGCTCTTTGTACTACCCCAATGACATGATCTATCCGGATGACACAAAGTGAAGCTTTTCACTATATCTTGGTGCACATGACAATAATAAAACCAATGCCCATATAAAGCAGTCAGCTGAGAGGTTCCTGGAAACAAGGTGGATGGTCACTTCTCACATTTCTTGATTAGTTTGCCACTTGGGCCTCATGCCCTTTTGTTTATTTTTTTTGTTCACAGAACCATCTTGGACATCAGTCAGATTTACTAACGTTTGCTCTTTAAAAGAAGAAATTTAATGAAGAGATACCAAATAAATCGATGCATGAGGTTCCGTTTAAGCAGCCAGCATCAGCTGTGCAGACAAGAGTAAGGTCACCTCCTCTTGCTATGAATTGAGGGCATGAGGGGATACTGACTTTGAAGATAAATTTGGGCTTTTGGTCCATGGGGTGTAAGGAGAAGTGCAGAAGCCTAGCAAACATTATGCAGAAATGTCGGATGCACTCCAACCACAGTTGTGCTCTATATGGTATTGTATGAAAGACCATGAAGGAGATCACCTAGAAACCTTCAAAGACGAAGTCGATACACATGGTGAAATGCCATCAGTTATATCACAAACACAACCGTACTTAACTAGCAGTAAAAGGAAGAAATTTTAAGTACCCTAACTTTTTTTAAAACCAGTAATTATGTGTCATAAACCAACTCAAAGCTAAACGTGGAGTGGTGATGACTTAAAGCAGCTGAATTAGCTAACAGTTTGACAGTGCTTTCATTAGTTCTTTCTTTATTAATCTTTTTATTGATTTAAAAGGAATATAGATACAAACAAGAGGAGAACTATTTCAAATATATATATCAATAACGATACAAACTGAGATTAAGATAGACATTATCAAAATCATACATAGTGTTAAGCTAGTATATAATATATAATAAAAAAAAGAAAACAGCAATTCTTCTCTTATCATTTCATGAAGAGGATGGAAAAAACTTCGAATCTTAAACAAAGAAAAAACCCCCACTACACTATACAAAAAAAAAGAAACAAAAAAAAAATGGACTGGGCAGTCCATTCTGAGGAGACGACCAAAAAAAAAAGAAAGACTTTCTGACCAAATCTAAAACTTCGAAAAAAAAATTGGAAGAGTAATAAATCAAATTAAATGAAAATATTGAATGAAAGGTCACCAGATTTGCTCAAATTTAAAGGATGTATCAAATGTCAGACTTCTTATTTTCTCTGAACTTAAACAGGACATAATGGAGGAGAGCCAATAAAAGACCGTAGGTGGATTAGAATCCTTCCACTTCAATAAAATGGGGCTCTCCTAGCTTAGTTCTTGTCTACTTAGATCTGTCTTTTCCATGCAGCAAGAATTTGCATTTACATATCATGTTTAGTACAACACAACATCAAGTTTTTTTTTTCACAAGCCATATATGGGGGAAGTTGGTCAAAAGCTTGGTTAAATAGGGGTGCCTCAAGGAGACCTTGAAAAGGAGAGAGCCAATTCCATTGCTTGGGTCCTTGACAAACAAAAGCACATCCTCAGTATAAACTAAACAGCTCTTCGACGAAGATAAATACAACATTCATGTCCTTTCATTATTATCATGATGGTAGCATCCAACAGATATCAGCCATACTGTTTATTGCTTTAATGCTTAACACAAATTTTGTACTAGTTACACCGACAGTTTCCTTCTTACCCATCAAAGTAATAATTAAAATACACGAAGGAGATGATGTATGTACCTGTTTTACTTTCTGCCTGTCAATAAATGATCCTGAAAAGCTAGGTCTCAAAGTGAGTTGAAGCATTTGGCCATTTTGGTCCCGGGGTAGTCAAAGGCATTATTCTGGGTCATCTGGATCCTTCTCCACGGATGTGATTAGCTTTTCACCAACTTGTCTACTGCCACCTGGAGAGCACTGAGCAGGAGCAGGCATGCAGAAGACAGATAGTCTGTGTAATCACAAAAGCAATTAGAAAACAATGTTGACCAATTCAACATCTGGAGGAGAACTGGCAGGATTTTGGGTGTTCCCATGCAAAAGCTACTATGTGCTTCTAGGTCACAGCGGTCACTGGTTGCTCTGTTAAAAGCAACTTCATATGTTGTGCCATGCGATTTGTATATACTGCCAGCTATGATTATATTTCCATATTTTATAGTAGTTTGCATTTTTACAAGCTAGAAGGGGCCAATTCAGCCTAAGACTTTTGAATGAGAACTTGAATAGTAAGCATAGTAGTCAGGTCTTGTGGAGATAAACGAGATTGTTTTCTATAATCGCAAGCTTCTTTGACATTGATGAAACTTTTTCATCACACTACTGACTTAGGCCTTGTAGATTGTAGAAAGGCAGCAAAAAGTTGAAATCTGAGTACCTCATCAGCTTCTGCCACATTAACGTTTCTGGTCATGTTGGGCTCTAGTACACAGGTGGTCGGAGATTTTGTGATGGCACTGCTTGTGAATATCTTTACTGCCTATTTTACTTAATGAGAAAGGTCAATAACTTGACTTTTTTGCATCGATAAAATTGAAAATGAACTTTTAAGATTTTTGATTTTCCAAAAATGGAGCATAATAACCGTAGATTTTTTAAAATCAATCACAGCACAGAGATTTTCTGAATACTCTTATTGTAGAACATACATGGAAATGGAACAAAATACATGCTGGTGACTTCATAGCCAGTGTCCTCAGAAAATACTGAATGTAATTAAAACCAGTAAACATCCACCATGGGAATATTCTTTCTGAATTCTGACATTTACTGTTATTATGCTCCATTGTACATAAATCAAAAATGCTGAATGTAAACCTTGAACTTTATTGCTTTAATAGAGTCAAGTTATTAATGCCACATTAAATAAAACAGGCAGTAAAGACATTGACAATGCATGCATTGTGTAGTTTCTTTTTGACTTCAGAGCAATTTATCCCACGATGGCCATTTGCCATGAATAACACAAGGCTATTATACATATTTCATCTTTGTACATGGTCCTTTGCCTCCAATAACAAAGGATGCATGTCTATCACTAAAAATAGAGTTGCAGAGATTTACTTTTATAGTTGGTAGTGGACTAATTTGTCATTCCCCATTGGTTGACAACATTTTGCTGAATATTTATTCTGTTCTAATTTCTTAAGTTTGTTTTAAACCAATAAATCAATGTGCAGCATTGTGGTTTAAATAACAGCAAATTATGACTTATCACAGTACTTACATGGAAGTAGTACAGTAAATATTATGATTTTTGAATTATGCCCACTGCAGGCACTTCCAGCATTATAAATGAAGTAAGTTCTGCCTCACAGAACATTTTCTTTATTTATTAAAGCTTTTGAACCACATCTCAAAGGACAGGAATCTGTACTGAATAGAGACTGTTTTCAGAAAAATTTTGATCATTTTTTAGAATATTGTGAATATACAGTATGTCAAGAATCATAAATAGGACTATGAATTTGCTCCAATGAATAAAAGCATTTCTCTTATTTTCTTAGTAATTATTTTCATTATCAGAAAATATGTAAATTCATCTGAATAATAAAAAGTTTTGAGACTTTTAATTTGATTCAAAATTTATTTCACAATTTGCATGTCACCTTATGTCCATTGTGCCAGGCTGCTGCACTTGGATTTCAAGGAAACTGTGAATTATATCTAACTTTCAAACCTCTAGAAATTATGTTTGGTGATGAATACAGTATTACCAATGTGATTTCCTTTTTCTATAATTCAATAAAACTCACAGGACACAATACCGTCATTTCTGTTGTGGAAACTTGTATCCAACTCCATATCAGATATTCAAGCTCTAAATCTTGGCTGATACTTTAGTGCAGTGCAGAGAGAGCTACATGTTTTGAAATGGTTTCTTCTGAATGTGATAAGCCAAGGGAGATGTATAATATCTAGTGGTTTTGTTGGGGCAGAACAATTCCTGTGGTGTGTTGATCAAAATCTATTATACATTCAATGCTACTGAAACTAATTATATGGTCAATATCACATTATTCAAGGATTATTACGCCATAAAGTTTTGGCTACAATTTTTACTACATTACAAAAATAACCACTTTTCAAAAGTACAAGGGGTGATTGATAAGTTCGTGGCCCAAGGCAGAAGGAGTCAATTTTAGAAAAGCTAGCACATTTATATTTCAACATAGTCCCCTCCTACACTTACACACTTAGATCAGCGGTCGTGGAGCATACGGATCTCGGACCTCCAGATAGTGTCCACAGCAGGGGTGATTGATAAGTTCGTGGCCTAAGGTAGAAGGAGATGAGTTATACAGCTCTCGTTATATGCACATGCAGGTCAACTCTTTGAGCGATTATGCAGAAAGTTTGAAATTAATAACTCATCAAGGGTGATTGATAAATTCGTGGCTGAAGGTAAACGGAGATGAGGGTCACTCTTTGAGCGATTATGCAGGAAGTTTGAAGTTAATAACTCATCAGGGGTGATTGATAAGTTCATGGCCTACAGTAGACAGAGATGAGTTATTAACTGCAAACTTTCTGGATAATCACTCAAAGAGTTGAACTGCATGTGCATGTAATGAGAGCTGTATAACTCATCTTCTTCTACCTTAGGCCACAAATTTATCAATCACCCCTGCAGTGGACGCTTTCTGGAGGTCCAAGATCCATATGCTCCATGACCGCTGGACTAAGTATGTACATGTAGGAGGGGACCATGTTGAAAAATAAATGCGCTAGGTTTTCTAAAATTGACTCCTTCTACCTTAGGCCATGAACTTATCAATCACCCCTTGTACTTTACTTTGAGAGTTCTTCGGGATGGATGGAGGTTGTGAAAGGCAATATATAAGTGCAATTTTCTTGCTTTCTGTTAGTGATCATGTCAAAATGTTGCTGCTAAACTTATAAATGAAATTAATATGGATTGTGATACCGTAGCTACTTGCATAATCAAAATGAATGGGTACATTGAGACTATTTTAATACAGTTCTTGATACTTACGTTTAAAAACTTACTGTTCTATAGATTTGCTAAGTATGCCCACAGAAAAAGAATCTCAGGATTGTATGTGATGACATGTATGTACTCTGATAATAAACTTACTTTGAACTTATGAACAAACATTTTATATTCACCATGTGTACTTTTGGTTCTGTGGAATATTGAGGAAGGTTAGCATGCAACCAAAATAAATGAGTGAGTCTGATAACCCAAAATATAACTAGTCTTGATATAGAATTTGTATTTTGCAGAATACTGACATTAAGTCAAAAATGGTAGCTTTAGCAATTCTACTCACTAAAACTGTCATGGTCCAGTCCATGAAGTCTGTATTCTGGTTCACGGTCCTGTCCATATTTCCTTATTCCAGGGTTTCTGGTTTTCCCCAGTTTCTGTTGTTGGCACATGATTCTCGTTTTGGGGCTGAGACATAAATGCATCTGCAAACCAGGGATTCCCTGTTGGACTGTCCTGTTCCCCTCCTTGTCTTTTCCCTCCTCGCCTGACTCTCTGCCTGGATACCTTGCCCGCACCACTGTCTTGTTCAATCGCCAGTACAGAGATGGAACTGTCTGTCATTCTTCAGTGTTTGTCTCTTCTTGTCCTCTCCTCCGTGGGGTAAGTCAGGCCATTCTGCCGTTGCCCTGTGGGGGGATCTGTCTTGTCTTGTCCTCGCCTCCGTGGGGTAAGTCAGGCCGTTCTGCTGTTGCCCTGCGGGGGGATCTGTCTTGTCTTGTCCTCGCCTCCATGGGGTAAGTCAGGCCGTTCTGCCGTTGCCCTGCGAAGGGACCTGTCTTGTCTTGCCTTTGCCTCTGTTGGGTAAGTCCGACTATTCTGCCGTTAGCCGATGGATGGTGCTGTCCCACCTTTCTGTGGAGATGAAGTTGAGTCCCGGCTTGTGTAAATATAAGTCCCGGCTCTATGTCTGTGTACTGTCCTGTCTCATGTTGGTGTTGTGTTAAAGATGAGTCCTGGCTTTTCGAAGGATAAGTCCCGGCTCTATGTTGATGTACTGTTCCCAATCTGTCTCCGAGTTATCAGCCTCTGCATTCCAAGACTCAAGACCCCCCAGCCTGTCTCCAAGCTCAAGCCTCAAGACCCCCTAGCCTGTCTCCAAGCCTCAAGCCTCAAGACCCCAAGCCTGTCTCCAAGCCTCAAGCCTCAAGACCCCAAGCCTGTCTCCAAGCCTCAAGCCTCAAGACCGCAAGCCTGTCTCCAAGCCTCAAGCCTCGACCCCAAGCCTGTCTCCAAGCCTCAAGCCTCAAGACCCCAGCCTCCAGTCCTGCAGTCATGTTATGTCCTTGCCTGGTTCTGGGGCCCGAGCCCGAGGCAAGACCTAGGTTCTGGGTCCTTGTCCAGTCTCTGGCTCGGGGTTCAAACCCAGGCTCCTAGTTCATAGTTCCTTGTCTGGTTTCCCTGTTTCTTGTCCATGTCCAAGCCCAAGTCTGTGTTCTTGTCCCTGCTCCTTGTCTGTATCCTATCATGTCCCTACTCTAGTCAAGTCCAGTTCCTTGTACTGTGTCTGTGTCTTGTATTTGGGTCCGCTACCAGCGCCCGCCATTGTGACAAAAACCTGTTTCAGCTAACAAATACAATGTGTAAATGGTGTACCACTGCAGTAGAAACAGTTAAAACACTTCAAGTCTAGGCATTATATTAAGGGAGGCACCTTGTCTATCATTAGAGCAGACAATAAATGCAGCATTAAAGCTGGCTCACCAGGCTTATGAAGAATCTTAAATCCTAAAAACCTTGTCTGGATTTTATTCTTTCCTGAATTGATTTCATTTCCCTTCTCCGTGCACTGACTTGTAATGGTTTATAGATATGTGTCTCTGGCTGGAAAAAGAGTATACTTCCCATGTGATTTTCAGTTTTGCAGTTACTAGACCTCCCACTATAACCTCTCTGTTCTTCAGCTTCTGCACAGTCAACAATAATTTGCATTTATATAACATGTTTAACGTTGTAATACGTCCAAAGGTCCATCTCAGGAATATAATCAGACAGATCTTTTGTAATACACAGCTCACTAAAATCAAAGATACACCTGCATCTGGACAGCATGGGTAAATTGACTGCATCTCAGGCAGTGTGGGGCACTGAATGGTCGAGTGATGTTTTTTTTTGGTAAAACTTAAGGGCACCAAATCTAACTGTCCTTAAATCATTCACTGGCCCTTATTATCATATAGTAACCACCTCCATTTGCCAATAGATGTGCTTTAATATTGCTGGAGAGCATCAAACAGATTTTAGTATTTCCCTCACTTAGCAGAAATTCAAAAATGATTAGGAGCAAATTATGAAGTTTTAGAGGACATTACATACTAGATTTGTTTAATCAAAGCGTGGAGCTTTTCCAACAATGTTAAAGTGGCAGTAGCTCTGGGAAAATTCCAGAAGACAAAATGTGAGGAAGCTGTATCGTGTTGTACAAGTGCATTGGCTTTAAAGTGAGTCATTATTTACATCAAAAGAATTTGCATTAATTGTCAACATTTTGATTGTTCAAACTCATTAATAGTTCAGTAGTTCAACTTTTCCAGTTCTGATTGTATCAAATAATGTATACAATATACAACCTGAAATTTTTGTGCTTCTCAGACATCCACAAACACAGAAGGGTGCCCCAAAGAATGAGTGACAGTAAAAAATGTTAGAACCCGAAAACCCTCCCCTACTTCTCCCCCCCATGCACAAGCAGTAGCAAGCGTGAACCCCCCACAACAGTAAAAAGCATCAGCACCCACCACCCAGCAAGCTAGAAATAACAAAACGCCCACAAGAGACCACGATCTGCAGATCAACAAAAACTAAACATTCACCCAAAACTTCAACATGCCACTGGCTTTGTCTTTCTCTAATAAAGGGGCAGAGTGGTGTCACAGCGAGAGGGGGAGGGCAAACAAAATTAAAGAAAACTTGCCCATTGCAATGTTAAAGTCTGTTGCGCTGCTTTTTTTTCCCCAAGTTCTCAAACTCGAGTATCAGCAACCATTGAGAGAAACAGAAAGAGAGCACTTTGGCAAGTACACAGAGCTCCGACAGACACCCTTAAGGTTAACCTCCAGGTTGAGTCGGTGGTGAAGAAGGCGAATGCAATGTTGGCATTCATTTCTAGAGGAATAGAGTATAGGAGCGGGGATGTAATGTTGAGGTTCTCTAAGGTGCTGGTAAGATCTCACTTGGAGAACTGTGGGCAGTTTTGGTCTCCTTATTTAAGAAAGGATGTGCTGACGTTGGAGGAGGTACAGAGAAGATTCACTAGAATGATTCCGGGAATGAGAAGGTTAACATATGAGGAACGTTTGTCCGCTCTTGGACTGTATTCCTTGGAGTTTAGAAGAATGAGGGGAGACCTCATAGAAACATTTCGAATGTTGAAAGGCATGGACAGAGTGGATGTGGCAAAGTTGCTTCCCATGATGGGGGAGTCTAGTACGAGAGGGCATGACTTAAGGATTGAAGGGTGCCTATTCTGAAGGAAGAAATTTTTTTAGCCGGAGGGTGGTGAATCTATGGAATTTGTTGCCATGGGCGGCAGTGGAGGCCAAGTCATTGGGTGTATTTAAGGCAGAGATTGATAGGTATCTGAGTAGCCAGGGCATCAAGGGTTATGGTGAGAAGGTGGGGGAGTGGAACTAAATGGGAGACTGGATCAGCTCATGATGAAATGGTGGAGAAGACTCGATGGGCTGAATGGCCAACTTCTGCTTCTTTGTCTTATGGTCTTATGGTCTTATGTTACAGTAAGTTCACACATACGTTGTCAAAGGAAATAGAGATCATTATTAATTTAGCAGATAATGCAATTCAGCACATCATTATAAATCAGCACCTATTGGATTCCATGTTATCAAAAAGATTGAGATCCACATCTGAGAGGAATAAAAATTGGTGAGGTAACACCACAGTGCATTTCATGCAAACAGAATATGGTGAATGAGCACCTTGGTCACACCCTTGAAGGAACTGGTACCCTTGTGTTGTTCATTGGCAACATATCCAGAGTTGACTGTAACACACACAAAACGCTGGAGGAACTCAGCAGGCCAGGCACCATCTACGGAAAAGAGTACAGTCAATGTTTCAGGCCGAGACCCTTCAGCAGGACTGGAGAAAAATAGATGAGGAGTAGACTTAGAAGGTGGGGGTAGGGGAGGGAGAAACGCAAGGTGATAGGTGAAACCGTGAGGGGGAGGGGTGAAGTAAAGAGCTGGGAAGTTGATTGATGAAAGAGATACAGGGCTGGAGAAGGGGGAGTCTAATAGGAGAGGACAGAAGGCCATGGAAGAAAGAAGAGGGGGGAAGAGCACCAGTGGGAGGTGATGGGCAGGCAAGGAGATAAGGTGAGAGAGGGAAAAGGGGACGAGGAATGGTGAAGGGGGGCTGCATTACTGGAAGCTTGAGAAATTGATGTTCATGCCACCATGTTGGACGGAATATAAGGTGTTGTTCCTCCAACCTGAGTGTGGCCTCATTGCGACAGTAGAGGAGGCCATAGATTGAAATATCGGAATGGGAATGGGAAAGGGAATGGAAAGTGGAATTAAAATGGGTGGCCAGTGGAAGATCCCGCTTCTTCTGGTGGACAGAGCATAGGTGCTCGGTGAAGTGGTGTTCCAATCTACGTCGCGCCTCACCGATATACAGGAAGATACCGGGAGCACGGGGCACAGCATATGTCCCCAACAGGCTCACAGGAGAAGTGTCACCTCACCTGGATCCTGAATGGTATTGAAGGAGGAGGTATAGGAGCAGGTGTAGAAATTCTATATGATTATGTTCTTATAAGCTGAGTGAAAAGTTGATTTTTTTATGATTTACAAATTTATTTTCAAAT
Organism: Mobula birostris; assembly: GCF_030028105.1. NCBI lineage: Eukaryota > Metazoa > Chordata > Chondrichthyes > Myliobatiformes > Myliobatidae > Mobula > Mobula birostris. The sequence goes on from NC_092372.1 coordinate 182,953,766, forward strand.
GTTCTACTCTTGTAAGTGCATAGGATGGTTTTATCAATTAATGAAAAAGACAATTTGATGGGAAGTTTTTCAAATAGTACCCTTCCTCCCACATGTTAGGTTCAAAGAAAAACCTCTTCCTGGCAAATTCCAATCTGGGGCCAATTGCTTCTGGCAGTTTAGTAAAGTCTGAAAGATGCTTGAATTAATGAAGGGAAGAAAGAATTTAAATTTAGGGAGCACCTTTTAGCCCTTTCAGGAAATACCCGAAGTGCATTGCAGCCAGTGAAGCTTCTTCCCTCCAAATCAGGTTTCTGAACAATTCATAAACCCATGAACACTACCTCATTATTCCTTATTTCTACACTAGATATTTATTTTTGTAATATATACATTTCATCTCTTTGCACGAATCTGCTGCTGCAAAACAACAGATTTCGTGTCACATCAATCAGTGATAATAAATCCAATTCTGATTCTGAAGTACCGTGCAGTTACATAGTTTACTCAGACCAGCAGAGTTAACTGTTATTTCATAGGGAATAGAATACAAGTGTACAGAGTTTTAGATATTACACCTTATTAATTCCATTTTCAATTTGAAACAGAGGCAGAACAAAAAAATTGCTCAGCCTTGCTGAGAATGAAGGATTGTCTCATAAGGAAAGTTTGAGAAAGTTGGGCCTACAGTCATTAGAGTTTAGAAAAATGATAGGTTTACTCAGACATTTTACTTTGTGAGGGTGTGAGAGAAATTCTGAGAGAATACTATCTCTGAATGAATGACACGGCGTAGTCTGAAGGGACCATTGATTTATAGCAATGACTAGAAGGGTCATGAACTTCAGACTTCTCTAACAAAAACAATCTATCAACGGAAAACATTAGGTTTGGCAGCATCTGTGAAGCAAAACCCATGGACAACATTTCAGGTTGAGACCTTTTATCTTGATTGAAAGACAGAGGGAAGATAGGTAGTAAAAACAACTGAGGGGAAGGCATAAAGTAAGGGCTGGCAAGGGTTAAGTGGATCTGGCTGAGAAGGGGTGATGGGCAAATGAAGTGGAAAAGAGTGGAGAAAGTGAAAGGAACTTGGTGATAAGTGGAGGCAATTACACCTGCAGAAGATAGAATCTGATCAGAAGGGAAGGTTTGGTAGGCAGATTGAAATGGTAGGGGGAGGGGACGTGTAGGAGAAGTGTGTGGGCGATTGGCAGATGGAACGAGTGGAAGAGGGAAAGAGGATGCAGGCGGAGGGATTGGTGTTGGTGTAAGAAGAACTGCATAGATTAGAGGAGAGAAAAAGAGGCAGAGAAGGAGCCATTTTCCCAAGGTTATGGAATTCAGTCTTCATGCTATCAGGCTGTAGATTACCCAGGCAGATGATAAGGTGCTATTCCTATAGTTAGCGTACTCTACTCTGCTACTCTGAGACTGAAACATTCAATATACAGGCTGAGGCAGAGAGGATCTCAACTGTGGCTAGACAGGATTAAAAAGATCTTCATCAAAGCCCTAGTACTTCACTTCAAATAGCTCCATCTGAATTCTCGCATTAATCAGCCTGATCCTGCTCTGATTTACAAAAAAATGTCAAGATTGCAACTTTTGACTGCATTCTTGACCACATGATTTCTTCCATGTCCTTGTGTAGTATTTGTACATGTAAAATGTGCAACTCACAAAAATCTCTGATGGAGTTAGATTAAAATGACCCTTCAAAGTTTTACCAATATCCTCATCCATGGTTCATGACACTAAAAACCTTATTGGCAGTTTGTCTTGGCCTTTTGTTTCTATCAGTTCTATTTCCTTTCTCTTAGTCCACTCCAACAATCTAGATATTACTTTGTTTCATTGATCTATGCACAGGAAGTGGCCTATCATACAGTCTTTGCTTCCAGCTCATCCACCATTTCTACTGCCTGCCAACAAAGAATGTTCAGCCATTGCATAACTACAGTATAGTGTATGTCTAAGCACAATCTTTCTTATCAATAGAACTAGTATCATTAAGTGCATCTCAGTGCTTGAAATTTTTATAAGATCAATTTATTCAAACCTACTCATCTGAGATGAAGCAGGAAAAGTTAACATGCTTAAATAAACTACGGTGCTGATTACATTAGCGTGCCGGACTCTGTGGATGTATCAACTACACTGCAGACTTGTGCGGAGAGTGGTTTTGATTAAGGAGATGGCGTGTCCAGTGCTCTGAAAGCGCAACCCATTGTGCTAATCAATTTGCATCCTATAACTACAGGTTGGTTTCATTAATCAATTTTTAATTATTTAAATACTGAAAACTGACTGATACTGGTGACATCCTCTATCAAATGAGTGAAATCTCAAATTTGCTTCTCAGAGCAGGAGATTATTAGAAATAATTAAGATTTAGTCAGTTACTCTTAACAGTATAATTAAAATTTATTCAAACCTTGACAAAATTAAGTGCTTTATTACTTCTGGCACTAGAATCAATCAACAATCTGATCAGCTACAAAAATGAAAACTGAAAAATTAGCTTACCATTATAAAATAATTAGTAATTCAATTATAGTTGGAGTGAAGAATAACACTTAGTACTTTCTGCCCCTTGTTCCATCCCTAATCTTTGCTCCTTCAAATTAAAGAACCATGAAATTTACCTGCTCCATTCCTGCCAGGACTGCTTGAAGCTTATTCAGCTTTGCTTTCTCAGTCAGGACTGTGTGTTACTTGAAGACTTTCAGAAACCAAAACGATCATTTATATAGCAACTTCAACAGCCAGGCAAGTATTTTTAGAATAACACCACTGATGTAACGTAATTTAGTGAAATACTACAGATTGCTTGTGAATACTGCTACCCAATGACCACTTCCATCCTCGCCTCCAAACTTTCCCTCTAGGATAGGGACATCCATCTTATGAGCTCCTCAGTTATTTTCTTTACTCTCCTTGTCTCCCATCCTCTCACGAGTTACTTTTCAGTGTTTTTTCTTTCTCTACACCTCCTTATCTCTCTACATCTCCTTCATCAGGGCCACTGCTTATTTCATTGATCCTCTGAACTCTTGAACAGGCCTCCAGCTCATTTCTACTGACTTTCCTACTTCAAGAACACTCTATCTTCCCCCTTCCTTTCCAGCCCTGAAAAAAGGGTCTCAGCCCAAAACCGTTTATTCATTCCCTTAGATGCTGTTTGACCTGCTGAGTTCCTCCAACACTTCGTGTAGGTTGTTTGGTATTTCCAGCATCTGCAGAATTTTGTGTGTTTACCATTGTCCTTTGACTCATTCGTCTTCTACAGCTACGGAGTTTGAAATTAAGGAAAGTTCTGCTTTACTTATACAGGGCATTGGTGACACCATATTTTGTCCTATTTAAGGAAGGATTTATTTATGTACGAAGCAATTCAGGGAAACTTTATTAAAATCTAGAATGTGGAAAGAGTGGGTCATCTGATAAGGAAAAGTTTCACAGGTTGGGTTTATATCAACTAGAGTGAGATTGAAACATAAAACATCCTGAGGAGGCTCTACGGGGTTAATATGGAGAGAAATTACCTTTTGTGGGAGAATTCAGAACTAGAAGGTCAATTACTGAAGACAAAGGAGAGAGGATACTTTTTCCTTCAGAAGATGATAATTCTTTGAACCTCGCTTCCAAAAAAGAACTATGAAAGTAGAGATTCTGAATATTTTAAAGGCAGAGCATATAGCTTCCTAATAAACAGGCGGGTGAAAGGTGATTAGTGGAGGTCAGGAATGTAGAGCTGAGATTGTGAGAAGATCATCCATCATCTTATTGAATTATAGCTCAGGTTTGAGGGGATGAGTGACGCGTCTGCTCATTAGTTAAGGTGGGTTGACCTAAGGCCCTTTCCCAGTGCCACAGACTGTGAAGGTACATGACCAGACACTCTACGGTGAAACAGATATGACAGGTACTGTGAGGTCATGCTTCTGTATAGGTATTCACATCACAAGTTTATAATTAAAAGTGGCTTTCAGGTTTGCATTGCAGACTTGTGGTCATTGCTCACCCTGGGTCTAGAAACACATTGAACATCGTGCTTCATCACCACCCTCTGACATCTGTTCACCCATCAGGACTCAGAGCCCAGGCTCTGGCACCTGTTTGCCCACCAAATACCTTGGCCTGTCTCCACGTTCCAACATCTGTTGATAATCAGACATCACAGCCTATTGTCTGGCCCTGGCATCTGTTAGGCCATTAGACATCATGATTCATTGCTGGGCCTTGGCATCCCTTAGCCCACTGCATACATAACGAACTAAAAGGAAAATTATGCACATCCTCCATTTCACAACAGCAGCTTGATTTTCAGTTGGGCACTTGACTAAGCAAAGGCAGCAGTTCTAATGTGGACCGATGAAGTTATAGAATATAAAGCATAGAACAGTACAACTCAGTATAGGCCCTTTGACCCAAATTGTTGTGCCAATCTCTGTACACCTACTCTATGATCAGTCTAACCCTTCTCTCCTACACAGCCCATGGCCCTCCATTTTTCTTCCCAGCATATGTCTACCTCTTAAATGTCCCTGTTCCATCAGCCTCCACCACCACTCTCAACAGTGCATATCAGCCACCACTTTTTACATAGAAAGCCTCCCTTTGACATCTCTCATAAGCTTTCCTCCACTCACTTTGTAAGGACGTCCTCTGGAAGTGGACATTGCCATTCTGGGAAAAAGGTACTGGTTGTCCAATCTGCCTATTTTTCTGTAATAAGCTCTTTGGGCATGTGCGGGGAGCCAGAGAGCATTGGGCACTCAGGTTTCTAGACCACCTGAATTTGTTAATTGTTGTTTTAACAGGAGTGTTAATCCCTGGTACTTTCTATTTTATCTTGTTTATTTTGACTGGCATGGATTTTCAGTATTCTGTGATTATTTAATTGGATGCTGATTAGCACCTACACGGGGTCCTAGTTTTGAGAATGTTATGTTTCACCATGTTGCTCGGCCAGGCCACTGATGTTTTGTTGGAACTGTTATGAACAAACCCTGCTTGCCATCTCTACACGGGAGTCTGTCTTTCCTCTGCACTTGGGTTCAAACGACACGGCACATAACGGGGTACAGCAGCTGAGGGATATTGCTAAGGATATTGGGATACATATGCTCGGGAATGATCCTAAGGAGCTGGTTCAGGCGACAAGTTATCAGAGTGAAATACATGCTCTAGATGAGGCCGAGGAAAGGAGATTGATTATAATGTGCTGGCATCCGAACATACGCTCTGCTTTGCCAGAAGCACAGCAACATGCTGGGGAGCAAATGAGGAGTTAAAGAATACAATACTGACAGTTGCGTAATAACCTCAGGGACCCAATAGATGAGTTAAGTAAATGTTACTGGAGGAAAGGAAAACACCACATTACCATTTCTGTCCCGTCTGTGGATGGTGTTCCAAGAGGTATATGGATTTACGGCAGATCGAGATCATTTAGAACCAGAACCTAGAAATAGATGGTTGAAAACCTCGGTGTCTCATAGTGCTGACAAATTTAGAAAGAGGTTGGAACTGTTTGAGCGTGGTGACCCTACGCATACTGTAGCATGAGTACTTAGGAAAATGATTAGAACATGGGAGAAAGAAGTGCAGGAGTTTGGAGTTTGATTTTAACTTTAGGAATACGTCTGGGGCAGATAAGATGTTTCCCTTTCAAGAAAATACACGGGGAGAAATAGAGGTCGGGGTAGAATCCAGCAGAGAGATTTCAGAAGAGAAGTAACACAGTGCTGGAGTGCAGCTTCACCAATCAGGAAAAACATCCCAGTATAGTGCTCAAATCTGCCATTTCAGCTGTGGTAGTGTGGGTCCTTATGCCCAGAACTGTACAGCAAATAGTTTATTTAATCTGAATCCTAACAAGGAGTTAAAGAAAGGTTGGAATATGCTGGAAGTTTGGTTAACATGAAGATGTTGTGCTTTAAGCTTGTTGCATGTTGTTTATTTGTGCAGGATGAATAACTTCCAACATTTCTTTGTCTTAAAATTTAAAAATAACATATTTCTTCAATTTCATCTGATTGTAACATAATATTTTGGAGCAAGGGATTTTCTGGTTTTAAGTATGAGCTTCCTCCCCCCTCCCCATCTGATTGTAATAGAGAGGAGGGGGGACACATTTTTGTCAATGGTAGCACTGGCTCCTTGTTGATGTATGTGGCGGGGGATACTCGGAAGGAGGCTCCTCATCCTAACTGCATCTGGTTGCCTTATCGGCTAAATCACACCAATCCATATCTCCATGTTCACTCTCTTCCCCTCTTTCAGATCCAAAAGCACATATTATTTCTCTCTGTGCAGCAAGTAGACATTGGAACATTTATGTCTGCTTTAAACAATGTATGATCTCAAGTGTTGCATTTCTTTTCATGCATTGACTTCTGGATCACATTCATGGCCATCTTGAAATCACTGCACTGTTTCCTCAACTCCTCCACTTTGTTCTTAGCTTGTTTACTCTTTCCTTTAACCAGCTTTTCACACTGTAACTGAAACTAGTACACACTTCTCTGCCCCAATACATCAGTAAGCTTCTTTTTAACAACACACACAAAATGCAGAGGAACTCAGTGGGTGAGGCAGCATCTGTGGAAATGAATAGATGGCCAACGTTTTGGCCAAGACCAGAAGGAGGGCCTTGGCCCAAAACATCGACTATTTATTCGTTTCCATAGATGCTGCCTGACCTGTTGAGTTCCTCCAGCATTTTGTATGTGATACTTTAGATTTCCAGTATCTGTAGGCTTTTTCATGTTTAAGCTTCTCTTTAACTATTTCTACTTCATCGCAGAGCCCTTTGACTTCCTCTTCTAATCTGTTCAGTTTCCTGCCAACTTTCAAGGTTTTCCTTTGTTAATCTGTCCTGTTCTGCTTTAGCTTTCTGCCAACTTTCTAGGTTTTCCTCTTCTAATCTTTTGCACTCTATTTTAACCTTCACCGATATTCGAAGTGTTCCTGTTCTGATCTTTTTGCTTTGTGTCGACATTCTATCCATTCATCAATTAAACAGCCAACAGCTACTGGCTTCTGCAATCATTTAAATTTCTTTTCAGACAATTTTCCAAAGAGCTTCCCCAGGGCTTTTCCCTTCACCACCAGCGTGACCAGCATACTCTCAGTATTGTGGCCATTTCCCTACATACATATTTCTGGAGGAGTCCACGTCAATTAAAAAAGTCCAAGTACTCTGGACTTGTAGACTTTCCCAATTTCTTCATCCTGGGTTGGTAACAGCTAACCCAGTCCCAGATCTCTCTGTACCTCACAAAGTGGTCCAACTAGAGTCTTCCACCTACTCAACAGAGATTTATCCGTGCATCCCAAAAAGGAATATCATTTCTATTACATGGATAGAATGAAGTTTTTCATGGTGGGAATTAACTGTTTATTCTAAGTTTTGCAGTTACTTGCAAAGGTTCTGAAGAAACAAAATTACTGTATAAGAATGGATTTTTGTTTTCCGTGGAATTACTTTCAGAGAGATACCCAGATTCTAGACTGGACCTGTGGAATCCAGGTTAAAATGACAGAAATCTATCCATCTCTATTTTGGATATGAGATGCCCATGTTTCAGGGGAGTTAGGCATTTGGGGAAATTGCATTTCTTTGGTGGACAGGTAAATTGGGAGTTTGGAATTGATATTTTGGAATACTGGAATACTTGGGGAGCAATCCTTAAAGTCGTTTTTACTGACAAGACTTTTTTTTAACAGAACATAAAAGACATTGCTCAAGACTTTTGACATACCGATTTTGAGTTTGAAATCTCTGGAAAATAGTTTTGATGCACTCACAGTATTTGTCATGTAAGTTATAAATGAAAGTTTTCAATTTAATTATTGTGCTGTTCCAAACAGCAGTTTGACATTAATTCCCATCTTAAAGCACACATTTATCCAGATGCTGCTGGATGGTAGAATTAAAATGATACTGCAGAGTTGAGATGCAATTGTAGAGGTATTAAAGTTTCTACCTTCATTGCAGATAATCTTCATCATACTGGAGAATTGCTTGGGTGTCAGGATATGGTGCAATTGATCCCAAGGGAAGTGGAAGGAGATCAGATGAAGCAATACCCACGAATAAAGACACACATGAAGGAAAAACTCTTTTTTTGTGTGTAGATGATTCCTCACCTGTACAGGATGTTCAGCAAACAAACTGTGGGAAATGTGAGAGAGTAAAAGGAGACAGAGTCATAAAGGAGAAAGCTCCCTCACAATTATCCCGGGGGGTGGGGTAGTAGAAAGACAAGTTTGCAACACCTGACAGGCCAGTTGCAGATTGTGGAAATTAGAAGCCAGAAGGAGCAACAGGTTAAGGTTATGCATTTAACAGAGGAGCAGAATCAAAGATGAATTAAAAAATTGATAGAGGAACAGGGTCAAAAATGTACGAAGAGCACAAGGGAGTGCATACTAAAGACTGAGTGGCCTGATGTGAGATTTGTTATTTTTGAGGGAAAGTGAATGCAAATGACCTACTGGCACCATAAACTATTGGGATACCAGGGACCAGTAAGTGTCCGGGAAAGGTGAAAGGAAAGGGTAAACATTTAAACTCAAGATTTCAGTTAACATGAGATGAAAGGAATGATGTGTTTTGTGGCAATGGGATTAACTATGACTGGGGACATTTTTGGGTTTCTTCCAGAGCCATTACAGCAGGTAGATGTGTCAACAGTGAAGTCACTACTTGGAGAGCACTCAGTGATCAAAAGTAACCTTTCTCAATGGAATTGGATAACTCGAGCCAAACAAAGGAGGAATAGAGACTCAGATTTGAATTATACTGGGGTTGACGTGCATGGACAAAGTCTTAGCTATTCCAGAAGGTAAAGATACAGTTTTATATAAAATTCTAGAGGTGGCTTTATCAAGTATCCTAGAGGGAATAATAGTAACTTTTTAGGTCAATAAATAACCGGCTCTCAGGTAATGGTAGTCATGGTAAGATTACAGTTCTGTGGGATCATACTTATGCGAATACTGAGGACAATAACTCATGTAGGAGCTATCTATTGGAGCGGATATAACCAGATATTTTTCAAAGGATGCTCTAATCACTATTAACTGTACACAGAAGGACATCGTACGGGGGGTGGGGGTGGGTGGGTGGAGTGAAAAGGATTCAGAATGTGGGCAAATGTCATGAGAAGACTTGGATATCCTTTAGTAACTCACCAACACATGCTATGAATGGTACTGGGAAAGTGATAGATTTATCAAAATGTATTAAGGGGAGACCACTGGACTTGCCCAAAAGAAATGACAAGACAGAAATTTACGGATTGTTGTTTCAGTATTTATGAAACTTGTTCATTGCCTCTTTTGCCTGTGAATAATCAGTCTTTCTTGCAATATGCATTGGTGGGACAGACATTATATAGCAAGAGTAGCCATGAGTTATGCCAAGGGATGGAACAGTGCCCTTGGGAAAGTCACAATGTCGCTACTGGAAACATGACTTTTGATCTGGCTATTGGAGGACAACTTTGTCTCATCTAGCAGTAGACATGGTAATGAATGAAAACCTCACAATCCAACACAATGACACCGATCAATATTTGTGGGACTGTGTTGTTACCAAGTTACCAAAGGTTCACTTGACTGCAAACTAAACATTGGGTGGCTCAGATTTTTGGAGTAGGTTTTGGAATTAGGGAGAAAATTTTCATGGGTGAGTACAGTATCACTTGCTGCTGTAGCGCTAGTTTTTTGTTGTTTCTCTCCCACCCCGTCCCCCTCTCTCCCCATCCCCAGGGGAAGGTTGTTGCTTTGCTACTGCCTGTGCATGGGAGGGGGAGAAGGCTTTGGGGTTCTAACATTTTTAACTATCACTCATTCTTTGGGGCACTCTTGTCGTACATGTCTGCGAAGAACAAGAATTTCAGGATGTATATTGCATACATTTCCCCGATGTTAAAGGGAACTATTGAACTATTGATAATCAAGGGTTTTTGAGGGGTCCATAGTCATAAGGAGCTATGGTGCCCCCCCCCCCATTCAACCCAAGTCCATTTAAAGCATGTTTGAAGAGAAATACTAAGACAACTCACTTTCACCTTCATGGTTACCACTAGTAGCATAAACCTTCTGTTAAATATATGACTACAACAAAGCCAGCCCTGCAACATATTACACACAGAAGGAGACCCTTTAGCCTCTTCAAAAATCTCGTCAATTCCATTTTCACTGTTTTCTCTTCCTTATGCCCATTGACTCCCCTTTATTCCTTCCTGCTGCTGAAGGGTCTTGGCCAGGAACATCGACTGTACCCTTTTCCTTAGAGGCCACCTAGCCTGCTGAGTTCCTCCAGCATTCCTCCAACAGACAAGTCAGGAAAGCGTTTAATTGGAGTAAGGGGAATTATGAGGCTATCAGGCAGGAAAGTGGAAGCTTAAATTGGAAACAGATGTTCTCAGGGAAAAGTACGGAAGAAATGTGGCAAATGTTCAGGGGATATTTGTGTGGAGTTCTACATAGGTACGTTCCAATGAGACAGGGAAGTTATGGTAGGGTACAGGAACCGTGGTGTACAAAGGCTGTAATAAATCTAGTCAAGAAGAAAAGAAAAGCTTACAAAAGGTTTAGAAAGCTAGGTAATGTTAGCAACCTAGAAGATTATAAGGCTAATAGGAAGAAGCTTAAGAAGGAAATTAGGAGAGCCAGAATGAGCCATGAGAAGGCCTTGACGGGCAGGATTAAGCAAAACCCCAAGGAGTTCTACAAGTACGTGAAGAGCAAGTGGATAAGACTTGAAAGAATAGGACCTATCAAGTGTGACAGTGGGAAAGTATGTATGGAACTGGAGGAAATAGCAGAGGTGCTTAATGAATACTTTACTTCAGTATTCACTATGGAAAAGGATCTTGGTGATTGTAGTGATGACTTGCAGCAGACTGAAAAGCTTGAGCATGTACATATTAAGAAAACGGATGCGCTGGAGCTTTTGGAAAGAATCAAGTTGGATAAGTCAGCGGGACCGGATGAGATGTACCCCAGGCTACTGAGGGAGGTGAGGGAGGAGATTGCTGAGCCTCTGGCAATGATCTTTGCATTATCAATGGGGACGGGAGAGGCTCCGGAGGATTGGAGGGTTGTGGATGTTGTTCCTTTATTTAAGAAAGGGAGTAGAGATAGCCCAGGAAATTATAGACCAGTGAGTCTTACGTCAGTGGTTGGTAAGTTGATGGAGAAGATCCTGAGAGGCAGGACTTATGAACATTTGGAGAGGTATAATGTGATTAGGAATAGTCAGCATGGCTTTGTCAAGGGCAGGTTGTACCTTATGAGCCTGATTAAATTTTTTGAGGATGTGACTAAACACATTGATGAAGGAAGAGCAGTATATGTAGTGTATATGGATTTCAGCAAGGCATTTGATAAGGTACCCCACGCAAGGCTTATTGAGAAAGTAAGGAGGCATGGGATCCAAGGGGACATTGCTTTGTGGATCCAGAATTGGCTTGCCCACAGAAGGCAAAGAGTGGTTGTAGACAGGTCATATTCTGCATGGAGATCGGTCACCAGTGGAGTGCCTCAGGGATCTGTTCTGGGACCCTTACTCCTCGTGATGTTTATACATGACCTGGATGAGGAAGTGGAGGGATGGGTTAGTAAATTTGCTGATGACACAAAGGTTGGGGGTGTTGTGGATAGTGTGGAGGGTTGTCAGAGGTTACAGCGGGACATTGATAGGATGCAAAACTGGGCTGAGAAGTGGCAGATGGAGTTCAACCCAGATAAGTGTGAAGTGGTTCATTTTGGTAGGTCAAATATGATGGCAGAATATAGTATAAATGGTAAGACTCTTGGCAGTGTGGAGGATCAGAGGGATCTTGGGGTCCAAGTCCATAGGACACTCAAAGCAGCTGTGCAGGTTGACTCTGCGGTTAAGAAGGCATACAGTTTATTGGTCTTCATCAATTGTGGAATTGAATTTAGGTGCCGAGAGGTAATGTTGCAGCTATATAGGACCCTGGTCAGACCCCACTTGGAGTACTGTGCTCAGTTCTGGTGGCCTCACTACAGGAGGCATGTGGAAGCCATAGAAAGGGTGCAGAGGAGATTTACAAGGATGTTGCCTGGATTGGAGAGCATGCCTCATGAGAATAGGTTGAGTGAACTCGGCCTTTTCTCCTTGGAGCGACAGAGGATGAGAGGTGACCTGATAGAGGTGTTTAAAGTGATGAGAGGCATTGATCGTGTGGATAGTCAGAGGCTTTTTTTCCAGGGCTGCAATCATTGCCACAAGAGGACATAGGTTTAAGGTGCTGGGGAGTAGGTACAGAGGAGATGTCAGGGGTAAGTTTTTTACTGAGAGAGTGATAAGTGCGTGGAATGGGCAGCCGGCAACGATGGCGGAGGTAGATACGATAGGGTCTTTTAAGAGACTTTTGTATAGGTGCATGGAGCTCAGAAAAATAGAGGGCTATAGGTAAGCCTAGTAACTTCTCATGTAGGGACATGTTCGGCACAACTTTGTGGGCCGATGAGCCTGTATTGTGCTCTAGGTTTTCTATGTTTCTATTTTGTGTGTGCTGCTACTTTAAAAGGTGATTTACACATCCAATTGGACTAACAGCAGATTTTAGGGGTGTGATAGGAAACCAGATCACTTAGGAGAAATCCACAGAGAGAAACTATGCAATAAGCTAGGACCACATCTGTGTCCCTAGAACGGTGGAGCAGCAATATTAACTGCAGTACCACAGTGCCACCCTCTGTCCCTCACTCTGTGAATTTCCAGCAGACATTCAGCCCTTTAAGTCTCAATGTCCAGGATGAAAGTTCCTGTCCAGATGCTTGAATATCGGCTGCCACAATGTATTGTTGGCAGGTTACTAACTCCCTTTTGGCATGGAAGGTGGAACTGTCAAATTGATGCCTTTCCCATGAAAAAGGTCCAAGTCAGGCATGATTTATTCCCCATACTTTGTCTATTAATCTTCATAACAATTTAAATTTTGAAGGAGTCCTTCATTATCATATTTGCATATGATGTTTTCCCATTAAGTACAGGATGATTGGCAAATTGCCTTTTAGCTTCTTTCCAATATGTAGTTGGACTGGTAAAGGTGCACGTTGTAAACAATTATCATATAAACAGCTTAAGAAGGATATGTGATCTTTGTTATGTAAGCTGTAATAATATAGATCCATGAATTTTGGATGGTTTGGTCTTTACTTCATGTTATTTAAAAATGAACAGACTCATTCTTCAACAATTGATAAGTTGAACACGATATTGTCACAAGTACATAAACAGACATGAAACCAGTACTGAAATGTTGGAATGGTGTGTGACAGTTAATAAAGTTAAGTGCTCAAATCATCATTATTTTAATGCAATATCAAATTATAAACATACTCCTGTGGTTACTAATGTTACTTAAGTATGTTTCTTAGCTTTTGTTTAGCATTTTTAAACCATAAATTATCATGTCTCTAATGCTTTCTTTAGAGACATGTTATCTGCAACAAAATCTAGGCCACATCACTGTAGAGATGAACAAAGATCAGCACATAAAGTCATACAAAGCTACAGCACAGAAACAGGCCCTTCAGCTCATCCAGTCTGTGCTGACTCATTTAAACTGCCTGCTCCCATCAGCCTGCACTGGGACCATAGACCTCCTTACACCTCCTATCCATGAACCTATCCAAACTTCTCTTGAATGTTGAAATTGAAATTTAGAAAGTAGTCAATCTTTTCATTTGTTCTACCAAATTGCACGACTATACAATTCCCGACACTATATTCCATCTTTCGCTTTTCCCATTCTCCTAATCTGTCCAAGTTCTTCTGTAGCATCTCTACTTCCTCAAAACAACGTGCTCCTCCCAACTTCATATCGTCTTCAAACTTTGCAACAAAGCCATCAATTCCATCATCCAAATCATTGAAATATAACATAAAAATAATCGGTCCCAACGCAAACCTTTGTGGAACATCGCTAGTAACCGGCACCCAGCCAGAAAAGGCTCTCTTTATTCCCACTCTTGGCATCCTGCCAATCAGCCACAGTTTTATCCATGATTCAGCGGCCTACAACATCATATCTTCCAACCTGCAAGTATACAGCTTGTTCATCTACCTTGTTCCGTAAACTGCACGCATTCAAATATAACACTGTCAGTCCTGTATTCAATTTTTTTGATTTTGTCCTCCTTTTACATTGCAACTCATCCTGGTCACTGCAGTTTTCCCCTATCAACAGCCTCCCCTTGCTACACATAGGCTCTGTAAGTGAACCAGCTACCTCATCTTCAGCACTATTTGCCTTTGCTTCCATACTTCTTGCATTGAAATATACACAGCTCAGGACACTAGTTGCACCATGCTCAATCTTTTGATTCCTAACTTTGTCTGAGGTCTTACTAACATCTGCATCCTCAACTTCTCCACTAACTGTCCTGGCACTCTGGTTCCCATCTCCCTGCAACTCTAGTTTAAACCCCACCTTACGGCATTAATAAAACTTCCCACAAGGATATTAGTCTCCTTCCAGTTCCGATGCAAACTTTGTACAGGTCCCACCTTCCCTAGACGAGAGCACAATGATCCAAAACTTTTATAACCTCCCTCCTACAACAATTCCTTAGCCACATATTAAACTGTATAATCTTCCTAATCTATCATAATATGATAGAATTCACACTGCAGTGTGCGAGGGAGAAGTTGAAGTCAGATGTAACAGTATTACAGTGGAATAAAGGAAATCTCAGATGCCTGAGACAGGACCTGGCCAAAGTTGATTGGAAGAGGAGACTGGCTGGTATGACAGCAGAACTGCAATACCCCAAGTTTCGGGGGGAAATTCGGAAGGCACAGGATAGGTACATCCCAAAGATGAAGTAGCATTCTGAAGCAAGGATGAGGCAACTGTGGTTGATAAGGGAAGTCAATGACAGCATAAAAGGAACAAAGGCATATAGAATTTTCTAAATGAGGAGAAAACTAAAAGATCTGAGATGCAAAGGGACTTGGGAGTACCCAAAAAGTTAGCATGCAGATCCAGTGAGTGGCAAGGAAGAGAAATGTGATATTAGCATTCATTTTAAGAGGACTAGAATGTAAGTGCAAGGTTGTAATACTGAGGATTTATAAGGCATTGGTCAGATCACATACTTGGAGTATTGTGAACAGTTTTAGGTCCCTTTTCTAAGAATAGATGTGCTGGCATTGGAGTGTGTCCGGAGGAGGTTCTCAAGAATGATTCTGGAAATGGAAGAGTTAACATATGAGGAGCATTTGATAGCTCTGGGTGTGCACTCACTGGACTTTATTAAAATGAGGGGCAATCTCATTAAAGCAATTGAATATTGGAAGTGGATGTTTCCTCTAGTGGG
The DNA here is from genome assembly GCF_030028105.1 of Mobula birostris. Taxonomy (NCBI): domain Eukaryota; kingdom Metazoa; phylum Chordata; class Chondrichthyes; order Myliobatiformes; family Myliobatidae; genus Mobula; species Mobula birostris. The sequence goes on from NC_092372.1 coordinate 182,969,123, forward strand.
TGAATCTAGGACCAGAGGGCCTAGCCTCAGAATAGAGGGGTATCCATTTAGAACAGAGATGAGAAGGACTTTCTTTAGCTTAGGTGGTGAATCTGTGGAATTCATTGCCATGGATGGCTGTGGAGGCCAAATCATTGAGTATATTTAAAATGAAAGTTGATGGGTTCTTGATTAATCAGATCATCAAAGGTTACATGGAGAAGGCAGGTGAGTGGGTTTTAGTGGATAATAAATTAGTCATGATGAAATGGCAGAATAGACCCAAAAGGCCAAATGGCCTAATTCTACTCCTGTTATGGTGTTTGGACTGTGGGAGGAAACCAGAGCACCTGGAGGAAATCCACCCATTCACAAGGAGAATGTATGAACTCCTACAGAGAGTACCGGCGTTGAACTCCGAATTCAGAATGCCCTGAGCTGTAATGGCACTGCGCTAAGTGCTACACCACTGTGTATGTCTAAGTAAACTACATAAGGAAGGATGAACTTGAGAGCAAATCCAATTCATGCTCTTGTTAGTATAATCTACCACCTTATATATACTAGAAAAATAGGGGGGAAAGTGACAGAATGTGGAAATCTGAAATGAAAACAGAAAATGCTAGTGATTACTTAGCAGATTTAGCAGCATCAGTGGAGAGAGAAATTGAGTTAATAGGTCATGTTAATAACCTTTCATCATAGAAGTGCTCAGCGAGAAGAAATATTTGTTTCTATCTCCATGGTTGTGTTCTAATCTGCTGAGTACTTGCAGAATTTTCTGTTTCGAGTAGCTTTATGTCATGGTTGACTTCCTCTTTAACCAATATGAGGACAATGTCAATAATTTAAAAGCTGGTGCTAAGACACTTAGAAACATGCATAAGATTTTTTTTTTGTCACTTCAATATAATTTTCAACTTTGCAACCAATAGATTTGTGCATTGAGATGCTGCACTTCATTATGAAAATGGAAAATGTTATTTTGTCAAAACAGAGACACAGATCACACACACAAAATGCTAGAGGACCTCGCATGGTTAGCTAGCATCGATGGAAGTAACTAAACAGTCAACGTTTTGGATCGAGACCCTTCTTCAGGACTGAAATAGGAGGAAGATACTAGAATAAAAAGATGGGGAGAGAGGAAGGAGGCTAGCAAGAAAGTGATAGGTGAAGCCAAGTGGGTTGAAAGGTTAAGAGCTGGAGAAAAAGGAATTTGATAGGAGTGAAGAGTGGACCGTAGGGGATCGGGGGAAGTGATAGAGAAGTGAGAAGAGATAAAAGGCTAGAGTGGGGAATAGAAGAGGGGAGAGGGAGGGAAAATTACTGGAAGGAGAAGGCGATATTACGCCATCAGATTAGAAGCTACCCAAACAGGATACAAGGTGTTTCTCCTCCAACCTGAGTGTGGGCCCATCATGGCACAAGTGGAGACCATGGACCAACATGTCAGAATGAGAATAGGAGTTAAAATGCCTTTGATGGATAGGGCAGAGGTGCTTGACAAGGCAGTGCCCCAATTTACGACAGGTCTTGTCGATGTAGAGGAGGCCACATCAGGAGCACCAGACACAATGGATGACACCTGCAGATTTTGCAGGTAAGGTGTTTTGCCTCACGTAAAATGACTGTTTGGGTGAGGGAGGAGGTGAATCGGCTGGTGTAACAGTTGAGCTGCTTGCCGGGATATGTGCTAGGAGGGAGATTAGAGGGGTGAGGTGAATGGACAAAGGAATCGTGGAGGGAGAGAGATTTCTGCAGAAAGCAGAGAGGGGGGTGGAGGTAAAGATATGTTTAGCAATAGGATTCCTTTGGAGATGGCAGAAGTTATGGAGGATGATGATTTAAATGCAGAGGCTCATGTGGTGGTAGGTGGGGACAAGAGAAACTCTATCACTGTTAAGGCGGCAAGAAGATGGGGTGAAATAAAGGAGGTGTGGGTGAGGGTAGCATCAACAGTAGAGGAAGGGAAACCCTGTTCTTTGAAGAAGGAAGATATCTCTGATGTCCTGGAAAGGAAGGCTACAACCTGGGAACAGATGAGGTGGTGGCAAAGGAACTGAGAAAAGGGAATAGCATTTTTACAGGAGATAAAGTAAAAAAGAGGTATAGTCAAGGTAACCATGGGAATTGGTAGACTTATAAGAGATGTCAGTAGACAGTTTGTCCCCAGAGAAGGAGACAGGTCGAGAAAGGGGAAGGAGGTGTCAGAAACGGACCGAGTGAATTTAAGAGCAGGGTGGAAGTTAGAGGCAAAGTTGATAGAATTGACAAGGGTGCATAAAGCATCACCAATGCACTTATCAATGTAGTGGAGGAAGATTTGGAGTGTACTTCTGGGGAAGGCTTTGAACATGGACTGTTCTACGTAGTCAACAAAGAGGCAGGCATAACTGAGGCCCACGTGAGTGCCCATGGTTACCCCTTGAATCTGGAGAAAGTGGAAGGAACCAAAGGAAAACTTATTGAGGGTGGGGACCAGTTCTGCTAGGCAGATGAGGGTGGTAGTGGAGGAGAATTAACTGGCTCCTTTGTTAAGAAATAAGTGGAGAACTTTGAGACCTTCTTGATGGGGGGATCGAAGTGTATAGGGACTGAACATCCAGGATGAAAATGAGGTGTTCAGGGCCAGGGAATTGAAAACTACTGAGGAGGTCGAGGGCATGAGAAGTATTGCAGACGTAGGTGGGAAGGGTCTGAACCAAGGGGATGGAATGGAATCAGGGTATGAGGACACGAGTTCAATGGGGCAGGAGTAGGCAAAGACAGTAGGCCTACCTGGACAGTCGGGTTTATGGATCTTGGGTAGGAGGTAGAAGCGAGCAGTGTGGAGAAGGGAACTATGAGTTTGGTGGTGGTGTGTGGGAGTTGTAATGATATTGTGATATATCATGTTTCTCTGCCTGATTTTAAAACTAAGGATGTGCAATGTACTGCATATAAATTCAACACAGTTCTTCAATAAAAGAAATCTATTTCTGTTTGATTAGTAGTTATACAGAAATGTTCACATAGCCTTTCAACAAATGTAAGGTCCAATCAGCATCAATGAAGGTATTTTTATTTCAGCTGCATTCTAATCATGCTTCTAATCTAAACACAGAAAAAGCATTGACTTTTTCTGACAGGATCACACAATTGTCTGCATATATTTTGTTTGAATGTACCTCCTCAATTGAGAGTCTGGAGAATTCAATTGCCTAGAAATTAGATCAATTTAGTGAGCTAAATGGTGCTAGAGTTTGATTTTGATGGCCATTGTGAGGAATCCTTAAGAACTGTTCTTTGTGTCAATAATTCTTTCAAAGAGACTGTCCAGAATGAGAGGGCTCTTGGATTTTTGACATTGACATTGCTTTTGAGAATACTGTGCATCAAATAATGCATGCATTGGGAAATCAAAGTTTTCATAGATCACCCGGAACATTCATCAAACATGAAGTCTTCCAGCTCATTCCACAGACACACATAATATAACAAAAGATCTTTCCGAAGGTTTGGGCAAAATTGACATCAGCTTCTTTAATGCATGTATCCAGCGGCAGCTCATCCAACTGGATCTCCTCAGCTCACTTTAAAGCTGTCTTACCAGTGGGATGCTTAGCAACCGACTGCGAATGTGGCTGGTGGCATGCATGGAGAACCCAGACAAGAGGCCCAGTAGCTAGAAGTCACATTAGTGACCAAGCTATAATATGCAAGTACCCTTCAGCTTCCCTTTGGTACATAAGCTCCCAAATGGAAAGACCTTCTCTGAAGTGCCATTCATCCTCTACTGGTGACCACTGGGGAAAAAGGAAGGTATGTTACATTAGGTGATCTTTCTACACCAAATGATACATCACTCATTGCTGGCATCGAGCCAACATGGGGTATAGTAGCACAAAAGTAACGTTAATACAAATGTTTTCCAAAAGGCCAAAGAGCATGAGTTCAAAATCTACAACAGCAGTTGGCCAATTTAAATTCAGTTAACTACCTAGGTAATTCTAGAATAAAGTGGAAGCAATGATAATGACCACAGAACTACTGAAATGTAAAAGCCAGTGTGATGTACTTTGATAATTTAGGAAAACCAATATCCATAGCTGGTCTCAGCTTGTTATGACTTCTGACCAGTTGACTCTATGCTACCCTCTGAAATGCTCTACAATTCACTTAGTCATAAGAGGCTGACCCCCTTCACCATGAAGAGTAATCTTCATTGTACAGAGCCAGCATTTCAGAAGAGAATCAGCAATATCTTCACAGAAACAAAGATGGGCAATAAAAACTAGCAATCCTATATACTCTTGAGTGAATTGAAAAAATATGCCAAAGAATTTCTGTCATTAATATAATGCCCTGAAGCAGAACTTGAGTCATAGTTGTTCCCATAGCTGTTGAGAAAAGCAAATATAATGAAAAAGGATCTAGTGCTTTCCCAGTGTATATGAGGTATAAACTCTCCTCAGACTTTCAGCTGGGTAAGATATTGATTATAACAAACATTTCAATGACAAACTCTGCTATCTTCATCAGAGATGATGCCTGGGCATGTCCAGTCTGGTAGTATTTATACCTCCATAGTCCCTCTCTCCTGATCGGTTAGTCCTGTCCTCATTCATTCAGGTTTCTGATTTCCCACCTTGTTTACAATTGAATTCCAGTTCTAACAGCAAGACCTTCATCTTTGTTAAATTCTTTTCCTCTAGTTTTATTTCAATGGCTTCCTTTACCAGAATTTTAATGAAGTCCAAGGTCTAATCTAAATAAGAACTGGATCAAAGTTGACCAAAATTTACCTTTGTGGAACGGAATCAGAAAATATTGGAGGTACAGAGAAGGTTGGACAGTGTTTATAGAAAGGGGAACAAAAATAACATTCCAGGCCATTTGTCTATCCTCTCCTCTCTGTTTCTCTTTCCTTGCAAGTTGCCACCTCCCAACCATCCCTCAATTCCACTTCATTTAAAATCAGAAATACGCTCCTCATGGCCATTTGATTGCACTGTCCCAATCGTGCTTACCTGAGGTAAAAAAAAATCCAATTAGCACAATGGAGATGCTTTCTTTAAAAGCTTGGTTTTATCAGTGGTCCAAAAATTGTTAATATTGCTTCTTCTAATATTTATGTTTGCTTTTTGTGGGAACATTCATCAGAGCCAATTTGGTGTGATGACATAGATCCAGGGTATTACAGGAAAGATACTAGCATGGACAAAGCAGTGGCTGATTGGCAGGAGGCAAAGACTGGAAATAAAGGAAGCCTTTTCTGGTTGGCTGCCAGAGACTAGTGATGTTCCACAGGGGCATGTGTTGGGACTGATTCTTTTTACATTATATGTCAATTATTTGGATGATGGAGCTGAAGACTTTGTTGCAAAGTTTATAGATGATACAAGGGGTGATTGATGTTCGTGGCCTAAGGTAGGAGTCAAATTTAGAAAACCTAGCACATTTATTTTTCAACATTGTCCCCTCCAACATTTACACACTTAGTCCAGTGGTCATGGAGCATACGGATCTTGGACTTCCAGAAAGTGTCCACAGCAAGGGTGATTGATAAGTTTGTGGCCTAAGGTAGAAGGAGATGAGTTATTAACTTCAAACTTTCTGCATAATCACTCAAAGAGTTGAACTGCACGTGCATGTAATGAGAGCTGTATAACTCATCTCTTTCTACCTTGGGCCACAAACTTATCAATCACCCCTGCTGTGGACCACTTTCTGAAGGTCCAAGACGCCGACTTCTACAAAGTCGGGATCCGTATGCTCCATGGCCACTGGACTAAGTGTGTAAATGTAGGAGGGGACTATGTTGAAAAATAAATGTGCTAGGTTTTCTAAAGTTGACTCCTTCTACCTTAGGACACAAACTTATCAATCACCCCTCGTATGAAGATAGATGGAAGGGCAGGTAGTTTTGAGGAAATAGGGAGGCTACAGAAGGACTTAGACAGATTAGGAGAATGGGCAGAGAAATGGCACATGGCAGTGAGGAAAGCAAATGTGATGTTAGCATTCATTTCGAGAGGAGTAGAATATAAAAACAAGGATGTAATGTTGAGACTTTATAAAGCACTAGTGAGGCCTCTTATTTTAGAAAGGATGTGCTGAACCTGCAGAGGGCTCAAAAGAGGTCTCCGAAAATGATTCCAGGATTAAAATGGCTTGTCATATGAAGCATGTTTGATGGCTCTGGGCCTGTATTCACTGGAATTTAGAAGAATGAGGGGTGAACTAATTGAAACCCGTCAAATGTTGAAAGGCCTTGATAGAGTGGATGTGGAAAAAATGTTTCCAATGGTGAAAATATCTAAGACCAGAGGACGCACCCTCAAATTACAGAGCATCCTATTGGAATAGAGATGAGGAGAAATCTCTTTAGCTAGAGAGTAGTGAATCTGTGGAATTTATTGCTACAGATAGCTGTGGAGGCCAAGTCTTTACATATATTTAAGGCAGGGTTTGATAGATTCTTGATTGGTCAGGGATACAGGAGGAAGGCAGGCGATTGGAGATGAGAAGAAAAGTAGATCAGCCATGATGAAATGGCACTGCAGACTCAATGGGCCAAATGGCCTAATTCTGCTCCAATATCTTATGGTCTTATGAGAGGTGATTAATAAGTTCGTGGCTTAAGGTAGAAGGAGTCAATTTTAGAAAACCTAGCACATTTATTTTTCAACATAGTCCCCTGCTACATTTTCACACTTAGTCCAGGTCGTGGAGCATACGGATCCCTTCTTTGTAGAAGTCGGCGTCTTGGACCTCCAGAAATGAGTTATTAACTTCAAACTTTCTGCATAATCACTCAGAGTTGAACTGCACGTGCATGTAACAAGAGCTGTATAACTCATCTCCTTCTACCTTACGCCACAAACTTATCAATCACCCCTGTTGTGGACCACTTTCTGGAAGTCCAAGACACTGACTTCTATAAAGAAGGGATCCATATGCTCCACGACCGCTGGACTAAGTGTGCAAATGTAGGAGGGGACTATGTTGAAAAATAAATGTGCAAGGTTTTCTAAAATCGTCTCCTTCTACCTTAGGCCATGAACTTATCAATCACCCCTCATACTTCCTGATTCCCTTAACAATTTATAACCTCTTTGATAAATTTAATAATGACAATAGGTGCCTTGCATTGGGATATGAATTTCATTCTTTTTTTTAGTCAATTTTAGTTCACTATGAGTTATGCATTCTTGCAGAAGGCATGACTACAACAGCTGGTGAATTGATGCAATATTCTCTCTGTGAACTTGCTGTGACCTACTCCCACTTCATCCTGATGGATTTCACAATCAGTCTTCTTCTTTGCCCTGTATTACACCAAGTGGTCTTTTATTTCCATCTCTCATTCCAGTACTTATCCGGTCCTCCCACTTCTGCCCCCTTTCACATAAATCCCTCCATCCCCCCATCCCAGCCACCCCCCCCATCCCAGCCACCCCATCACCAATCCTGAACCCTCCACCTTCCATTTGCTTATTTCCTCCCCCTACTATACTCACAGTTCGTATTCTTTCCCCATCCCACCCCATCTACTTCTGGTTCCACGTGTCATTCACTTCTCCCCTAATGCTTCTTATTATCAGCTCCTTTGCTTATCAGAGTCCAGCACTGGTAGCCCTCTGTGTCTGTTCCTAATAATCTCCCTCCAGCAGCTTCCACACTTCCACGCCCTCCCCCATCTGCTTCGCTGTATATATATTTTCTCTCTTTGTCTGCACAGTTTCAACCTGAAACTTTGTCAATTCCTTTCCTCTTTCAAAAAGTGCGTGACCTGCTGAGTTCATCCAGCAGATTGTTGCTCTAGATTCCAACATCTGTCATCTCTGGTGTCTCCATCCTTTTTTATTTTGCTGCTTTTCCTCCATTTGGAAGAATGACACTCTTTCCATGGTGTTCTTTCCCGTAACTCTCTGCGTCACCAGTTTACAATGCAGAAACTAGACGCACCTCCCCCACCCCCCAGCAACTTTGCTATCATGGGATCTCTGCATCCTTGTGCCTCAGAAAACTCCAAGGAATCTACAAATGTATCCAGCTGAGCAAAACTTCAAATCAATTCACTTCCCGTCTTATGATCCCTGCTCCCTGCACTTGACACAGAATTCTACAGCCGTCCCTGCCTCCAGTATCTTCTCATGCTCCTTTTGTGAACCAGGTGAACACCCAACCAAATCTCTGGGTGGACTCACCAAAATGTGAGCCAAAAGCAAAACATTGCATATGCTGGTCATCTGAAATAAAATGGAGAAAAGTGCCAGGAATGCTCAATGTGTCAGGCAGCATTAGATTCAGTACATTTTTCAATGACCTTCCAAACAAGCTGTTATTGCTGAAAGATGTACACTTCTTTCTGCCCAGAACCCTTTTCTGTTTGGCTGCCAGTGACTAGTGGTGCCCTGCAGGGGTTGGTGTTGAGGCTGCCTCCTTTCACATTATATGCCAGTGATTTGGATGACAGAATTGATGACTTTGTGGCCAAGTTTGTGGAAGATAGGTGAGGGGTTGGCAATACTGACAAAGCAGGAAGTCTCCTGGAGGAATTAAAAGAATAGGAGAATGGGCAAACACATGGCAGATGGAAAATAATGTGTGTATGGCCATCCACTTTGGTAGAAGGAATAAAAGCATAGACTGTTTTCTAAATGAGGAGCAAATTCAGAAATCAGAGATGCCCAAGACTTGGGAATCTTCATGCAGGATTCTCTAAAGGTTAATTTGTAGGTTGAGTCAGTGGTAAGAATGGCAAATGCAATGTCAACATACATTCAAGTGGACTAGAATATACCAGCAAGGGTGTAATGCTGAAGTGTTATAAAGCATTGGTTAGACTGCTTTTGGAGTATTGTGAACAGTTTTGGGCCTATTATTTAAGGAAGGATGTGCTGGCACTGGAGAAAATCCAGAAGAGGTTGATGAGAATTATCTCGGAAATGAAAGAGTTAATGTATGAGAGGTATTTGATGGCTCCTGGCCTGTACTTGCTGGAATTTAGAAGAATAAGGAGGCATCTTATTGAAACATAACAATTATTGAAAGGCCGAAATAGAATGGATGTGAAGAAGATGTTTCCTATAGTGGGGGAGTCTAGGACTAGAGTGCACAGCTCTGAATATAAGGACATCCCTTTAGAACAGAGACAAGGAGGAATTTTTTTGTCCAGAAAGTAGTGAATCTGTGGAATTCATTAATTCTGACAGCTGTGGAGGCCAAGTCATTGGCATATTTAAAGCAGAGGTTGATAGGCTCTTGATTAATAAGGGCATCAAAGGTTATGGGAAGAGAATATAAGAATAGGGTTTCAGAGGAATAATAAATCAGCCATAATGGAATGATAGAGCAGAATCGGTAGACTAAATAGCCTAATTTTGCTCCTATGTCTTATGGTCTAAGCGTTGCTCTGCATACTTACTTTTCCCAGAATCTTCTGTTTTTATTTATAATGAAGAGAACATGCTGCAGAATAGACAGCAGAAGCAAAAGATGGATGTACTACAGGAAGGATGGAAGAGTACTGCAGGAAGAATGGAAAAGTAAGGGATGTGACATCTAAACTGTTCAGCATCCTGTCTTCCTCTATGAAAAGAGAGCAACTGCATGGGCAGGTAAACACAATTCATTTCAGTGCAACAGGCTTTCACTGGCAGCTTGCACGCTGGGAATGACATCTCCTGTACGGTCCATGGTACCAAACCTTTGCACCATTCATATGCAAGTTGGCAGTTCAATGTTGAGAGTAATACACTATATTATTATGATAAAACTGGTCACATGGCTGTCCATAGAATCTGCTCAAATAGGCAGAATTGGCAGAATACCCTGAATACCTCAACTCAACCTCTACTTCTAACTTCCAACTCTTGATTTCTTCCTTCACTCATATCCCAAGCTGCTTTTTATTCTGATGGCTGTTTGAGCAATCTGTGCTAGGATACTAAAGGGCTTAATAATATAGATTAATATACATTGCCCAAAAGTATCTCAACCATTGAACAGAAAATTAGCCTAGTCATCTCAAACTCTGCTGAATTCACAGGAGTTACGGGAAGAAAAAGACAGCTGAGGTTTGTAATTATTCAAGGACAAGGATCCTGCCTGTTACTTTGACTCATGTATGTAACTTCCTCCTCACTGACAATCAACATGGACTCACCTCAACAATACGACAATACATTCTTAGCCCACTGCTCCACTCTCACTACACTCAAGACAGTAGGGCTATGTACAGCTCAAGCACCATCTATCAGTTCTCCAATAACACCAAACGTTGGCAGAATTTCAGATGGTGATATTGTGGTGTACAGGAATGAGATGGATTGGCTGGTTGAGTAATGTTGCAATAACAGTCTCACTCTGAACATCAGCAAGACGAGGAAAATTGATTGTGGACGTCTGAAAGGGGAAGTTCAGAGAACATGAGTTGAGTCCTCATTGAAGGGTCAGCAGTAGAAAGAGTGAGCAGCTTCAAGTTCCTGGGAAAGTCATCAAAGACACATATATTTCTATTGATATAAACCGAGAGCTTCCTGACTAGTTGCATCACAGCCTAGTACAGTGTCTCCGCTGCACAGAATTGCAACTTCATCACCAGTGAGGACACGCTGAAGAGGCAGTGCCTCAAGAAGTTGGCATCTGTCACTAAGGACCCCAACCGTCCAGGACATGCCTCTTCTCATTACGACTATCAAGGAGGAGATAAAATAACCTGAAGACCCAAACCCAATAATTCAGAAACAGCTTCTTTGCCTACACCAGCAATTTTCTGAACAGTCCACAAACACTAATTTTTCCTTCTTTCTTGAACTATTTGTTTATTTTTGCAATTTATCATAACATTATGTCATTGCAATGTACAGCTGTGTAAAATAACAAATTTGATGCCATTTAAGCCAATGATAATAAGTCTGATTCTGATCCTACAATTTGCTCTTGTTGTCATTATTCAGTTTGGTTGTTCCCCTTTAATGCTCCTTTCTCCCTGATTATGCCCTAATTTCAGCCATTAGATTTCCAATTGCTGCTAGTTTACTTAATTACAGTACACCTGGTTTGCATCAGAGACTGTGGAATAAGTACAATGGCGTCACTGCACAGGTTGCCTGTTTGTTGGTCTATTCTTGTGTGATACTTTGTTCTCTTGTCTGCTTAGAACTGTTAGTTTTAAGTTTAGTTCCAAGTTCTGTTCTAGTTTCAAGATAGTCCCTGGGGATCCTGTCCCCTTGTCAAGATTCCTCCAGTTTGCTGTTCTACGTTCATGTCTATGCTGGCATCTCCAACTCAGTCGACGTGCTGGTGTCCTGCACTTGGGTTCTCCTTAGTTGCCCCGTGCAACACTTGTACTTTTTCCATTATTACTTGGTAACTATATTGGATATGAAGACACATGAATTAATATCAAAACTAGGATACAGAAGCATGCAAGTGTTCTTGTTGAGCTGTTCAGTGCAGATGTAGCTGTACTTGCTGGAGTGTAGAAGTCTGAGGGGGTGACCTTATAAATAGGGGTTTAGATCAAGACCCTAAACATCAGCTGTCTCTTTGTTATGGATGCTGCTCAAGCAGCTAAATTCCTCCACCAGTTTGTTTTTAGCTCCAGATTACAGAATCTACAGTCTCCTGTGCCTTTATACTGCATGATGTGTTTGGTTGTATCTGTGCACACATATGGAAAATATCTCCAGTAATTTGAAAGAAGTACTCTATATGGATGGTGACTTTATTGACACTTATGAAGTTTTATTGTTTCACAACTAGTAAAGGTTTGTTTTTGACTGTAGTGACTTATTCTAGAGACAAACACAGGAGTCATTCCTGATACATAATGTCTCAAAAACATCAATGAGTTGGTGACTTGATAATAGAGTGGCGTTGTTTGTAGAATAAATGTTGGGAGAACTTCTCTTTAAATAGTGCCATAGTAAATGATGTAAGTTCTAGCAAAACAAAAATGGCCATCAACACTCAAGATAGATGGACTGTCAGCCTCAGGCATTTTCTGATAAATGTATGATCTTTGATAGAGGTCAGAGCAATTTATTCTACTAGAATCAGGTTTGATATCACTGGTATATGTTGTGAAATTTATTGTTTGTACCATGTAGCTATGTCTTAGGAAATCAATTCAAAGACTATCTGGATGCCTAACACATCACAACCAACTTCCTTTCGGGCTGTCTTATCAGAGGACTGCTGTGTGGTATTCATTCACCAGCTGAACTTCCACCAGAGATTTCTTTCAGTGATTAATCAGTGGAATCACTTCAGAAACAAGGTAGCTGTTCAACTTTCTTTATTATCAGAGAGAAGGATTAGCTAGAGTACAGGAAAAAAAAAGGGAAGGCAAATCAGGCAAATGCAACTTCAAAGGATTTTGCCAGGCTTTTCTGTAACCATTGCTTTCCTTCAGCTCTATTGTATTTCAGAATTAAGAACTGAGATATATTCTAATAGACTGCCTCCAGTCCCCTGATGTATTGGTTTCAATTAAAACTATATTGCACTTCAGTGGTATATGAAGAAATATTTTCTCAGTAGGAATTCCACTATTGTACATTTTGTGATCTAGGCAAAATGTTTTATAACCTACATTATGAATCTTAAGGCACAGAATGAAACTCAACAGTGTTAAATCCAATAACTTATTTTGAACATATCCTGATGCCTCTAAAGTAATCAAATACTTCTAATGAAATTTGAAGGCAGTTTATTTTTAAGAAAGCTTTCCATCACGGCTCTTATATTGTTATTAAAGATTAAAGTCTGTCAAGAACCCTGTGGCTCATCAGGCCGGTGCTTATGCCAGTTTCCGTGGGCATGAAGCGAATGAGAATACGAGACTTCTCTCTCTCTCTCTTTCTCTCTCCCCCCCCCCCCCCTTGGGATAGGACATTAGTCTATCGCAAGGTTAACGCCCAGCATTTTTGCCGGTACCACTCTCAGCTGGGTAGACTGGAGCATTGTATGGTTAAGTACCTTGCTCAAGGACACACACGCTGCCTTGACCGAGGCTTGAACCCACGACCTTCAGATCGCTAGTCCAGCGCCCTAACCACTTGTATTTTGTTATTAATATTAATCAATTCCAACTTGAGAGCTGATGATGATTTTTATTTTCCTGGAACTTGAATCATTTACTATGGCACTATTTAAAGAGAAGTTCTCCCTTTCATTTTTATTCTTTCCCTGGCCTTTGTACAAGATCAATCCATCCATATTGAAGTCATCATTTTCGTCAAGGTCAAGAAGTTGTTTATTGTTACTTTAATGAGATTATTTTCTCGTCTATTCCCAATGAAGTGTTCTTTAATAATTTTGCTTAATTTCTCCAATACTTTCATAGTTTAAATAAATTAGTTTTGGTTTAATGCTTGGTGGATTGAAATGAATCCAATTACTCATTAATAATTATTTACTTCAGTGCACAGTGTTTTAGCCTCATACTGCAGCTGAAATTTTTCAGATTAATAAACTTTCCACAGAAGCAGGCTGTGAGGGAAGAACATTATTCTAAAACATTATATCAGCACTCTCCACAGATGCTTCCAATCCTCATGAGTGCTCTTAGTGTTTTGTTTTTATTTCCTGTAAACTAACTATATCATTAGTTCTTTCCTAGCTCTGATGCAAGGTCACGAGTCTGAAATATTGATTGTTTCTCTCTCCACAGATGGTCCCTGAACTGTTGACTAATTAAAGCATGATCTGTTTTTTTTCCCCTGCATCCACTTAGATGACAATAGTGAAAATTACTTGAAGTTCCACTCTTGTATTCCATGCTCTGTTACTTGGTTTAAATCACAGTTCAGATTAAATTGAATCACACTCAATGTTTACATAAAACTGAGTTACTGTGAATACCATCCCTGTACGATGTCTAAAATAAGTTAGTAAATTGGTCTACTACACCTCATGGGTACTCAGTCCACATCTTTTAGATCCAATCGGTAAATGATCCAATGCCTCAGGAGAGAATAGGAACAAATGGTTATGCAGAATATTTCAGAAAGAGTACAGCAAAGTAATATGTCATTCAATTTCTGTTGGACTTGTCCTACTACAAACTCTTCTTACTGGATTCCCTGCCTCTTCATTCTTCCTTTGCAACTAAACCAGGACATTTTCAGCTGGGGAGCCTGCTATCAGGAATGGAAAAGTTATTGGAAGGTATTCTAAGGAGCCAGGTATGTAAGTATTTGGTTAGACGTGGACTGACTAAGGATATTCAGAATGACTCTGCATGTGGTAAGTCATGTTTAACCAATATTATAGAGTTCCTTGAGGAAGATATCAGCAAAGGTGATGAAGGCAAGGCAATGGATGTTGTCTGCATGGAATTTAGCAAGGCATTTGACAAGAAGGTTGGTCAAAAAGTTTCAGTCACTCTGCATTCAAGAAGAGGTAGTAAACTGGATTAGACATTCTCTTTGTGGGAGAAGCCAAAGAGTGGTAGTAGATGGTTGCCTCTCTGACTGGAGACCTGTGACTAGTGGAGTGCCACAGGGATCCATTGTTGCTGAGTCCGTTGTTGTTTGTCATCTGTATCAATGATCTGGATGATAATGTGGTTAACTGGATTAGCAAATTTGAGGATGATACCAAGATTGGGGGTGTAGTGGACAGTGAGGAAGACTACCATGGCTTGCAATGTGATCTGGATCAGATGGAAAAATGGGATGAAAAATGGCAGATGGATTTAATGCAGAAAGTGTGAGGTGTTGCACTTCAGTAGGTTCAACCATGGTAGTTCTTACACAATGAATGGCAGGGCACTGAGAAATGTTATAGAACAAAAGGATCCAGGAATACAGATTCATAATTCATTGAAAGTGGCAGCACAGGTAGATAGGGTCATAAAGAAGGCTTTTGGCACATTGGCCTTCATGATTCAAAGTACTGAGTACAGGAGATGGGATGTTATATTGAAGTTGTGTAAGGCATTGGTGAGGCCTAATTTGAAGTATTTTGTCCAGTTTTGGTTACCTACCTACTGGAAAAATGCAAATATGCTTGAAACAGTACATGGAATATCTACGGGGATGTTGCCAGGTCTGGCCAACCTAAGTAATGAGGAAATGTAGAATAGGTTAGGACTTCATTCATTGGAATGTAGAAGATGGAGGGGAGATTTGAAAGGAGTTTACAAAATTATGAGGGGTATAGATAGAATAAATGCAAGCAGGCTTTTTCCGCTGAGGTTAGGTGAGACTACAACTAGAGTCATGGGTTAAGGATGAAAAGTTAAAGGGGAACATGAGGAGAAACTTCTTCTCTAAGGGTCGTGAGAGTGTGGAACCAGCTGTCAGCACAAGTTGTGCACGCGAGCTCAATTTCAATCTTGAGAAGTTAGGATAGGTACATGGATAGAGGGGGTATGGAGAGCTATGGTCTCCGTGCAGGTTGATGGATGTAGGCAGTTTGATTTGTTGTGCACAGACTAGATGGGCTGAAGGACCTGCCTTGTGGTGTATTTCTTTATGACTCTAACTGGAATCTCCTTTTAGTCTCAAACTTTTATCAGTTCTGGTAAAAAATCATATACTTGAAGCATTAGCTCTGTTTTTCACTGCATGGATACTCCCTCAGCCACTAAGCAGTTCCTGTATTTTGTTTCTATTTCATATTTCTGGCATCTGTAGTTTTTATAGATGTTAGTTTAAATTACAGTTAATACTTCTAAGTAGCCATTCTTCTTTGTTTAATTAATGGGTTTATTGATCCTTTGCCACTTGATGAAGAGAAGTCAATAGGTTTCTCAAAGTCAGTGCTGAAAATTTGTGGAAGTTCACATTTATAGTGCTGGACTTGGGGGGGGAATCCAGCATTAGATGATGATTGGCAATTCACCTGTCATTGTCTGTGTGGAGATTCATAATTTTTACTTTAGCACAAGAGTCCTGAACCCCTGCATATTTATTTAATATTTTTGCTTAATAAATGCTACCCAAGACACTTGAGTACACAACTGCTATTCTTCAAGAAATGCCTGGGAATCTTTTATGGTTTACAAGAAAACATGCTTTAAAAGATCTGAAAGAACCCACCTTACTCTGTGCAACACCTCTCCATTTTAAATCAGAATGCCTCAATTGTGTACTTGGGGACTAGATAGAGGTTTGAACCCCTGATCTGATTTAAAGTCAAAAGCAAAGACTATTGAGGGAGTTTGATATTGAATGCAGCTGCTATTTCATAAAAAATGATGGCAGTAATGGAAGAAGGTAATAAATACACATGGAATAAATCTTCCCTGTCTTGTCAAATAAATTTAAAATTACTAAGAAGCAAAAAGCTCCGTAAAGCTGAATTTTCAACTCTGATCTGTCATGTTTCGGTTATGTTTGTTTCACATGATAAGGCCAGTCATTAATTTTGCTTGGATGTTCAGAGGGTTTAAGTTAACCATTTCCTCTCAGTTAGCTGAATGACTTCAGTATCAGCATGTTGGCAAAAGAAACTTTTCTAAAGGGAGATTACTTCACTGGCACTTGTGCCAATTGATTGAATAAAAATAAATCTCAGGGTTATATATGGTGACATGTACTTTGATAATACATTTACTTTGAACTTTGAATGTCAATGCTTGTCTTCTCATTGTACAAAAAATATTTAGTAACACTACATTAATTGGCAATTAATGCAGAAAATAAATGACATGTTTGTTTGAAGCTCCTATTAGTGATGAAATTAATTATTTGCACTTGGTCACAGATTGAGCAATATATGAATTTCCTCATTAGCTTTCATTTAATTATGAAGAAGTGATGTTTATAAGTAAATGAAATGAATGATACAATTAATTATCAGGTAATTTGTATTAACACACAATTTAAATGTCCTTGAATTTCATCCAAGGATATGGTGGCATATGTTTCATAGTAAAATTTAATAAGTTATATATAATTCATGAGGTTTTGCATTGTAGGGTATCAAATCTCTATTGGTGGATTTCAAGTTCAAATCAGTGTTTATTAAAGTATAAGCCTCCTCTACAATTATTACTAGATTGGTGGGTTCTCTGATGCAGTGAACATCCATTTTAAAATAGATGAAAACTTGACAGGCATTGCTAATGAGCTTAGTTCAATGGATAACATTGGGCTACAGGGTTAACATAGTATGAGGTCAGGCGCTGCTTCAAGATTTGAGCATTACCTGATCTTATATTGCAGATTAGTGCCATACTACTGAAGATGGAATAATAGATGTAGTTTTTAAGCAACATTATGAACAGTCTTCAGAGGACTTTAGGCTGATATGTACAAGTTATGTTTAACTAATAATGGTAAAACTATTAGGTGGTTGGAAAATAATATGCCAGCGGTCTCTATTTCTAATATCTACTGTCAGTAACTGAAACCATCTTCTTGGAGTATGATAAAGTAATTTGTCTAGAGGTATTAAACTCAACCACTTTATAGCTGTTCTCCTAGACCAAATAAGTGAGTAAACTAAATGTGTATTTTTCTAATTGTCTGTGCTAGACATATAGAAAAGTTTTCCAACAATTCCAGCCCCCGAACCCTTGACTAAAGTTTTGTTATTTATGTTAGTTTTAGTTTGCTTTCAAACTGAACATGTTAACCACTCCACTGATTCCATCCATCACAAATGTACATTTTTTTGTGTTGTATGCTTTACTCAAAATACACTAAGAATATTTCAATAAGGTCACTGACAGCTTTTCTTGAAACTTTTATTACTAAAACAAGATGTACAATAAAGTCACAAGAAGATCATTGATTTTGGTTTCCCCACTATAGCACAAATCACAGAACTATATTAGCATATATAATAGATTGATATCCCAGAATTCCCTACTCTGTGCCAGGTAATGGAGGTAACAATACTCTTAGAAACAGACTGAAAACTTATTCTCTGTAATCATAACTCTGAACAAAATTATTAACTTCAGGAACAAAACTCTGGGAAAGGCTGAATTCTTCAACTTTGCACATGGCAGATTGATTTAATTTGCACCTATAGAATTTTCAGGTTACTGTTACAAGTACAAAAAGAACCATAAAGAAATTTGAGAAGCTGTAAATCTGATCACCTGGTTCCTGTACAATAGCAACAAGAGAATGAGAAAACAGAGCAAAATGAGCTGCTGGAGGAACTCGGGTCAGACAGCATCTGTGGTGGGAGATGGACAGCTGACCCTTCATAAAGTAATTCAATAACAACTGCACATCTTGGCCTTAACTTGTGTGCATTGATGTAGTGTTCATGTCTAGATGAACCCCTTCTGTTAGACTGTTTGAGGTAACATTTTTATATTATTTCTACTTCTCTAGTATTTATATCTGTGCACTTGTAATGCTATTGTGACACTGTACTCTCCTTTGGGATCAGTAAAGTATCTATTTATCTGTCTGGGCTCATTAAAGTTGACATTTCTTGACTCTTTAGTATTATTCTGTATTTGTTTTGGTTATAAGACTCATCTGAAGAGTATATTCAAACTCAAAAACATTACCATTCTTCTGGTGATTATTGCACTGAGGTAAAGTGAATGATGTCATCCTTCTGGAATCTCTTGTTAAACGGAGCCATAGAGCCATGCCACACAGAAAAAGACCTTTTAGCTCATCGCATCCATACTGACCATTGTACAAGCTATTCTGATCCTATTTAACTGCATTTTGTCCATTGTCTTTTGTGCCTTGGCAATTCAAGTTTTTTCTAGGTGTTCCTTAAATGTGAGAGTACATTTCTCCATCACCGACATGTGTTCCACATTCCAACCACGTCCTGCGTGAAATTCCTGCTCAGATCCTCACTAACCCTACTACCTCTCAATTTAAATAGCCTTTTCAAATACTATTCAAAACTGAAATGTTACAATCCAGACAAAAATCTGGGCAATTACCTTAGCACAATCACATTATTCCTATTCTGTGGGGACCAGGACTGCACACAATTGTATAGGTAAGGCATAACCAGTGTTTTATGAGGTTGTAACACAACACCCCTGCTCTTACATGCTGAAGATGGCAAACATCCAATGTGCCTTCTTCACCACCCTACCTATTAATGCCGCTATTTTAAGGGATCAGTGGATTTAAACCCCAAGATCCTTCTGTTCATCAGCAATCCCTAGATCCCCACCACTTATTGCTTTTGCTCTACGCTTATTTGACTTTCCAAAATGTCAGGATTAAATTCCATCTGCCATTGCTTTGGACAACTTCCCAGCTGATCAATATCATGCTGCAACCTACAGGCTCACTTTGTACAACACCACAGATATTGTCAACTAATTCTTTGGTCTACGATGTCTATTCTGTTTCATCAGCATTCCTTCCAGATTTAGTTGAACCAGAATCAGACGCATCCCAAGCCTTCTATGTATCACATGAGTGCTATAGTATAGTGCGGAAAGAAATTATGTGGGTAGGTGCTCCATTATAATACTTGATTTCCTTCTCTGGACTTTTTTTTTCCAGTGCCTTTTTCATTGTGTGTACTGATTCCTCAGATCTTCCGTTTGTGGCCATATAGTGAAGACGTGAAGTAATAGCTTAAATTGAAATAACTGAAGTGAAGCACGTCACAAAGGCAATAAGTCCTTCCTGGATATTACGTGTTACGTGCATATCACTTAACCAACCCTATAAACAACTGAGCCTCAGAGCACTAGTAACGTCATAGAATATCAGGAAAGGCTCAGTACTGAGGCTTCTCTTGTCAGTCTTTTTTCTCGCCTCTTCCCACTACCATGGTTCATCCTTCTTCAATACCTGTTGCAGGACTGTTAACATTACTGGAAAATATAACAGAAACCTGCCACAGAAATTGGGCCATTCTACAAAGGATTGATACAGTATTTGAAAACAATCTTGGGTCTACTAGGCCTAAAAATGGCATTAACATTCTGTTTGTCTACCAGCCACACATCTTTAGCCATCTTTTAGGGCAATAATTTACAGTTTTCCTCAATGTGGACTCTTGTTCTTCTAGATATAATACTTATGAAGTTGTCTGAATTCCCAAAATTCAGTGACATTCCTCATGAGTAGATATGACAATAAAATTTCATTTTGGATGCACAGAGAGTGCATAGACACTCCCTTTAATCCCTTGTCCACTTTGGACGCCATAACAACAGATGTCACTCAATCACTGTTGTTTTGACAATGAGTTGTATCTTCTTCTCCTCTATATGAGTGATTATGATATTTGAAACAAGTTTAGGTCTGCAGATAATTGGCTTGGCATCTGGATTGATACGTCTCTGGATCACGTACCCTTTAACACCAGAACACAAAATGTGAACATTTCATCCTATAGATAGAAAATATACAGTAAATAGTAGGGCACTAAAGCATACTGATGCACTGAGGAACCTAGGGGTTCAAGTCTATAGTTCTCCAAAAGTGATAACACTGGTTGATAAGGTGGTGACAAAAGCATATGACATACTTTCTTACACCTGGGCATAGAAAATAAGATCTAGGAATGGCCTGGGGTAATAAACACTTGGTTGAGATTTCAGAAACCAAAGATTTCTCTGATTGTTGGAACTTTAGAAGACCAAAATGGAACCAAGGCAGCTGAATACTCAGCCACCAATTGTGAGAAGACAAAAGGTGATTTATTTATGTTTAGAGCCAATAAAGTGAAACCAACTTATAATAACACAAAGCTTCCTTACAATTGTTATTGCAAGCCTTACTTTGCTGGTGCAAGGAGCAATGATGAACAATACCTAACTGCTACATCTGGCATAGCTTCCTTTGCTTTTAATAGTAATTTTCCTGTGGTTTTGGCTGCTTTGCTTGCATCTCTTGATTCAAAAAGAATATGTGAATGACACATATGACATGCATACCTGTCATTTTTGTTTATTCCTCCAAAATAATCTCACAGCTAACGATTGTCAAATTCCAACCTGTTAAAATCAAGCTAGAGTCTCTGATAATGCAGCTCTGAACCTGATGCTGTACACGTAGAACATAGCAGGAGGTTGAATGGCCTACTCCCTTTTGTATTTAGTACTTCATGAAGGCAAATTCAATTGTGAAACAAAACATAAAATGATGGAAGTATTCAGTAGGTCAGGCCAGACCTGTGGGAGTAGAGCTAGATCATTGTTTCAGGTCAAAGGGTCTGTTTTTATTTTAGATTTCTTGATCTGGAGGTTTCTTTTTATTTGCAACTTCAAATATTTTGGAGACTTTCACTTTGTTTATGCTATAATTGGACTGACTCATTAGTGATTAGATAAAGCTGTCAGGTTAAATATTTCTTAAGGCAGATGTTATAAAACTCAGGTGAAGTCCATAATCTCTCTCAGTAAAGCAGGATATGATGCAATGCGGTGCTACGAGATCATGATCACTTCTGGATACCACTTTTATTCATGAATGCTAATACTACTTAATGGAAGAAGTCTTGGTGGAAATACATGAAGACCTGGTGACACTAGATTTCCCATTCAATGAATAAAATTGGAAAAACACTGTTCAGGCTATTCCTCGTGACTTTTCTGGTGGTGAAACCAGATAAAGGAGCGGATTTAAAATGGTCTAGAGGATCTTGTGTGCCTCCTGGTAATGCATGCAATTTCACAGACAACAAGAATGACCAAGAATGTAAGTACAGTAATGTATTTCATGTTGAATAGCCACAGTTCCCTGACTTCCATTTATAATCATACTGATATTCTGATATTCAAACCTATAAGGAATGCAGTCTAATTCAACTTGTGTCTCAAGAAGACATTTATAAATCACACTCAGAAACCGCTTGGATATTTAAATAGAACTTGATGACTGTTTAATTTATGTTCAGATAACTAAGTAAATCTGGAATAATAAAAAAAACAAGCAGTAGTAATGGTAACCATGAGTGTACTGGATTGTTGTAAAAACTCACCATCTTCATAATTATAATTAGCAAAACCAATTTTTTAAAATCTAGATTTGTTTGATTTCTTGAATTTAAATGCTGTTCATTCTGTGGTGGGATTGGAATTGCTGTTGCTTGGTTTATAGTCCGGAATCTGCTCCAACACTATTTTAACTATTATGCTAACTTTCAAGCACTTTGGAATGCCCAGCAGTTAATACAGTATAAATATTGGTCTCTTTGTTTTATCTAATTCAAATCCATTTTATGGAGACTAAAGGAAGAGCAAATTTTTATCTTTTTTTGCACATTAAAGTGACCCTTTCGCAATCTGGTGGAATGCATTCGATTCTTATTGCAAAAGATTCAGAGAATGTTTTCAAACAATTATGATAGGTCTTTCAGAATCAAAGTACTGCTATTAAAAAGGCGATTGGCTTTCAGAATGTAGTTTGTATTGAGTGTATTCATGTGGCAAAAGACTTTGATGATAGTGTTCTTCCTAGAATTAAAGAACCGAATCTTGATGAATTATTCTGTTTTATTTTAAATAAGATGGTTTACCCAAGCAAAATGGACTTACATATACAATATTATACAAAGCAGCACACACAAAACGCTGGAGGAACTCATCAGGTCAGGCAGCATCTATAGAAAAGAGAAAACAGTCGACATATCGGGCCGAGACTCTTCTTCAGGACATTACAAATCCATTTTGATTAAACTAATTCCTTCTGGATTTCATTTTTATAAAAAATAAAGGAGATAGTGATTTAAAATCATATTTGCCTTGTTTATGTTAACAACCTCAGATTTATAGCAGCAAAGAGAGGGACATTCAACCTATCTGTTCTGTACCGGCTCCATAAAAGAGCAATCTTATAGTCATAATCTCTCCCTACTTTCCTTCTACTATAAGCTTCTTCCCCTCGGCCATCTGATTTCTGAGCGGACATTAAACCCAAAACACTACATCACTACTTAATTAATTTAACTATTTTATTTATACATATATGTACTTTCTGTAATTCACAGTTTTATTATTATGTATTGTAATGTACTGCTGCTGCAAAAACAACACATTTCATGACATGTCAGCATATACAACAATGAGATTTTTTTTTGTGGGCATACACAGCAAATCTATAGATTACTAACTATAGCAAGATCAATGAAAGATCAACCAGAGTGCTGAAGACAACAAACTGTTCAAATGCAAATATAAATAGCAGCCAGTCAATACAATCTCTACTACACATCTACAGAAATTTGTCAAAGTTTTAGATGTCATGCCGAATTTTGGCAGACTCCTAAGAAAGTAGAGGTGCTGCCGTGCATTCTTTACAATTGCACTTACATGATCGATGCAGGACAGGTCGTCTGACGTAGTAACACACAGGAATTTAAAGTTACTGAGCCTCCGATGGTGACTAGCTCATGGACCTCCTATTTCCTATTCCGGAAGTCTATGAGCAGCTCCTTGGTCTTGTTGTTATGACACCACTCAGCTAGATTTTCAATCTCCCTCCAGTATGCCAATTCATCACCACCTTCGATTTGGTCCACCACAATCCTTGTATCACTGTTAGATCTTATGCCAGTAACCTTCGTTCCTTGGTTCTTGATGCTTTTGCCAATGGTGACAATTTTCCTCTATCTCTGTGTACATACATCTATTGATGCTTCTGGACACATCTTCAGTGATGTTCCTGGAATCATCGGGTGTTTCGGGTCTTTCAACATCATATAACCTCCTCCAGGTGACCCAGCCGGGGCTGATCAGACCCCAGCTTGTGTCCAGATGGCCAGCTACTTATGACTCCATGGCTCCCCTCTTTTGAGCCGCAGCCATCTTGAGGCCCTCTCTGCCGCATCGGTGGTACTGCGGATGGCTCTCCTCTTCCTCTCTCCCTTAATGCCCAAAATGCTGAAGGCTCTAACTAAAGAATGGGCTATGAATCCCCTACAACCAGCCTCCACTGGGAGACACCTCGCTCTCCATCCAGCCTGCTGACAGTTGCTGACCAGTCCTGCGTACTTGGAGAGCTTCCTTTCAAAGGCCTCTTCCAAGCTATCTTCCCATGGGACTGTCAGCTCCAGCAGCACCACTTGCTTAGTCGACTCAGACACTAGGACAATGTCTGGTCGCTGGGTAGTGGCTGCGATATGGTTGGGGAACTTCAGCTGCCCTTCGAGGTCCACCAACAGTTGCCAGTCCCTTGCAGAGGTCAGAATGCCTGCAGATGTTCTTTTGGCAGGTATTGGCTGCTCCCCAGCTCTGACAAAGGCAATGGTCTGCTTGGAGGGTCAGGACCGCTTCGCCCACTCAACTGCTGCACTGACGGCTTCAGCGATGGTCTTCAGGACCTGATCATGCCTCCACCTGTACTGTTCCTCACCAAGTGCCCTTGCGCAGCTGCTGAGGATGTGCTCCAGAGTTCCTCGCTCGGAGCACAGTGGGCACGCAGATGACTCTGCCTTGCCCTATGTGTGCAGGTTTGATGGGCTTGGAAGCACGTTGTACACTGCCTGGATGAGAAATTGGATGCGGTGTGGTTCTATAATCTTCAAGATTTTTAAGTACCTCTGTCAGATCTTTGCATAACCTTCTGAATCCCAAGAGAAAACTACCCTGCCACTTTCATTGAACTAAGCACCTGTCCTCAAATCCCTTTAAGTATTGTGCCCCATGGTCAATATTGCTTCTCCTTTTTCCAACCAATATTCAAAGCTTTATATTTCTCATGTTTAAATTTTTTCTGCCACTCATCCGCCTGATACTTTGAGGGCTATTATATCCTCCTCAGAATCTACTATTCCTCCAAGTCTTGTGACACCTGTAAATTTGGAAGTAGCGACCTGCATACCCAAGTTCAAATTTATTACTTACTGCAAGAAATAGTGATTCTAATACTGATTCCTGGGAAAGTCCAAAGTCATTTCATTTTAGTCAGAAGCACAACCTTCTATTTCAAACCTTTGTTTCCTCTAACGAATCTCTCTGCAATGGTGCAATTGCCCCTTCTTGTCTTGTTATTTACACCTGTTAGGGTGCATTCTCCAGATACCTTATGAGGTAACCATAGCCTTCAGCCAGGAGCAGATGTCATCAGGTGGTTCCCAACCTTCACAGAGTGTTTTGATCCTTAACCACGACACTCTCCAATTGGTGGGCTGGCAGTGGTGGCCAAATCACTGCCCATCTGCTCCTGGCTTCCAGCTTCCCTCCTCTCGCCTACTCCAAATCCAACAAGAGGCACGTTCTGCCTCTTCTCCCATCCTATGAGCTGCTTGCTTTTTGCTCCTTTCGTCCAGGCCCAGAGCTGACAACAACCGCCATGCTGATTTGGCTGGGAAACCTCTGCAGCTGATCTCCACAGGAAACAACCATGCCTGCCGTCCCTTGTCTTTACACTCCTGCACTAAGGGCTGGTACTTCAAGGCCTTTCTCTCATGGGCCTCTTCCCATCCCTCCTCCCACGGCACAGTCAGCTCAACCAGAATTATTTTCCTGTCTTCAGTGACAAGTTAATTATGGGGCACCTTATCCAAAATCATTTGAAATTATACATACATCATCACAACATTTCTCTCAATAACCTTTACCTTTTCAAAAGAACTCCATCTAGAATTTTTGTCTTTAATAAATCACTGCTGACTTTTCTTTAATAAATTAACATTTTTCCAAGTAACTGCTACCCCTGTCCTTGATTAGTGTTTCTAGAACTTTACCCACCATTGTGGTGTAGTTCCTGGTTTTAACACCATCCCGACTCTTCCACAAAGTTTTAACATTTTCAGTTTTCCAATCTAAATCTCACAGCTAAATTTTGTGTTTGGAAGATTATGACCATAGTTGGTGCAACTTCCTCCTTTACATTCCTCAGCTTCCAACAATTCATCCCATTCACACCCAGCAATTTCTCCACATTGGGGCACCACAGTAGTGTAGTGGTTAGCATGATGCTATCAAAGCTTGGGGCCTCAGAGTTCAATTCCAATGGTGTTGGAAGAAATTTATATGTCCTTCCCATGTGTTCACTAGGTGTTCCAGTTTTCTCTCACAAATCAAAGATGTACTGGTTAATTAGTTATTGTAAAATGTCCTATGATTAGGCTAGAGTTAAGTAGGGAGTGCAGGTTGCTAGGCAATACGGCTTTTTGGGCCGGAAGGGCCTCTTTTGCACTGGACATCTAAATAAGTATATCATCCATCCAGAATCTCAATCATTTCTTCCATTGTTGAGACTCCAACAGCATCTTTACTTCGTAGCCTTGTCGCGCCCTTTGCCTTCCATTAATAACTTTTCTTCTTGATCTCTGAGCAGTCCCACATATACACTCCTTTTCTGATCCCACCTAATGGCTCCAAGATTTGCTCTGCCTCCGTTCAGGACCTCAATCTGTGAAGCAATCATGCCCTCCTCAGCAACTGTTTTAAAATTAATAGAATAAATTGTATGTGTCAAGTGAACTGGTAATTTTAAAAGTCTAAAATAAACAGCTTTTCAACATACAGTATATGACCTATAGGACACATAAAATGTTCAGTAGATTATTGCAACAGTCAAATTATTGAACTCACCGCCAGAGATTCAGACTATTGATCTGAAAATGAAAGTTCAACTTCCATTATGACAGCAAAGCAATTTAATTTCAAGTAATAAATCCAGAATTTAAAAGAAAAATCCAAACTCGGTAATGGTACCCAAGAAGCGACATCATTGTGCTGGCCTATGGATGATTTCAGCCACATCAATGTGAGCAGCTTTTAATTCAGGACATTTAAGGGTGTCCAAAGGTGCAGGTCTCTCCACTGACATGCATGAAATGCCATGGGATGATCGTTATCATTTCAAATCCAGGAACATAGGAGACTGCTACCATGTTTACGTGCTCATTGCAACCAAAGACTTTCCTGGCAGCAAGATACTTGAAATTCAATCGCATAATGCTGGTCTCCCAACACCAGATAAATCCAGAGGTGGGCTTGAGATTTAAATTGTATGTAAGATTGTGAAACATGAAATATCAAATAAATATGCAAATACTCAGCTCTCCTCCTCTATTTTCCTGCAACCTCACTCAAAAGGACTTCTCCGACTTGGCTGAAAAAGGTTAGGTCACAAGTTTCTCCCACCTCTCTAAAACCTGAGGTGGGCACGTTAGTTTTGGCTTTGCGATTTTAACATCTATCCAATCAAGACTTATCAGTGTTTCTTCCAATGTTGCATATGTATTATACATGGAAATATATGAAAGTACCCACCCAATTCCTACATAGCCAAGAGCCACATATCTGACTTTGAGCTTGAAAAATGCCACATTTTATTATTGAATGTTAATTTGTTGCTATGTTCAAAATTATCAACATTTTGCATTTTGTTTTGAAAAGGCCCTTGGTATGAAAACTGTGACTTTGAGACGGATTTCTGCAACTGGTCCAATGATCTAGAATCAGAGACTCAATGGACACGGAGGAATAGTTTGAGTGGCATCGGGCCATTGAATGATCACAAAGGAAATCAGTCTGGTATGGAATTTTGATGATTTGCCACTGCGTTATTTGCATTAGCAGCTAAAAGTTGTGTAAGCAGTAAACAATATTACAAATAGCTGTAAAATGCTGTGATGTAGAAATATAATGGTTTAATTTGTGTATCTAGAAAATAACAACAAAACAAAATTAATTTCTATGTGATGAGCTTGTGTTATTTTCTGAAATCATTGCACATTTCAAAATCATTATGCAATCATTTCAATTTTTTCTGCCTTAATCTGATTCCACTTCTTTCACCAATATCATAAAGAACAGATTTTTACTTCAGCTTCCATTGAATTGCTTGGTTCTTGGCAGTTTATTCCAGGAATTTGAGGTAAGATGAGTTTATCTCTAAAACTGACCGCACAATATCAAGTTCCTCTGCTGAAATGAAAAGACATTCAGCTAATAAGGATTCTCAATTAATTGACAGCATAGAATTTCCCCAGGTATTGTGGATTTTCATTTTCCTAACTGAAAGACCTTTCATAATTAATATCCTAAAATATCTATGGTAATTTCATCAAGAAGATGTGAAGTCAGTGGCAAATTTATTAGGCACACCTGTACATCTGCTCATTAAAGAAAGTATCTAATCAGCCAATCATGTGGCAACAACTCAATGCACAACAACATGCCAACATGATCGAGGTTTAGTTGTCTTGATGACAAGCTCTGCCATCTTCATCAGGGATGATGCCTGGACACGTCTGGACCCATGGTATTTATACCCCGTGGTGTGTCCCTTCTGATCGGTTAGTCCTCATCCAATCAGAGTTCTGCTCTCCCACCTTCTTACTTAAAGCGAGGCCTTCGTCTTTATTAAAATTCTTTTCCTCTAGTCTAATTTCAATGGCTTTCTTCACCAGGTGATCCCAAAAGCCATTGGTGTGGCAATGCAACAGCAGTTTTGTTCCATTGAAATCAATCCTGTGGCCATTGTGAATGTAATGTTCTGCTACAGCCGATTTCACTGGTTAACCCAAACGAAACATCTCCTGTGCTCCTTGAAGTGCGTTTCCACTGTACGTCCCAACTGGCAGATATATGCCACTCTGCATTGACACGGAATCCTGTAAATGACAACCAACCAGAGTCCCAGGTCACCTTTGACCCGCATAAGCTGTGATTTTGTTTCCTTACGGGTTTGCGGATGGTATTACACTGGTATGTCTTCAGAACCCTTCCAGAGACTGTAGACATATAGGAGGAGGAACCCTCCGACACCACTTGTCTTCCCTATATTGTGAACTAAGTGTGGTATGATTGTTGGTGCCAGATGGAGTGCTTTGAGTATCTCAGGAACAGAAGATCTCCTGGGATTTTCATGCACAACAATCTCTGAAGTCTATAGAGAATGGTGCTAAAACCAAAAAAAATCCAGTGAGCGGCAGTTTTGCGGGCAAAAATGCCTCAGAGTAGAATGGCCAGACTGGTTTAAGCTGACAGGAAGGCAGGAGTAACTCAAATAACCACATGTTACAACAGCAGTGTGCAGAAGAGCAGCTCTGAATGAACAACACATCGAACCTTGAAGTGGATGTGCTACGGCAGCAAAAGACCACAAATATACACTCAGTGACACTTCCTTACTTAATAAAGTGGCCTTTGTAGGTATGTTTATATAGCAGGCAACCTTAACACAATGTGGGTTCTCTACTTCAAACTATAAAAGTAACTCCAAACGACTGTTCAGATTTTACATGGCCTAGCAAGTATACATTTCTCAACTTACTTTTCCAACAAAAGGGGATTTAAGCATCATATATTATACCTGCAGATACTGCTTATAATTTTCCAAGCAGGTTCTACCCAGAAATTATATTGGTCCACTTCACTGGTATGAACACAAACTAAATATATTGATTTATGAGGCCATCCGTGGTCAGGATTGACCATGGATGTTACGTCCTAGTGTCGAAGTCAAAATGCAGGCCAGGGCAGTACAATATGGGGAGCGAGCTGTTGCCCATGACTCATAATGTGCGTAGTATTCCAAATACTACGCACATTAAATAAGGACCTTCAGTCCTGCATTCTTCGCCCTTTTGAATTTTGACTCTGTAGTACAATTTAACTCTTTGTTCTATCTGCATTTGTATCCAATCATTGGCTTCTCCTTCCTTAAATTCATGTTACATCTATCATCTGCTTGTAAACCTGCTGGCTCATCTTTGGCTCTGTCTCACTGGTTCCCACCCCCCTGCCATATTAGTTTAATCCGCTCCCAACAGCTCTAGTAAACCTTCCCACAAGAACATTGGTCACCCTTGGATTCAAGTGCAACCTGTCCCTTTTGTACAGGTCATACCTGCCACAGAAGAGGTTCCAATTATCCGGAAATCTAAATCCCTGCTCCTTGCTGTAATTCTTCAGCCATGTATTTATCTGCCAACTCATTCTATTCCTATCCTCACTGTCATGTGGCACAGACAGCAACCCTGAGATTACTACCCTTGAGGGCCTGATTCTCAGCTTCCTTCCTAACTCCCTGTATTCTTTTTTCAGGTCTTCCTCCCCTTTTCTACCTCTGTCATTGGTACCAATATGTACCATGACTTCTGGCTGCTCTCTCTCCCGTTTCAGGATATTGTGTACCCACTTGGAACTGCTCTGGCTTGTGCACTAGTTTGCATAGACAGCGAGGGTGCAACATCCATGGCTGACCCTGCTCAATAGAGGGTCTAATGATCTTTAATTTGGTCATCCAATATCTTTGTACCCTAGAGCAAATGTCCTTAGCTGGCTGTAAGTGATCCTCCTTCAATGGCTAGTGAAGTTGTTCTGGAGGAGTTATTACTCAGAAATTCTTCAAATTCTTTTGTCTCTTTCCCTTCATTCTCACTAGAACATCGCTACAAGTTCTCCATGCTTGCACTTACCACTTAGTTCTTAACCATCCCTACATAATAAATATTAATTACTATAGCTCTGTTGCCTCTCCTATAAGGAACAAAGACTCTGGCGAGCAATTTAGACTCATCACCGTGGAATAGCTGATGTGCAATATGTAAAATGTGTGCTGCAGGGAAACATACATAGAAACATAGAAAATAGGTGCAGGAGTAGGCCATTCGGCCCTTCGAGCCTGCACCGCCATTTATTATGATCATGGTTGATCATCCAACTCAGAACCCTGCACCAGCCTTCCCTCCATACCCCCTGATCCCCGTAGCCACAAGGGCCGTATCTAACTCCCTCTTAAATATAGCCAATGAACTGGCCTCAACTGTTTCCTGTGGCAGAGAATTCCACAGACTCACCACTCTCTGTGTGAAGAAGTTTTTCCTAATCTCGGTCCTAAAAGGCTTCCCCTCTATCCTCAAACTGTGACCTCTCGTTGTGGACTTCCCCAACATCGGGAACAATTTTCCTGCATCTAGCCTGTCCAATCCCTTTAGGATTTTATACGTTTCAATCAGATCCCCCCTCAATCTTCTAAATTCCAATGAGTACAAGCCCAGTTCATCCAGTCTTTCTACATATGAAAGTCCTGCCATCCCAGGAATCAATCTGGTGAACCTTCTTTGTACTCCCTCTATGGCAAGGATGTCTTTCCTCAGATTAGGGGACCAAAACTGCACACAATACTCCAGGTGTGGTCTCACCAAGGCCTTGTACAATTGCAGTAGTACCTCCCTGCTCCTGTACTCGAATCCTCTCGCTATAAATGCCAGCATACCATTCGCCTTTTTCACCGCCTGCTGTACCTGCGTGCCCACTTTCAATGACTGGTGTATAATGACACCCAGGTCTTGTTGCACCTCCCCTTTTCCTAATCAGCCACCATTCAGATAATAATCTGCTTTCCTATTTTTGCCACCAAAGTGGATAACTTCACATTTATCCACATTAAATTGCATCTGCCATGAATTTGCCCACTCACCCAACCTATCCAAGTCACCCTGCATCCTCTTAGCATCCTCCTCACAGCTAACACTGCCGCCCAGCTTCGTGTCATCCGCAAACTTGGAGATGCTGCATTTAATTCCTTCATCCAAGTCATTAATATATATTGTAAACAACTGGGGTCCCAGCACTGAGCCTTGCGGTACCCCACTAGTCACTGCCTGCCATTCTGAAAAGGTCCCGTTTATTCCCACTCTTTGCTTCCTGTCTGCTAACCAACTCTCTATCCACATCAATACCTTACCCCCAATACCGTGTGCTTTAAGTTTGCACACTAATCTCCTGTGTGGGACCTTGTCAAAAGCCTTTTGAAAATCCAAATATACCACATCCACTGCTTCTCCCCTATCCACTCTACTAGTTACATCCTCAAAAAATTCTATGAGATTCGTCAGACATGATTTTCCTTTCACAAATCTATGCTGAATTTGTCTGACGATTTCACCGCTTTCCAAATGTGCTGTTATCACATCTTTGATAACTGACTCCAGCAGTTTCCCCACCACCGACGTTAAGCTAACCGGTCTATTATTCCCCGGTTTCTCTCTCCCTCCTTTTTTAAAAAGTGGAGTTACATTAGCCACCCTCCAATCCTCAGGAACTAGTCCAGAATCTAACGAGTTTTGAAAAATTATCACTAATGCATCCACTATTTCTTGGTGGTTTCCTGGTGGTGAGTGTGAGGCCGATGAAAAGGAGGTGGATTGATCTGGAGACTGAGAAAGACTGAAAGAGGCTAAAGGAAGGGGAGGGGGGAGTCATAGATTAATAGAGCATGTAAACAGGCCCTTCAATCCAACTGGTCCATGCTGACCAAGATGACCCATCCAAGCTTCTCCCATTTCCCAGTGTTTGGCCCATAATCTGTCCAAGTACCTTTTAAATGTTATTATTGTACCTGTCCCAACCACTTTCTCTGGCATAACATTCCACATACAGACCATGCTCTAGATAAATCAAACAACAGGAATTCTGCAGACGCTGGAAATCAAGCAACACACATCAAAGTTGCTGGTGAACACAGCAGGCCAAGCAGCATCTGTAGGAAGAGGTGCACTGACGTTTCAGGCCGAGACCCTTCATCAAGACTAACTGAAGGAAGTGTGAGTAAGGGATTTGCAATTTGGAGGGGGAGAGGGAGATCCAAAATGATAGGAGAAGACAGGAGGGGAAGGGATAGAGCCAAGAGCCGGACAGGTGATAGGCAAAAGGGGATACGAGAGGATCATGGGACAGGAGGTCCGGGAAGAAAGACAAGGGGGGGGGACCCAGAGGATGGGCAAGGGGTATATTCAGAGGGACAGAGGGAGAAAAAGGAGAGTGAGAGAAAGAATGTGTGCATAAAAATGAGTAACAAATAGGGTACGAGGGGGAGGTGGGGCCTTAGCGGAAGTTAGAGAAGTCGATGTTCATGCCATCAGGTTGGAAGCTACCCAGACGGAATATAAGGTGTTGTTCCTCCAACCTGAGTGTGGCTTCATCTTTATAGTAGAGGAGGCTGTGGATAGACATGTCAGAATGGGAATGGGATGTGGAATTAAAATGTGTGGCCACTGGGAGATCCTGCTTTCTCTGGCGGACAGAGCATAGATGTTCAGCAAAGCGGTCTCCCAGTCTGCGTCGGGTCTCACCAATATATAAACGGCCACATCGGGAGCACCGGACGCAGTATATCACCCCAGTCGACTCACAGGTGAAGTGTTGCCTCACCTGGAAGGACTGTTTGGGGCCCTGAATGGTGGTAAGGGAGGAAGTGTAAGGGCATGTGTAGCACTTGTTCCGCTTACATGGATAAGTGCCAGGAGGGAGGTCAGTGGGGAGAGATGGGGGGGACGAATGGACAAGGCGGTTGTGTAGGGAGCGATCCCTGCGGAATGCAGAGAGAGGGGGGAGGGAAAGATGTGCTTAGTGGTGGGATCCCGTTGGAGGTGGCGGAAGTTACGGAGAATAATATGTTGGAACCGGAGGCTGGTGGGGTGGTAGGTGAGGACCAGAGGAACCCTACTCCTAGTGGGGTGGCGGGAGGATGGAGTGAGAGCAGATGTACATGAAATGGGGGATAGTCCGTCTGGGTAGCCTCCAACCTGATGGCATGAACATCGACTTCTCTAACTTCTGCTAAGGCTCCACCTCCCCCTCGTACCCCATCTGTTACTCATTTTTATGCACACATTTTTTCTCTCACTCTCCTTTTTCTCCCTCTGTCCCTCTGAATATACCTCTTGCCCATCCTCTGGGTCCCCCCCCCTTGTCTTTCTTCCTGGACCTCCTGTCCCATGATCCTCTCGTATCACCTTTTGCCTATCACCTGTCCAGCTCTTGGCTCCATCCCTCCCCCTCCTGTCTTCTCCTATCATTTTGGATCTCCCCCTCCCCCTCCAACTTTCAAATCCCTTACTCACTCTTCCTTCAGTTAGTCCTGACGAAGGGTCTCGGCCTGAAATGTCGACTGCACCTCTAGATAAATCAGTTGTCTCAGGTTTCTAGTAAATCTTTCCCTACTCACCTTAAACCTCTGACCTATAATCCTTGATTCCAAAGCCTTGGGAAAAAGACTGAGTATACTCACCCTGTCTATGCCCCTCATGATTTTATGCACCTTTCAGTCTTCCACCTTCTAGGAGTAATGCCTACCTGCCCAAACTCTCTCTCTCTCTCTCTAGCTCAGCCCTTCAAGTCCTGGCAACATTCTTAAAAATCTCTTCCACACTCTTTCCAGTTTAATATCAACATTCAGATAGCAGTGCGAACCAAACCAAACTCCAAGTGTGGCCTCTTTGGGTTCCTGTAGAGCTGCAGCATGATTTCTTGACTTTCATACTCAGTACCCTGACTTTTCAAGGCCAGCATGCCAAAAGTCTTCTTCCCCAGCCTGTCTAACTGTGACTCCACTTTCAGTGAATTGTGCACTTGTACTCCATTTTCCCTCCGTTTTCCAAAATTCTGCCATTCAATTTTAAAATTCTACATAGATTTTACTTTCCAAAAGGCAATGCCTTGTACTTACCCAAATCAACACCATAACACCATTTGCAACTCTTCCCCCTTCCCTCCCCCAACTACTCACCTGATCATTTCCTCTACAATTTTAATAACCTTTTTCATTGTCCACTCTATCACCTACTTTAGCAAGGGAGGAGTATCTCAGTCACAAGGGAGGAGTATTGACTGTTAAGTCTGCATATATTGGACATCTGTGGCGATAAAACAAAAAGAAAATAGAATTATCAATAATTCTTAACAGTAAATTATAATTTATGGGTACTGAATAATGTTTGTAGTTTGAGAAATTATTTAACAAGAAGAAATGATTTTTTCTCATATTCGGAATATTCAGAATAACCTCATGTATGTTCAGCAAGTTTGAATCAAACAGGGTTAAATGTCTGAGAATGTAAACCTTTCCCCGCCTGATCCCTGGTATGTACTAAGGTGCAGGAGACCATTCAGGCCATCAGAAATATGCTGGCTCTTGCAGGTCAAACTTATCAGTCCCATTCCCCCTCTTATTATTTCCCTTTACCTCTGCAACTTAATCTTACTCACATGTCTATCAGTTCCCCTTTCATTCTTTTGCAATTTTCTTACATTAAGAGATATTTATAGGAGCCATTTAACTGATCAGCATACCATGGGAAGGTGGGAGGAAATTGGAGCACCAAGGAGCAGCCGTACCATCATACAGAGACAGTGCAAATTCCACACGGACAACATCTGGGATCAGGGTTCGAACTGGAATACTGGAACTGTGAGGACGCAGCACTAACTGCTTTGCCTCAGAGCAGTCCAAAATGAGTTAATAAGAGAGATGGGAGATGCTGCAGCAGGTATTTGTTGGAATACTTATAGCTGCCTGAGTAGTTAAATATTTCTGGAATAAATGTCCATACCAATGATGGTAGTCATGAAACTCCACAACTGCAGTTAATTCTTACTTGATTTACCAATTTCCTTCAAAGAAGGAAATCTTGCATCCTCACTCAAGCCAGCATAAAAATGATTTCATACCCACTGATATGGTTGACTGAATTGCCTGCTCAATTCTAGGAATTAATAATAAATGCTTGCATAGCAAGT
The DNA here is from genome assembly GCF_030028105.1 of Mobula birostris. NCBI lineage: Eukaryota > Metazoa > Chordata > Chondrichthyes > Myliobatiformes > Myliobatidae > Mobula > Mobula birostris. Next base: position 183,004,482 of record NC_092372.1, read on the forward strand.
AACATTCACATCCTGTGATTGAATACAGTCTTAAAATCCTGTTGTGTATTAAAATGTGAACCTTGGAGGGAATTAAATTTGAAAATAAATAGGCTACACATAGGAACTAAGGTTAACTTCATTTGTTTGGCTTAGAAACTATAAGGAGCTTATGCCAGTGAAAGAGTTAAAACAGGACTCCATTCAAGTTTCTACCTCAGATTTATTCAAAGGAATTGACTGACCAGTATTGTTATTACAGAGGGAGAAAAAAATACCTCATGGAGCAGAAAGCAGCTGCACCTAATCTGCCTGGCACCAAACAGAAGATCAAAGTCTGCAGTTGTGATTGATGGTTGGCTTTGTTTACAGGGCCTGACTATAATCAGATTCTTTCTTCCTGAAATTATCAGTTATGTGGCACTACCTAACTACAAAAGTTAACTAGTCCCTCAGTGTCCAGGCACGCTGGATGCTGCCTATCTGTTGCTAAGACTACATGAAAAGCTAGAGAATTTCTTGTGATAGGTGACTCCACAATTCTAAAGCACCTTGGGATGTCTTTCAATATTAAACACATTCTACCAATGAAAGTTATTCATTTAAATACATTGAATATCTTTCTTCCAATCAGATGCCTTAGACTAATTGCACAAGAAAACAATGCTGGACGTTTTGCATGAATACTTCAATAATTTTATTTACAACAAATATTCTGTCTAGAGAACTATCCAGAAGACAGCTACCTTGTCCACACCTCCTCCCACCAATCTTCCTGCAAGGGTTTCATTCCATTCCTCCAGTTTCTATGGCTATGTTTATCTGTTCTTTCCACTCCACTGTTTCTAGGAAGTTTTTCTTTTCCCTTAATCAGGGCCTTCTTATCCATCACTGTTTAGCGGGCACTTTACGTCTTCTGTTTCATTTCCTGTACTTCTGTCACCTTACCTCATTTCCTAGCCACAACAAAGGAAAGGTACCCCTTGTCCTGGCCTGTCCTACACACCCCACATCCTCCACCTCACTACCCCTGCCAGCCTCCATGTTTATTAACAAAATGACCCTCTGAACTATACCTCTTCCCACCCTGTCACTCATGAAAGTGCCGTTCCTTTTCCTCATTTCCTCCGTCTCTGCCACATCTGCTTTCAGGATGAGGTTTTTCATTCCAGAACTAATCCAGTTCAGCCTCCTGTATACTGCGGAGACCTGATGCAGGTTGGGAGACTGCTTCATTTGGGAGACTGTCCCAAAAAGCAGAATTTCTCGTTGGCTACCCATTTCAATTCTGCTTTCCATTCCCACTCTGACATGACAGTCCATGGCCTCCTCTACCACCAGGAAGAGGCCACACTCGGGTTGGAGGAGTACCCGTCTGGGTAGCTTCCAACCTAATGGCATGAACATCAATTCTTCAAGCTTCCGGTAATTGCACCACCCCCCTCTCCTTCACCATTCTGCATTCCTTATTCCCTCTCACACCTTCTCTTCCTACCTGTCCATCACCTCCCTCTGGTCTACCTCACCTTTCTTCCGTGGTCTTCTATCTTCTCCAAGGAGATTCCCCGCTTCTCCAGCCCTTTATCTCTTTCACCAATCAACTTTCCAGTTCTTGACATCACCCCTCCGCCTCTGCTGGTTTCACCTTTCACAAGCCACCTTGTACTTCTTCCTCCACTCCCCCCAACTTCTTATTCTGACTTCTGCCCTTCCCTTCAATATTCAAAGTTCAAGGTACATTTATTATCAAAGTATGTATACGTTGTACAGACTGAGATTTGTTTAAGCCAAAAGAACCCACATAAAAAAAAACAAAGACCCAATATGCACAGAGGAAAAAAAACACATCATGCCCATAAAAAAGAAATGTATAACAATAAAAAAGACCCTTAAACACCCAATGTGTAGAGAAAAGGTGTACATCATGCAAACAATAACTGCAAGCAAATGGCTTTCTGAACTGAAGTCTGTAAAGAGAGATCATCGTTTAGTGCAGAGCCAAGTTGAGGAGCAGGAGCCTGAACTGGCCCGTCCCTCGCCTCGGGCTGGGACACCCTGACACCCTGACCTTTTCTATCTGGCCTGGCACATAAATCGACTTCGAAACATTGGTTGCAATTGCCTCGACATGCTCTGGGGCCAGAACACCACTGCCTCGATTCAGCCTGTAGCCGACCTTTCCGATTCAGCACAGCACTTAAATCTACATGGAGTTTAGTCACCCTAATCCTCTCTGATGCCCGGACCCCACTGCCTCAATTCAACCTGTACCTGATTTTCCATTTTGGCCCTGCGCTTAAGCCTCCATTCGAAATCGAGTTCAGTTGATTTGGTACAGTCCTGATAAACAGCCTCAGCCCTCAATTGTTCACCCTTTTCCATAGATGCTGCCTATGTGTGTTGCTTTGGATTTCTAGCCTCTGCAGATTTTCTTGTGTTTGTCTAGCTTTGCTGAATTAGTAGAAGGCTTGTATAGTGCTATTGAAGGAAGGCGATTTTGTCTCAGCACATGCCTGCCATTTGGTTGCATTGGAGGACATGAAAGTCCAAACAATATTGCTCTGTTGTCAGAACTGCAGAACATAAAACACATTTAGAATTTACTTCATCATTATCAGAAATTATTGCAAAATAGACTCTATTTAGAAAGAGCCAGGATGATGGAGAGAAAGCAGAAGAGCAAAACAAAATAGCCATGATTAAACAGGACAGCAGATTCAATGGGCCAAATGACCAAATTCTGCCCCTATTGTATATTTTGTCATCTTATGGAATTTGAATGGTGTAAGCACAACATAAACAAGAAAACACATAGGTGAACATTAAAATATTTGATTAGAAATCCAGAGATTTAGATGGCAGATACACTACGTGAAACATAAGAGAACTAAAAGGCATATATATGTTACATAGCATTTACAGGGTATAGAAGTATATTTAAAAAGATAATAGGGTAGAGGCAAGAGAAAAGGAGGCACAAAAATGGCTGAAAGCTGGATAGTTTAAGCTGCTAGAATCTTCCAGAAGAATAAATCACACTGGTATCAGAAGTTCTAGGGAATTAAAGATTAGTTGTGTGGTATGATAATAAAATATTTATTTTGTTACTATTTTTAAAAAAAGCAAGTGCAGTTGAATTGCAATAAATATTGAATTGTTTACCTTGTATTGCCAGATGGAGTTGAATCACTAATGGACATGACCTTTGAACTCGTTGTCCAATTTTGACTTACCTAGAAAGAATTCTACACACTCCTGCTAATTTACACATTTTGTTTTCAATGTGCCAATCCAAAGTTAATGAGAACTCTGAATAAGGTTAAGTATCTACCTGTAACTGGTCAACGCTGTTCAAGGAATAAGACCACCACCAGGCTTAAAGACTGCTTCTATCCCACTGCTATCATACTCTCGAGACCATAAGACAGAGGAGCAGAATCGGCCATTCGGCCCATCAAGTCTGCTCTACTGTTTCAATCCCACTACCTGCCTTCTTTATGTAAACCTTACATATCAATCTCTGTCTTAAATACAATAACCCAGAGACTTGGCCTCCATGGCCCTCTGTGTTCAAAGTTTGAAGTAAATTTATTATCAAAGTTCCTAAATGTCACCAGAGATTACCCTGAGATATATTTTCCTGTGAACATTCACAGTAGAAATAAAGAAATAAAACAGAATCGATGAAAGACTACACACAAAGGCAGTCAAGCAAACAATGTGCAGAAGAGGATAAACTAAATACCAAAAATAATACTGTAGCACTCTGGGAGGGGTGGGGTGAAGGAGGGCTGGTCAACAGCCTACATCAGCATTCCTGGGGGCCAGCACTATTTATCCTTCTTGTTTTAAAATGTTTTCATGGGATTATGGTTGGATGTTCAAGTTCATTTATTGTTACATTTTAGCTCAGATTATAGAGTTATTCACGTGTGGGTTTGTGGGTCACCCTGACTGTAACCGGGGTGTAATAATCACCTCCCCCATCTGTATGTGACTGAGTGGGTTCTCACTGAGTGATGGCACTCTGTCTGTTATTGCACGTGTGGCAGTAAAACTGACTGTTGAGATAAACAAGCTCTTCTCGTCTGTCATCACGGACCAAATGCTCACCACGTTGGTGTCAGGAGTGGGATTAGAAATTGATAATAAGATTGAGGAGTATGACATTGACTGGCATGCCTTAAGACCCTGGAAAAAAATGAGGGACTGAACAATGTGCCTCCTCAGTCTAGGCTCCCGAAAATGGGACACTGACCGGGAGAGAAGACTTGCAAACCGAGCATTGTGCTTTTCCAGGAAACCCCGATGGGACGAGTGTACCCAGAGGCTCCAAACCAGGGGTCATGGCGGAGCATATCATCCAGCTCCCTCGTGGCCTGCACAGGGGAGTCCAAGATACCACAGCCCTGGGAGGACGGGCAACATGGCAGACACCACCGATGCTGCTAGAGCAAGTGGAAGACTAACGGGCCTCAGGAATTCATGCCACAAGGCCCACCCTGAAGCTCCCAGATACAATGGTACCAGCCGCCTGGAGCCTTACGTGGTACAAGCCAGGCGTTGGCAGAGGCAGAGTGGACAGAAGCAATTCTAGCTCCCTAAGGCATTCCAATGTCTCCTGCCTGAGTCTTCCACCAAAATCCCTCCATTGTTGCCTTTCTGGGTTGGCCATTTAGATGAAGAGCAAGGCTTTTATGTGGACTGCATGACAGAGGGCATCAGATGCCCTGCATTAGTGTACACGGGGTCAACCATCACCATCTTCTGTCTGGGTGCCCCCCCCCCCTCCACAACACGGACCAGCCACCTCCGCCTGAGTGGACAACGACAGCAGTCCGGCTGGCTACGGTCACCGGCGACTATGCAGCGATAAGAGGGAAGAGGTGACAGCACGTCGCAGTGGGGAAAAGCAGAGTGGAGCGTGAGGTGCGCGATAGATTGCTGTTTCAGCAGTGGCAGTTTCATCTCCTGCAGCTGGTGGTTCCCCAGCAGTCGGGCGGGGGCTGGCTATTTCGGAATTGCAAAGACATTGGGCAAGCTGGGCGGGGTGCCTGAATGCAGGCAGGATGTGGAGCTGTTCATGTGCTGCCGCCATGCTTGCATGCCCCAGAAGGGGCTGGGCTGCCAGTCTAGGGCGCCAATGCAATAGTACATGGTGGAGGCCCCAGCAGAGTGCGTAGCAGGAGACATCCTGGGCCTCTTCCCCCACACTGACGCTAGGAACCGCTATGTGCTCAAGGCCATGGATTACTTCATGAAGTGGCCAGAGGTGTGTGTGCTCCCAGAGCATTGCCCCCATGGTTAAGGGACTCATGAAGGGGTTCTGCTGTTTTGATGCCTCTGAGCGAACTCCACAGCGACCAGGGGTGCAACTTTGACGTGCAGGTATTTGGTGAGGTCTGCGGGTAGCTGGGAATCACCAAGACTCGGGCCACCCCTCTTCACCTGCAAATTGATGGGTCAGTGGGGCGCTTTATCCACACCCTGGCTAAGCTGCCTGCCATCCTTGTTAGCCAGCACTAGCGCGATTGGGATCGCTACCTATTGTGGACATACTGGACAGCAGTTCAGCAGAGCACTGGGCGTAGGCCGGCTGTGCTCATGTTCGGGCGGGAGCTGTGCATGCCGGTGGATCTGGTGTTTGCCCCCCCCACCCCGAGCCAGAGATTCATGGGGAGGCCGGGATGAAACACCTGCAGCACCTCAGGGGGCACTTGCGGCTGTTCTTGATGCGGTGTAGCCAGCGGCTGCCAAAAATGGACTTATGATGCCTGCAGCCGGGGATAGGATTTTACTGGGCAGTGGGGGGGTTGAGTTTGGGTCCCGGGTCCCAGAAGAAGAGACTATCCCCCAAGCTGAGAAGCCACTGGAAGGGGCAAAGAGAGGTGCTCAACTGTATCCCCAATGTGTGATAGCAGTGGCAAGAAGAGAGAATGAGAGAGAATGGTCTGGATGGTGGGGCTCCTTGTTGTTAGATGCTGCTTTCTTATGGCAACTCTGGTAGGTGTGCTCAGTAACGGGGACGGGTTTTCCTGTGATGGACTGGGCCACATCCATTACTTTCTGTAGGCTTTTCCATTCAAGGACATTGGTGTTTCCATGCCAGGCTGTGATGCAGCCGGTGAGTACACTATCCACCATGTGGTTTGTCAGAGTTTTAGATGATGTTCCGAAACTTTGCAAACTTCTAAGAAAGTAGATGTGCTGCCATGCCTCCTTTGTAATGATACTTACATATTGGCCCCAGGACAGATCCTCTGAAAAGGTAATGCCAAGCAATTTAAAGTTACTGACATTCTTTACCTCCGATCCTTTGATGAGGACTGGCTCATGGAGCACCTGCTTCCTCCTGCTGTCATCAATAATCAGCTCTTTAGTTTTGCTGACATTGAATTAGAGGTTGCTGTTGTGGCACTATTAAACCACATTTTTAAACTCCCTCCTTTCTGCTGATTCATCACCACCTTTGATTTAGTTAACAACAGTGGTTTCATCAGCAAACTTAAATATGGCATTGGAAATGTACTTAGACTCATGGTCATACATATAAAGCAAGTAGAGCAGAGGACTAAGCACACAGCCTTGAGGTGCACCTTGCACTGATGGAGATTCTGGAGGAGATGTTGTTGCAGTCCGAACTGACTGGTGGTCTTCTCACTAATAATCAAGGAAATTGAGGATCCAGTTGCAGAATGAGGTATCAAGGCCTCGGTCTTGGAACTTATTGTTGAGGGGATGGTGGTGTTGATTGCAGAGCTGTAGTCAATGAAGAGCTTCCTGACAGAGTCATAGAGCCATAGAAAACCACAGCAGAGAAACAGACCCTTCAGCTGATCTAGTCTGTGGTGAACCATTTAAACAGTCTACTCCCATTGTCCTGCCCCCGGACCAGAGCCCTTCATACTCCTTCCTTCCATGTACCTATCTAAACTACTATTAAATGTTGAAATCGAAATCGCATCCACTTGCACTGGCAGCTTGTCCCACACTGTCACCAACCTCTGGGTGAAGAAGTGTCCACTCATGTTCCCCTTAAACATTTCTCCTTTCACCCTTAACCCATGACCTCTTGTTGTAGTCTCACCCAACCTCTGTGGAAAAAGCCTGCATGCATTTACCCTATCAACTCTCCCCTCAATCTTCTACATTCTTCAGATTAAAGTTCTAACCTATTCATTTTTTCTTTATAATTCAGGTCCTCCATTACTGGCATCATCCTTGTAAATATTTTTGCTCTTACCGTATCTGTACAGGCCCTTCACCTTGTCTGCTAGAGTCACTCCATGGCTTCTCTTAGCCCTCCTAATTTCTTTCTTAAGTGTTCCCTGGCATTTTTTATACTCCTCAAGTACCTCATTTGTTCCTACCTGCCTATACTTGCTATCCCAATTCTTTTTTTCTTAACCTGGGCATCAATATCTCTTGAAAACCAAGGTTCCTTAAACGTGCTATCCTTGCCTTTTCTTCTGACAGGCACATACAAGCTTTGTATTTTCTTTACGTTTGAAAACTTCCCTTTTACCAAGTACACCTTTGCTGGATAACAGCCTGTTCCAATCCACACTAGCCAGATCCTTTCTGATATCATCAAAATTGGCCTTTCTCCAATTTAGAATCTCAAGACGAGGACCAGACCTATGCTTTTCCAGAATTTTCTTGAAACAAATAACATTATGATCATTAGATGTATGCACCTTCACTGTCCAGATGTTCCAGGGCTGAGTGAAGAGCCTATGAAATGGATCTCCTGTTGACATGTTGTGATGGTAAGCAAATTGGAGTGGATTCAAATCACTACACTGTGGCAACAAATTCTGCAGATTTAACACCCCCTGGCTGAACAAATTCATCATCATCTGCGTTTTAAAGGGACATCCCTTTATCCTGAGGCTCTGCTGTTAGACCATAGACATGGAAACATTTTCTCCACGGTTACTGTATCTAGGCTTTCAGTATCTGGCAGGTTTCAATGAGATTACTCCTCATCCTTTTGATCTCTCTTGAGAAGAGGCTCAAAGACATCAAATGCTCCTCACATGTTCTTGGGATCATTCTTGTGAATGTTACAAATCAGGGAAGTTCTTCAGCAAAAGGAATTAGAAAACATATTTCCAGCTCAGGTGAAAGATTATCTGCTAGCCAATTTCACAAATAAACTGCAACAAGAATAGATTCTAAAGTTCAAAGTAAATTTGTTATTCAAGTACATATATGTCACAATAATAATGTCATATATACATTAGATACAAACAAGACAAACAACCAATGTGCAAAAGACAACGAACTGTAAAATACAAAAAGGAAAAAAAAATAAATAAATAAACAAAAAATATCGAGAACATGAGATGAAGAGTCCGTGAAAATGAGTCCATAGATCATGGGAACAGTTCACTGATGGAGTGAGAAAAACTGAGGGAAGTTTTCCCCTCTGGTTCAAGAGCCTAATGGTTAGCAATTCTTCAACCCTGTTGTTACCATGGAGATGTGGTGAAAAGTTGTGAAATGAAATCCAAATTTAGCAGCTGTTTGCATGCAAGAAATGATATTAGTTTTGAAGGAACTGGAAAATCAAAGCATGAATAAAATGCTAATTAAATGCAAAACCAAGGGAATGCTGTTAGAGATGATCTTATCAGAATTCCACAAATGTAAATTTTCCACAGAAAATATGCTCTTCCATAAATTCTTTAAGATTGTTTATGCGGTACAGATATTGAATACTGATTTATTTTGTTGTTGTTGCTAGTTGTTGAGAATGTGTGCTAAACCGAACAGTACAGGTCAGGTAGGAAGGAGCTAGGGAACTTTATATATGCTGGATTGGGATGACTAGGTACACAGGTCTGTAGGATGAACGTACTGTATACACCTCTGCTTCCTCAGGAGTCGGCGAAGATTTGGCCTGTCATCAAAAACTTCGGCAAACTTCTTTAGATGTGTGGTGGAAAGTGTGCTGACTGGTTGCATCACAGTCTGGTATGGGAACAATAATGCCTTTGAGCAGAAAATTTGACAAAAGGTAGTGGATTATTTGGGACACTTTGCCACTTAAATGGGACAGGAGACTGTTAGACTGTTACTGAGCTTTTTCTAATCAGCATCAGTCACGTGCACATCATGTGCCATTAGACAATACCCTGTCCCTTGAGCAAACAGATTTTAAATAGCGTCACTTGCGTGTTTGTGTTTAAAAAGCAGTGTTTTTGTCACTGATAGTTGGTGAGTAATAAACAGTCAGGCAATTCAGAACTCAGAATCAGAATCAGGTTTATTATCACTGGGATGTGATGTGAAATTTGTTAACTTAGCAGCAGCAGTTCAATGTAATACATAATCTAGCAGATAAAAAATAAATAAATAAACAAGTAAATCAATTACATACATTGAATAGATTAAAGAACAGTGCAATTACAGACATACTGTATATTAAAAAAAAAGTGAGGTAGTGTCCAAAGATTCAATGTCCATTTAGGAATCGGATGGCAGAGGGGAAGAAACTGTTCCTGAATCGCTGAGTGTGTGCCTTCAGGCTTCTGTATCTCCTACCTGATGGTAACAGTGAGAAAAGGGCATGCTCTGAGTGCTGGAGGTCCTTAATAATAGACGCTGCCTTTCTGAGACACCACTCCCTAAAGGTGTCCTGGGTACTTTGTAGGCTAGTACCCAAGATGGAGCTGGCTAGATTTATGACCTTCCGCAGCTTCTTTTGGTCCTGTGCAGTAGCCCCTCCATACCAGACAGTGACACAGCCTGTCAGAATGCTCTCCACGGTACAACTATAGAAGTTTTTGAGTGTATTTGTTGACATGCCAAATCTCTTCAAACTCCTAATGAAGTATAGCCGCTGTCTTGCCTTCCTTATAAATACTTCGATATGTTGGAACCAGGTTAGATCCTCGGAGATCTTGACACCCAGGAACTTGAAGCTGCTCGCTCTCTCCATTTCTGATCCCTCTATGAGGATTGGTATGTGTTCCTTCGTCTTACCCTTCCTGAAGTCCACAATCAGCTCTTTCGTCTTACTGACATTGAGTGCTAGGATGCTGCTGTGGCACCACTGCATTGCCCGCCACCCCGTCACCACCTGAGATCCGACCAACAATGGTTGTATCATCAGCAAATTTATAGATGGTATCTGAGATCTTACTAGCCACACAGTCATGTGTATATAGAGAGTAGAACTGTTTGCTCACTGTGATTTCAAGCATTCAGGCTATGAAATGCTGGAAACAGACAGGAGTGAAACTGAAATGATTTCACTACTTTAACAAGTTAGGAACTATGAAGCTTGAAGGCACACACTCAGTGATTCAGGAACAGGTTTTTCCCCTCTGCCATCCGATTTCTAAATAGACATTGAACCCTTGAACACTACCTCACTACCTCTTTTTAGTTCTGTTTTTGCACACTTATTTTAATTTAACTACTTAATATACATAAATATACTTAATGTAATTCAGTTTTTTCTATATTTATCATGTATTGCACTATACTGCCACTGCAAAGTTAACAGATTTCGTAACGTGTGCTGATGATATTAAACCTGATTCTGATTCTTCTGAATTTGAAGGTATTGACAATCATCTTGAATGCTACAATTAAAATGAAGATTTGGAATATACCATCATTGAAAGTAGTGTTTGAAGCAGTCCATTATCTTCACTAGGTGTCTGTGCTGATATTGTTCATTTACAATCAATCAAAAGAACACAACAGACTAATTCCTCTGTCGATAACTACTGGGAAATAACACACAGTTTTATATTCCTATAGTGGTATTGATAGTGTTATAATTTGAAATGCATAATTTGTTACTCAGTTAAATGGTAGTTTGTCTTTTTTATAACTTTTACATGAAACTTTGGCTAGTTGGGGCAGACACGTAATTGGGTCAAAATGTACTGGTCCCATTGTGTCCCAATTGACTGGAATCCACTGTATTAATGATGAAGACAATCTTTTTTGTTATATAGTCAAAAATTTGCAAAACACAGAAACTGGCCTTAGTCCAACAGTTTTGTGCTGACCAGAAGTTGACCCCCGACCATTCACAGGAAATCTAAGCATGATATTTATTTTATCCTCCATCCGTTCTCATCAACTTCCCCCAGACAGAGCACTGAGTTACACACTAAGGATGACTTCTGGTGGCCAATTAACATATGTCATTGGAATAACGGTGGGGGCGGGGGGGTGTCGAACAGAAAGAACATGTACAGTCCACACGCACATCACCAGGTTTAGGATCAAATCCAGGTCTGTGGACCTGAGTTAGCACCTCTGCTGTCCTGTCCCCTCCTGTTCTTGAGAAAGTAATCACCAGAAACAGCAGTAATCTGCCAAAGAAGCAAGAGACTGCCGATGCTGGAATCTGGACAAACCAACTGCAGGAAAAACTCAGGAAGTCAAGCAACATATGTGAGAGGGAAGGATCTATTGATGTTATGGTCTGATACAGTGTAACTGCTATATTGCTTGACTATCACAAGGTAGTGCTGTGCTGTCACAGGATCAAAGTAGAGCAGTAATTAATGTAATTGTCTACTTGCCCATTAAAGTAAGCAAATCTGATGTAAAATCATTTAGTGCAAGACACTCAGAAATTAAAAAGCAACCAAGTGTAAATTTGCAGTCAAAAGATCACACTTGTATTAAATGTAATTATTTGTCTAATACATTTACTTTTACCTATTTAAAAATTGATGAGTTCTGAACCACTTCGATAATTCCTTTCCTCTCACAGAAGCTTCTCACCCTGTTGAGCTCCTCCAGCAGGATTGTTTGTTAGAACAGCAGTCCATTTGTTGATGATATTCCAACAGGTGATGGAGTTTGAACAGAGCAGGTTGATCCAACTAATTAGTTTACCAATCCATTTCAGAAGGCAGTTGTGAATCAATCTCATCAATGTGGACATGTAAATCCAGTTCGGGATGAAGAGTATAAAGGATTGAAATGACCAAATGTGTTTTTATGATAATCTGGTAACTCCAATATCATCAATACCAAAATGCTTTTTTTTAAAATTCCAGATTAAAAGGTGTTAAATTTTTAGTAAATACATTGTTAAAATAAGTTTATACAGACAGGATTTCTGCTCTTGTTCTGCATTAATCATTGCAAACAAAACCAGGGACATGAATTTTTAGCATGACCATCAATATTCCAAATGACCAAATGACCATTGAGAGTAGGGAAGATTCAAACAAGAGGACATGAGTTGAGAGTTAAAGGGCAAAAGGTTAGGGATAACATGAGGGGTAACTTCTTTACTCAGAGAGTAGTAGCTGTGTGGAACGAGCTTCCAGCAGAAGTGGTTGAGGCAGGTTCGATATTGTCATTTAAAGTAAAATTGGATAGCTATATGGACATGAAAGAAATGGAGGGTTATGGGCTGAGTGCAGGTCGGTGGGACTAGGTGAGAGTAAGAGTTCGGCATGGACTAGAAGGGCCTAGATGGCCTGTTTCCATGCTGTAATTGTTATATGGTTTATATATAATTTAAATAATGTGAGTTCACTATCATGTATATTATGCTCATGTCACGCAGAGATTGATGGCCTCTGTTCTACTCAAAGTGGATGTCGCCCATTACTTAAAACATGCATTATTGGTTGATTGCATCTTTAGATCAACAAATTACATATTTTAAAGTTTTTTTTTAAATGTTGCATTTGGTTCTATTTAAGTTACAGTTAATGCAATTTGGAAGGGAAAGGAGGCAGAGAATGGAAGGTTGGTCCAATTGGAGAATCAGGAGAGAGAAGAAAAGAGAGAGAGCATTTGAAGTTAGTGCAAGAAACTTATCAATGAAAGAAAGAGAGAAGGATCATTGAGGGGGGATTTGAAGAGAACCTAAGTCTGAGATAGAGAGAATTACCTATAAGGAAGTGATGATAAAAACACATAGGGGAAGGAAGATGGAGGTGTAGGGAGAAAGAAGTTAAGTATTCTTCAACTCATGAAAAATTGTCAGTATTATAAAATTGTTTCTGGCTGAAGTAGCAATAAATTATCTCTTTATTTTTTTACAGCTTATTATTTATCCATATCACCTGAAAGAAATTCAAAGGATTTTGCAGTTCTACGAAGCGTTGTTTTCCTTCCTCCAAAAGATATTTGCCAGGTAGTTTCCTTTTCGCTTGTGAAGAAAATTAGAGATTAACATCAAAGCAAAAACCAATTATTCTTGAAGACATGCTCTGGATTTAAATCTCTATTCAAAAGTAACAGGAAATTAAATGAATTCTGTTTCTTTCTTTGATAGATGAGCTTTTATTATCAGTTTGGTCATGTCAGTGGCATGCTTAAAGTTGGACTGTACCAGCAAAACAGTGGACATACACTGGAAATCTGGAACCAAACGTCTGCACAAGGGAGTCAATGGAACAGAAAGGTTATCAAAATCAACAGCAAAGGCAAATATCAGGTATGGGTTCCATGAGTATTTTTGTATTATTTCTTTAATAAACTTCTATTCTACAGAGGGCAGAAAGGGTCTGAACGTATGGAATCTGAACCCTCCTGCAAAATGTATTTTCTAGTCTGAAGTGTTAGGCTGCTTCATGTGATACATCAGTTGTGGTGTTTGACCTGTTCGTGCTGAGGATATTGGACGCCTTCCCTACTGGATCCTTCGGACTTGCAGGAATTTCACAGCCAGGGTGTGGGGGTTGAGCTTGAAATCATTTAGCATGAGATTTTTAAAAAAAATAGAGCACCAGGAAATCAAGAATGAATCTGACTGAATGAAAACATGAGTAACTGGAGAATCTGTGCATGAAAATGAAAATCAAAAATAAAAATGTCAAATCATGGAAACCTAAAATATAAACAGAAAATTATGGTAATATTCAGCAGGTCAGGCCACATTGGTGGGAAGAGTACAAAGTTATCATTTCAGGCCTTCATCAGAACTAGGAAGAAAAGTAGCAGTAGATTTGATTATGGTTAAGGTAGGGATGTAGACCACAGAGAGTAGAATATGCTCCTATTAACAGATGGTTGAAGATGGGAGGCTTCTCAAAGGAAGCTTCAGAATAGTTTATTCTGAAAGCTAGAGAGGAGATAGGGACTGAAGACAAAGGAGACTGCAGATGCTGGAATCTGAAACACAGATAACACAGAAAGTTGACTTAAGCAGTATCTGTGGAATCAAAAGGAGTAAGTCAACATTTTGGGTTGAGGCCTTGCATGAAGACAAGAAATAGGGACTTAGCTGCAATTATTTCCTATTGCTGAGCTCCATAGTCTGGGGCCAGAGGGAGGCAAGTCTGAAGGCTATGGATACAAAACTGATATTATGCAAGAGTGGAAACACTAGAGACTCCAAATGTTGGAAATCTGGAGCAATAAACAAAACCACTGGAGCAGCTTATTTCCATGTACTGAGGGAAATGAACGAGTGAAGTTTGGTGTTGACGCCCTTCTTCTGGACTGAAAAGAAAGATAGCAAGTTAAATGGTGGAGGCAAAGGATGGAGCACAAGTTGGCAGATGGTAGGTGGAACTAGGTGAGAAGAAAGGGTTTCAGACTCCTGAGGGAGGGGAAGAGAGAACAGCAGTGCTGTATGCTGTTAGACACATTGTGCATCTCTGGCAGTCTCAGGATGTTAGTCCACCAGGCTCACGAGGATCCAGGAGGGAGAAATGTGGATCTACATTCTGAGAGCCATCTGCCTAAGGGCATCCTTTGTGTTCAGATGCTTGAGTGTGCCAGTCTGCATTAAGAGTAAGAATTGAGAGGTGGCTGGGCCAATATTATAAATTCAGGGAGCCGTACAGACCATAATGCTTTTAACGAGCTTTGAAGAGCTCTCTAAAATTGCAGATAATATTGGCAAGAGACCAGCACGGACCCACTAGTCTTCAGTGCCCAAACACCATGTCAGGTGGACCTTGAAGTCGACACAAGATAGGCCACCAGAATTAGGTCACCTATCAGGTGGGGCATGGACACAGCACTGGGTAGATACTGAAGATCGAAGATCAGAGTTGAAAGATATGGCCTTCAACGACCAGGCCCCAGGTCTAAGATTCCACAATCAAGGCAAACAGTAAGCAGTTGTGAGCCTCGACCTCAAGTTTTCAGCTGCGACTTCCAAAATGGCTTTCCAGTAACTGTATTGTGCAAGGCTACAGGGTAGACTTGATGATGATGTTATCATTAGTTGCTCCTTTTATGCTTGGTGAATTGTAACCTACGGCCACATCTTCTGTGGTCCATCTGACATCACCAATCAGTGTACAGGAATTTCCATATAATACAGGACCACTGGTGTGCTGCCTGAACTGCTAAGTATCTCCAGCATTTTGTACGTGTCACCACTGTTAATCTGAACACCTGTACTACAGATAAAGGACCATTGGCAATGCTGTACCCCTGAGACAAAAGCCCATCAACTGAAGTATTTATTCATCCTGACAATATTTGCTGAATCAATTGACTTGCTAAGAATTCAATTTTTTAGGTAAGGATATTTAAACAGCTAGTGCTTGTTTCTTTGTCTTTGGCTGAGGAATTTGTGTTTTTGACCCACTCACAATATGTCACATCCTATCTTCAACACTTTAATTACTTGAAATTCATCTTTACTCAGGAGCCCTCTATGTACTGTATGGTACTGTGAAAAGTTTGTATTCTGTCTCCAAAATTCATTTCAGTGACTTTAATAGAATGAATATACTTTAAAAACAGTGGACAATGTGCTGATCCTTCTATACAGTGTACTTTGTGCTGCCCGACCATCAGATACAAACTTCTAGGCTGTACAGTGCGATAAACACATGACCCCAGAAACAGTTCTTTGTTAATTAGCTGATTTGCAACATGTTCATAGCCTGTCACCATATATGCTGAAATTCAAATGGAGAATTAGCACAGCTTAATTATTAAAATAAGAAATAATATGCCAGAAGTATTTAACAACCTAAGTTTAAAATATTATTGCCATATATTTTAAGCACTTATTCTGAGTGCCTTTCGTCAGTTCTATTTATTATTTGTTCTATGATTTGCAATAAAAATTAAATTTTCCCATTAATAACATTTCCACTGGCCTCCGGAAATGTGCAATTTTGGTTTTGAGCAGATCTGTCTTAGGCTACTAGATCTGCCCAGCTGTAGAAATATGTGAAAGCTGGTGACAGTGGACTACTTTCCTGAGTGCATTTACAACTGCTATAGTAGTGGAAACTTTGGAGAGTGGAAGAATGAACCCACTGTAACATGACCATAATATTCCACATCCTTACTGTTGTACAGCAATCGCATCATAGTTTAGTGAACACATGCTGCCTATCAATACTTCAGGAGATGTTGTCTGGGCCAAACCTCTACCAAGAAATTGATATTTAATTAAAGACCTCCACTGAGTGATTTAGGCTCTTTCTATATTTTCTGTTCCCACGAGAGATATTTGGTGTTCAAATCCAGGACAAGTGTATAAATCCCCAGAGATCATTCAGGCTAAATTCAGTGTCTGTGTATTTTCCTTTTCTTATTCAAATATTAAAAAAAGACAGGTTTTCTCTTTTCAATATTTTTATTAATATTATATAAATTGCATAAATACAAATACAAAATTCATAAGGATACAAGTAAGTAATACAAATTGCATTACATTTAAATCACAGTAATATGATCGCAGTATCCCATGTTCCAAATCAATCATCTAGAAAAAATATTGTATTATGAAATGAAATAAAATAAAATAATTGTATTTTATTTAAAAACATCTACCCCCACTACCAAAATGAGCTGGTTGGTAAAAAAATAAAGAAGAAAAAAAAAGTTATACCTTACCATATAATATTAAAATAATAGTGGCTCAGATCCACACTTTAATAACAGTTCAAAGATTATGAAAATAACACAGAAAGGGTCTGAATAACATTAGATAATCATGTTTAGAATCAGAAATCAAACAACGAATCTTCTCTAGATCAAGGCATAACATAACGTCAGATAGCCATTGAACATGAGTGGGTGGGGCGGCCTCCTTCCACTTGAGCAAGATCGCCCTCCTGGCCATAAGAGACATAAAGGCCAATACCCACAAATTAGATGGCTTCAGTTTTGTTGCACTATCCTCAACAATACCAAATATGGCAGTCAAAGGATTGGCCTTAAAACTAACATTGAAAAGTACAGAAGTTTGAAATACATCTTTCCAAAATTTTTCAAGGCTTGGACATGTCCAAAACATATGAATTAGTGTGGCCACTCCATTAGTACATCTATCACAGTAAGGGGAAATATCTGCGTAGAAACGAGAGAGCTTGTCTTCAGACATATGAACTCTACGTACCACTTTGAATTGTAATAAAGAATGACGAGTACATAATGATGAAGAATTATTCAATTTTAAAATGATTTTCCAGCTCTCTTCAAATATGAAAATCTGTAAATCCTTTTCCCAGTCTCCTTTAATTTTATCTAAAGAGGCCTTTTTCAGTCCCAACAGCAGACCGTAAATTTAAATGCAAATTTATATACCTTTTTCAAGCTGTGCCTGTTTTTATTCTTAAATCTTTTTTTGACTCTTTGGATTCAACTCTTTCTTCATATATATGGAAGAATAAAAAACCTCATATAAATAAAGCTCACCTTCAAAAAACCAAACAGAACGGAGGCTTTGCCTTACCCAATTTTAGGTTATATTATTGAGCAGTTAATATACGAAATATTACGTTCTCGATATATTAACCGTGAGAATTGCCCTATATGGGTTTCTTTGGAAGTCAACTCTGTTGTGAAATTTTCCATTATTTCTTTACTTGGATCCTCACTTCCTTTATCTTTAAATAAGCTAACTGACAATGTGGTGGTCAAACATACATTGAGGATTTGGTTACAGTTTAGAAAACACCTTGGTTTATTGAGATTCTCTCTCTCGAGTCCCATCTTTTCTAATTGTTTTTTTTAAACCAATTGACTTATCTTTTAAAGAATGGGATAAATTGGGTATTAAACAATTTCAGGATTTGTTTGATGGAGGGAATCTCCCTTCTTTTGTGCAACCTTCAACAAAATTTAAACTTTCTGATACCCACTTTTTTCGATACTTACAGATTAGAGATTTTTTAAGATCTCAATTACATACATTTCCTGCAAGTCCAGATAAGAATATAATAGATACAATTTTTAATCTGAAACCCTTTGACAATGATTCAATATCTTACATTTACAGTCTGCTGTTGGGACTGAATAAAGATAGGTTTTTGAAGCTGCTCTTTAATAATGTGTTTGCTTTCTATGAATTTGCAAGAATATTACTTTTATTCATTTTTTTATTTGCTATGTTAATGCACAGGTCATTATTCAGGGAATAATATTTGATTATACTCCACCCAATGAAGGCATCGCCATTGATGACATTACCTTCAATTGTGGTTGTCTCACTAGACCAGGTATGACTGTAACCATTTCAATGGCTCAATATAGTAAATCACTGTTAAAATTTAGAGTTCAAAGAAGTTGTTACTTTTGTTCCTATACTAATGATTAAACAGGACATTATGTTGCAGCTATCTAAGTCATTGATGAAGTGGAACTTGGAGAATTTTTGATAGTTTTGGTCACCCCTAGGGAAGGCATAAAATGCTTTGAGAGGCTGGTCAAGAAGTGTATCTGCAGCATGCTCCCAGCCACACTAGACCCCGACAATTCCCCTACCAGCACAACCAATCGACAGATGATGCAATAGCCATAGCTCTACACACTGTCCTTACACATCTGGAGAAGAAGGATGCTTATGTGCAAATGCTGTCCTTGACTACAGTTCAGCATTCAACACCATAATTCCCTCTAGGCTCGACAAGAAGTTCAGAGTCCTTGGCCTTCACCCTGCCTTGTGTAGCTGGATCCTGGACTTCCTGTCAGATTACTGGCCGTAAGCGTGAGCTCCCTCACCTCTGCCCCCTGACCCTCAACACAGGTGCCCCTCAGGGCTGTGTCCTAAGCCCCCTCCTTTACTCTCTGTATACCATGACTGTGTCACCACCCACAGCTCCGATCTGCTAATTAAATTTGCTGACCATACTACACTGATTGGCCTAATCTCAAATAATAATGAAGCACCCTATAGAGAAGAAGGCATCACCCTGACACAGTGGTGTCAAGAAAACAATCTCTCCTTCAATGTCGTAAAAATGAAGGAGCTGGTTGTGGATTACAGGAGGTCTGGAGGTGGGCTAACCCCTATTGACATCAATGGATCTGGGGTTGAGGGGGTGAACAGCTTTAAGTTTCTAGGCATAAACATCACCGAGGATCTCACGTGGTCTGTACATACCGGCTGTGTGGTGAAAAAGGCACAACGGTGCCTCTTTCACCACAGACGGTTGAAGAAGTTTGGTGTGAGCCCCCAAATTCTAAGAACTTTCTACAGGGACACAATTGAGAGCATCCTGACTGGCTGCATCACTGCCTGGTATGGGAATTGTACTTCCCTCAATCGCACGACTCTGCAGAGAGTGGTGCAGACAGCCCAGCGCATCTGTAGAAGTGAACTTCCCACTATTCAGGACATTTACAAAGACATGCGTGTAAAAAGGGCCTGAAGGATCACTGGGGACCCGAGTCACCCCAACCACAAACTGTTTCAGCTGCTACCACCCGGGAAATGATATTGCAACATAAAAGCCAGGACCAACAGGCTCCGGGACATCTCCTTTATCAGATTGATTAAGTCATGCTGATACAATTGTATTTCTATGTTATATTGACTGTCCTGTTGTACATACTATTTATTACAAATTACTATAAATTGCAATTTGCACACTTAGACGAAGATGTAACATAAAGATTTTTACTCCTCATGTATGTGAAGGATCTAAGTAATAACATCAATTCAATTCAAAAGAGACATAAGAATTTTGGATAAGCTAGAGGGCCTGGGTTATAGGGGAAGTTGGCCACGGTTGATATTTACTCCCTGGACTGCATGAAAATGAGGAGTGACCTTATAGAAATTTATAAAGACATGAGTGGTATGGAAGTGATGGTCTTTTCCCCAGGGTTGTGGAGTCTATAACTAGAGGACACAGGTAAAAGATAAGCGGGGAGAGATTTAAAAGAGACCTGAGAGGTAACTTCCTTACACCTAGCAAGGAAATAAGGCGAAGGCTAGCAATGGCACGCACAAGTACTACCAAACTCTAGAACATCTGGAAAGACAGATCTGTGAGCACTGACACCAAGATACGCCTCCTCAGGAGTCTCGTCTGGCCAGTAACCCTATATGGCTGTGAAACATGGACCCTAAAAGCAGCTGATGAAAACAAGTTGACAGCATTTGAGATGTGGACATTCAGACGGATCCTCAGGGTATCATACATTTAAAGGAGATCCAACAACTTCATCCTAGAAAAGATTGGCACGAAACCAATACTTCTGGAAATCGTTATCCAAAGGAAACTTCCCTATGTTGGACACATCTCAAGAACTGATGACACACTGGAACGCACTGTGCTTGAAGGCAGAGTAGAAGGAAGCTGCTTCCGAAGCAGACAGAGGACAACCTGGATTGACATCATCAAGAAGTGGACCAGCCTCACCGCCAGAGATGCAAGAGGTTTGACTGCCGACAGATGGCAGTGGAAGAAAGTGGTCGCTGAAGCTCTGGCAGAGTATGGCACATGATGATGAGGATGATAGAGTACCTGTGTTGAGCTGTTGGAGGACGTGGTCAAGGCAGATACAACTACAATATTTAAGAGGCATTTGGAAAGCAACATGGAGGGTTAATGGGCACTGGGACTGGAGTAGAAGATGCTGTTGTGAGCATGGACCAAATGGGCTGAAGGGCCTATTGTTTATATTTGAGTTACAGCACGTTGAGCACGACAATACAGTAACTCCTGTCTTAGAGAAATAACATTACAAATCATTGTGGAAGTAAACTATAAGTGTAAGTTAATTGAATCTACACTTTCAATACAAAACTATTTGTCTCATGAAAGAAAATGCCAGCATTGAAGTTGAAATTGAAAATGACAAAAAATGTTGCCATTGTTCTCTGTTCTGTACTCACTGCTAATGAGATCACAATAAAAGCAAAGGATTAGTGAACTTATCTATAAATAGGAAGAGATTTAAGTTGTTCTGCGTGAAGCACCTTTGAGTTATTAGTTTAACATTAATGGACTGAAAACTAGCTCTTTCTATTCAATGGTCTCGCTCTCTCTCTCTCTCTATCTCTATCTCTATCTCTATCTCTATCCCATAGGAGGATGATGGTTCCTTTCAAGGATCAATATGTGCGTGAATGGATTATAGGTGAGTAGGGGGTTGCATAGTTCTGGACCCACCCTCTCAACATCCCCTCGCAGATCCAGTGGCATGGTGGGGCCCAAGATGGCTGGGGGGAAGTTCTGTTGCAGTGAACGGTCAGACCAAGCTTTGATGCAAGGGATACCCTTTCTGTGCTTCACGGCACATTTTTGCTAGATGGCCGTTGACTCTACGAGAGGGTTCATCCGCCCTTTCACAGGTCATGTTTGTCATCCTGCAGGGTGCCTAGCCACCCTCCTCACCAGGCAAGCCTGGTGGGGGAGCCAGTTTAATCGCCGACAACCCGACCATGCGACAGGTAGTACTGGGTTACATGGTACCAGTAGCACTCAGACGAGTGACCTGACCTCGATGGCACACTACATAACTGACATAATACCAGATGCTTTGGAATGGTATCATTCAAAGACAATGGATTGACACAACATCACATAAAATGTCAGCTTCTCCTCAGCAGGCAAACAGAGCATCATTTACTCTTTGTCCAACCCATTACTTGCAGACAGCCATCTACATCTTAGCTGTTCATTGCTTCCATTTATTTTGTGTTGTTTAATGCTATTTGGCAAAGGCTGATAAAGATTTGAAATGATTGTTACTCTTTCTAAATTCTTTGATGAATATTCGCTACCTCGTTATGATTTTGCTAGCTAATTGCTGTCATTCCTTTAAAGATTTCCTTTCCTACCACCACAAATGTCCTTCCCACATTTATCCGAAACCACATCTGGGGGACTGCTGCGTGAATTAATGATTGGTGTAGCTACCAATGAGGCACGTGGGTCTAGAAATATATTTCTAGTACTTGCACATCTTTATAAGTGAGAATCTGGCAAATAGGTTTTAAGCAGCACACACAAAAAATGCTGATGAAGGCAGAATCTATAGAAAGCGGTACAGTCAACGTTTCGGGTCGAGACCCTTCGTCAGGACTAACTGGAAGAAGAGATAGTAAGAGATTTGAAAGTGGGAGGGGGAGAGGGAAATGTGAAATTATAGGAGAAGACAGGCGGTGGAGGGATGGAGCTAAAAGCTGGAAAGTTGATTGGCAAAAGGGATACAAGGCTGGAAGAGGGAGAGGATCATGGGACGGGGGGGCCTAGGGAGAAAGGGGGGGGGTAACCCAGAGGATGGGGAAGGAGTTACAGTGAGAGGGGCAGAGCGAGAAAAAAGAGAAGAAAAAAAGGGAGAAAGAAAAAAAATAATAATAATAGGTTTTAATGTGGGGAAGTGTGAGGTTTGCACTTCAGTAAGTGGAATCAGAGGTGGATCCAGGTGTTTTGGTGCAAGAATCACCATAAGCTAGCAGGCAGGTACGATAAGTAGTTAAGAAGGCAATTGGTGTGTTGGCCTTTATAGCAAATGGATGTATGTTTCAGGGTAGGGGGGTTTTGTTACCACTGTACTGGGTGTTGGCTGGACCACAGCTGGAATACACTGCTCCCAAGGATGGTGGAGCCAGAATATTAGATTTATTTAAGGTGGAGATAGTAAAGTATTTGAAATACTAAAGCATTGAGAGCTATGTGGAACTGGCACAGATGTGGATCTGAGTTCAGCACAGACCAGCCATGTTGAATGGCGTGGCAAACTTGAGAGCCTTGTGGTCTATTCCTGCTCCTATTTTCTTGTGTTCTTTAACTCCAGTCCCTTATGCTGTCTTGCCAAAAGCATCTAGATTAGTCTTCAGAATCAGTTTTTGGTACCTATTCACTGATTCTATGAAATTTAATACATGCCATTTTGAACATACAGAAGTGATAAAACAGCGACTGTGCAAAATTCTGAAGTTGTAACAGGAGGATAAGTGTCTGTAAGTTTATGTAGTCAATAGGCAACATTTGCTGGAAAACATATTAATTGTGGAACCACCATGAAAGAAAAGATGAAGGTAAGCAGGGGCCAAGGAAGTAAAACTGACAGAGTACATAGAATTTTGCCAGGTTAAACATATGTAACTAAAGGGACACTAAACTTTACCCTCTTACTAAGAGTTATGTTAAAAGGAGAATCAACCACACAATTTCAATCTGATACCTCATCTAATCACTCAATTTATTCAGCTTTTTATTTCTTTTTTCTGTCCTATCCCTGTGATGAATATTAGTGGCAGTACATTAATTAGAATCTAGAACTAAATGCTTTTGCATTTATCATCACCTTACAAGTGTGGTAAAAATGGAAAAATATAATTAAAATTCTTGTGATATACAGATTAAAGTCTGTTTATAATTAATGTATTTGCCAACAAATATAATCTACCTTCCTAAGATACCTCTTCAATTCTTAAATCAGGTCAGGAAATATTGAAATCCAAATTAAGATCAGCTTCATTTTTTGGTAAACTGACAGTATGCTCCGTAAATGTTGCTGTTTATTGTTTGAAGTCTTGATTTTGCAAGGTTGTATTGATGATGCATGATCCTTATAAACCTCAAAGGAGTTATGGATAAAAAGTTTCATAATAAGTCAGAGTGAACTGTCAAGAAATATAGGGATTTATGAGGTTATTCTTTATTTAGCTGTGTGAATAGCATGGTAAACATTCCCAAAGAAAACATTTTATTTTCTGGCACGTAAGTGTGAGCACTGTTAACTTTGCCCATAAAGTTGGATTTCAAAGACCATAGGAACATCAATTCCTTGAACTAGTTTAGCCTCTCAGTTAGATAATGGCTGATCTATGCCTTATCCGATGTAGTTTTTCATTCTTTAATATCCTTGCCTGACAGAAAATATCAATCTCAATTTTCAAACTTTCAATTTACTACCCTCAACAGCTTTTTTGAGGAAGAGAATTGCAATTTCTGTAAATAACTGCTTACAGTTGTAACCTCTGAATGATTTAAGTTTAATATTAAGGTCATGTTCCCTTGTTCTGGCCTCTCTTGCTGAAGAAATAGCTTCATGGTATCTATACCATTCATTGCTCTTAAACTGCACATCAGATTGCCTTGATCTTTCATACTCAGAGGACTGAACATCTAGTTCATGTAACTACTCCTGTCAGGATCACTAGTGAATTTAAGTGCTGTAATCCCAGAGACTTCAGCAATTCAGACAAAACAAAAGATTTATTACAGAAATTAACCAGCAAAACTAACAAGAACTCATGAGAACGGTGCAGAATTTTGAAGGACTGTAATCACTCACGATACACAGAAGAACTTGGTCTGAGTTTCACCAGCCAGGATACACAACGACCAAGCAAAGAGGGATCGGCATGCTCCCCTGAAATACATCTTGGAGCAGAAGGGTATTCTGGACCAATCAGACAGCCCCAGTGTTCCGACAAAGCAATAACCCCCGACAAAGCCAACAACTACAGTGCAAGACATAACTTTGAGCCATCCTACCCGGGTCAAAGAATATTGTCACATCACCAATCTCTATCCCAACTTAAAACAACAGCTGTATTTCCTTCAATGCTCATCCAATTTTATCATATTTACTGGCTCTGTAACCATTTAAGCCACTTCTGATAAAGTCATCAGGACTTAGCAATTCACCTAAAAATATTGACAACAATATAGAGGGAAAAAAGTTCATTGTGTTTATATTTTGCTGATGAAGTATTCCCTAAGGAGATTAATTATTTGCACATCAATCTTTTTCAAATTGTAAAATTCTCCTTTCCCTATTATATAACAGATCTTCATCTGTGGGTAGTGGGTAGTGGCTCCATATGTCACTACTACAGGTGTGACAGCTCTGCCTTACACGGGTCCTGGGCTCAGCCGGCTCCGGCTGACAGTACCCGCTATGGGCCCCTATCCAGGGTTACAGATCCCACTGCCTTGTGGGTATGTTTGGGAGAAGAGAAGGCTAAGGAGTAAACCCTACACAAATCCAGAGTGGAACCCCTAAGGCAGTTGGATGACGTGTCACGTCACCTCCCAGCAGCTCCTGCAGCCAAATATACTGCTTTGCATTCCTTTGGACCACATCCGCGAGGCCGAGAGGGGTATCTTGATGTCTGGGCAGCCCAGGATCTCCATATTCATTGCCCAGGTCTGGGCCGTGAGGGTGCATCCATTGTCTACTTTAGACAGACGGAGCCATTAACAGATCTTCATAAGTGTACCATCGATCAAACAAAAAATGTATTAATTTTCTCTCTTGTTCCATTTCCGGGGAACTGTATACTGGCTGAGAGACAGCCTTTCAATTCTAGCAGCAATGAATCAAGTTTAACAGAGGTATAAAAGGTTTCTTAAGAACTGATGACTGCTTATACTGTCATTCAGAGCTCAGTAATATAAAAATGCTCATCAAGAAGCAACTAACAAAATGTATGATCACTTTTATACAATCTTTTTGCCTCCACTACCCTTTAAAAGGCCTTCTTTCATCTCTTTAATATCTTCAATGGACAGATAATCCATAATAATCCATAATCCATAATTGCAAATAATCCATAATAAACAGAAGACGCTCACAGCTTTTCACTTGGGATAGCTGGCTGGTTTTCACATTTAAAAAAGGCAATATTTGAAAAAAGATACCACTGGAACTGAAAAACAGATTAGGGTGTGTGGTCATCCTGATTGTTTCATGTACAAAAAAAATACATTAATCTCAGTGTGCTGAAAAAAAAATGTTCTGTGCAGTTGAAACTGGGTTAACCTAAACTGTCCCCATTTCTGGGGCTCTTGGTGCCTGATGGAAAATTCTGATGTGATTTTTCTTGGAACTAGAAACTGTGCAATTCATCCCAAGGGTATGAGCCATACCATTGTATCCATTTTTGACCTCACTGATCTGAAAAACAACCATCTTTATTTGATCACAGATAATCATTGGTACCAGCATTTACCAATGGTGTTTGAAATCCTGAAACCATGCTACTTAAGAAATAAAGTCCAACTCAAATTGCATTCTTTACCAGATTTACCAGTTTCATCCAAACAATGGGATTGGTCCTGGCTGATCTCTGTCATGTTTACTCTCATTAATAAGACAAAAAAAAACACCAAAAGTTGAGGAAATTTTTCTTCATCCCAGAGGGAAGGCAAAGTGAATATAAAGATTCACCTGCATAATAGGATCCCTAAAATACCAGGACTTGTAGCTGAGGCAGGGTTACATTTCTTGAAGATTTCTCAGTACGACTATCACCTAGTATAATTTGCTGTAGTGTACTTGCTTGGTGTGCATGTCCTTCAGTTGCTGGATCCTAAGTCCACTTGTTTGAACAAAACAAACCAACAATAGTATCTTCTTCCAGGCCAATGTTCCCAGTACCAAAAGCCTAGTTGTGTGCAGTCAGCTCTTTTGGGTGGGCTTTGCCACTTACATATCCAACTCCAGGTTCCCAGGACAAACACTCTTTTCTGAGCTCTGTTAAGAGAAGAGATTGCCAGATAGGCAAGTGAAAAGATTCAAAGATATGCTCAAACCCTCTTTAAGAGTGACAGAGTGGTGAGGCAAGAAGCAATGCTTCTTCATAGCTCCAATCCTGGTTACTGGCAGTATCCGAGGCAGCTTAGACTTTCTCCATCCCTGCAGTTTCCACCAAAACCCAAAGACATGAATGTTGAAGGGATAAGTGGCTATAGTCAGTTGCCCCTAGTGTGCCTTTGTTAAATTTGATGAAAATTTGGACTAGTCGGAGGAAATAGGTGCTTTATGATTTGTGTTGTTTTTGTGGGCCAGGCTTTCTGTTTATATTCTATGCAACCCTATGACTCTGAGAACTGCAATGCCCCAAAGGCCTCTTGGGAACCTCTGGCCCCTACCCATAGAAAGAAGAGAAGGAGCATTCACAGAGTCACTGAAAACCTCAAGTTCATGCACCTGGAAGCACACAGAACCCTAAGTAGGAGTGGATCACCTTGGCCTTATTTGTGGTGGATTCTGCGGTTCCCGCATTAGCCTCATTAGTAAACGAGGAACTCACAGGGACTGAGTGGAGGTAAGTTATTCTTGATCCTAAAGGAATGCATAAGAGGAAGAAAGGTCCTCCAGGCAGGGCTGCATGGCGACCTAGTGGAAGCTGAACAATGTTTCTGATGAGCATGTGTGCTAAACCAAAGAAACAGTGTGAACACAACAACACTGTGACCATGTGTACTCAAATCCATTGTATTCAAATCACACCTCGGACAGCCTGGAACAGTAGAATACTTAGTCCATGGAGTAAATAACGAGCAGAATGATCTTCACACACAAAATTACCTTAGAGAGAATGATGTGTTGGAGCTCTGTGAATTGTGGTTCAAGTTAGCATCAGGTTCTGACCATGACTGTTAGGGAAGGAAACCTTTGAGTGAAGCATCAGTAATTACAGATCAAATTACCTCCTTGACAGAGAGTGATTTGACAATGTAGCAGCAGTGGGGATATTATGGGATGATATGAGGAAATTTAATGCTGGAGAAAAAGCAGAGACACAGATAACAAAATATACTGTATTAATGTAGAGATCAGATAAGCAAACAATAAAGGTAGAGTACTTTTAAAGGGAGATTATAATATGATAACATGAGCATTTGGAGGAGAACCTCATGACCTTTAAGGCTGGTGAGCTATTCATCAGTCATGGCTGATCTATCCAGCTCCATTTCCCCTTGCAGTCCTTATATCCCTTAATAACTAGAATTCTATCATGTTCCGTTTTGAATGAGCTCAATGATTGAGCCTCTACAGACTGGAGAGGTAGAGAATTCCTCATATTTGCCACGTAGTATCACATTCCTTATTCTGAGACTGTGAAGCCTGGTCCTCTTGTATCCAACCTGCTGAGCCCAGTAAGAAATTTATAAATTTAAATAAGTTCATATTTCATTTGTCTAAACTCTAGAGTATACAGACCTATCTTACTTAATCTCCCCTCATATGGTAAATCTTCTATCCCTGGAAGTCATCTGGTGAATTTTTGTCTCACTACACCTGTAGCAAGTAAACTTTATATGGAGTTTATAATAATAAATTATAATAAAATTAATCCTGTACTCAAATCAATTGCATTCATATCATCTCATAATGAAGGCCAACATACCATTTTCCTGCTTAAATGCCTGTATCTGCATATTAGCTTTCAATAACTTGTGTTCAAGGGTAACTACATCTTTTTGAACATCAATAGTACCCATTTTCTTACCATTAAAAAATACTCTGCCTTTCTTCTTTGTGCACTGAAACATCACAATCTCCCATGTTCTCTTTCCATCTGTCATATTCCTGCCGAATCAGTTACCTTGTCTGTATATCCTTCAAGCCTCTTTATGTCCATCGCAAAACCCCACCCAGTTTGAATC
Source organism: Mobula birostris (assembly GCF_030028105.1). Classification (NCBI taxonomy): domain Eukaryota; kingdom Metazoa; phylum Chordata; class Chondrichthyes; order Myliobatiformes; family Myliobatidae; genus Mobula; species Mobula birostris. The sequence continues at coordinate 183,033,017 of NC_092372.1, forward strand.
ATCAAAAACCTTGAAATTACTTGCTTTCCAGGACATAGAATAAGACCATTCAGCACCTACCAGATCCCAAAAGGCCAATCCAGATCAAAGTCCCGATGAAGGATCTCAATTCAAAACGTCTACTGTCCAATTCCCTCCACATCTGCTGAATTCCTCTGACAGATTATATTTTCCTACCAAATACCTTTGCAGTCACAGAGAGCCTTTCATCAAAATATGGGCCCTTCATCAAAATCTTTGTTGAAGATTGTGAACAATATTGATTCCTGCCACACTCCAATGGTTATGGTTCGTTTATCTGATCAGAACGTGGAGGCATGGGTTCAGGGTGAAAGGGCAGAGATTTTGAAGGGATCTGAGGGGCAACAACTTCTTGCAGAGGCCACTGAGTATATAGAGTGAACTACCAGAAGTGATTGAGGCAGGTTCAATAGTATCAATTAAGAAGTTCTTGGATAGGTACGTGGAAGGATGGGGAATATTGACCCCCCCCCCAGTGATTCCCCAATGACTTGATCCTCTTATTCCCCAAAGACTCAGTCAGTTTATGGTCAAATGGCCCAATCCTTGGATGCTCCAACTCAGTAGTTTATTTCCCTTCAATCACAAATGAGAGGAAATCTTCAGATGCTGAAAATCCAAGCAACACACACAAAATGCTGGAGGAACTCAACAGGCCAGGCTGTCAACGTTTTGGGCTGAGACCATCCTACTGAAGGGTCCTCATAAGACCATAAGATGTAGGAGCAGAATTAGGCCATTTAGCCCATCGGGTCTGCTCCACCATTCCATCATGGCTGATCTAGGATCCCACTCAAACCCATATACCTGCCTTCTTGCCATATCCTTTGATGCCCTGAGTGACTGGCAACGATCAATTCAGCATTAAATATACGCTGGGACTTGACCTCCACCACAGTCTGTGGCAGTGCATTCCACAGATGTACTGTTCTCTGGCTTAAAAAATTCCATCTTACCACTGTTTAAAGGGTCGCCCCTCAGTTTTGAAGTTGTGCCCTCTAGGTCTGGATACCCCCACCAGAGAAAACATCCTCTCCACGTTCACACAATCTAGTCCTTTCAACATTCGGTAGGTTTCAATGAGAGCTCCCACATTCCTCTAAATTCTTGTGAGTTCAGGCCCAAGGCTGCCAAACGCTCCTCATATGTTAACCCCTTCATTCCCAGAATCATCCTTGTGAACCTCCTCTGGACTCTCTCCAATGACAACACATGCTTTCTGAGATAAGGGGCCCAAAACTGTTGACAATACTCCAAGCACGGTCTGACCAGTTCCTCATAAAGGCTCAGCATTATCTCTTGCTTTGATATTCTATTTCCCTTGAAATAAATGCCAACATTGCATTTGCCTTCTTTACCAAAGACTCAACCTATAAATTAAACTTCTGGGAGTATTGCATGAGGACTCCTAAGTCCCTCTGCATCTCTGATGTTTGAAACTTCTCCCCATTTAGATAATAGTTCACACTATTGTTCCTTTTACCAAAAATGCATGACCATACATTTCCTAACACTGTATTCCATCTGCCACTCTTTGCCCATTCTTTCAATTTGTCTGTCTTCCTGCAATTGCATTGCTTCCTCAGCACTACCTACGCCTCCACCCACCTTCGTATCATCTGCAAACTTTGCCACAAAACCATTAATTCCATTACCCAAATGTGAAAAGTAGCAGTCCCAATACTGACACCTGAGGAACACCACTAGTCACCAGCAAACAACCAGAAAAGGCCCCTTTTATTCCCACTCGCTGCCTCCTGCCTGTCAGCCATGCAGCTATCCATGCTAGTAGCTCGTCTGTTCGCCAGAGGATTTTATCTTGTTAAGCAGCCTCATGTGTGGCACCTTATCAAACGCCTTCTGAAAATCCAAGTGGATGACATCACTGGCTCTCCTTTGTCCACCCTGCTTGTTACTTCCTTGAAGAACTCTAACAGATTTGTCAGGCAAGATTTCCCTTCACAGAAACCATGCTGACTTTGACTTATTTTATCATTAGTCTCCAAGTACCTCGAAACATCATCTTAATAATAGACTTTCCCAGCCACTGAGGTTAGGCTAGCTGGCCTATAATTTCCATTCTTTTGCCTTCCTCCCTTCTTAAAGAGTGGAGTGACATTTGCGATTTTCCAGTCCTCTGGGACCATGATAGAAACAAGTGTTTTTTGAAAGATCATGACCAATGCATCCGTTTAGCAACCTCTCTCAGGACTTTAGGATGTAGTCCATCTGGTCCAGGTGACCTATCCACCTTAAGACCTTTGAGTTTTCCTAGCACTTTTTCCTTTGTAATAGCAATGGCACTCACTCCTGTTCCCTGACGCTCACGGACCTCTAGCACACTCCCAATGTCTTTCACAGAGAAGGCAGATGCAAAGTACCTATTAAGTTCATCTGCCATTTCTTTACCTCCATTACTAACTCACCAGCATCATTTTCCATCGGTCCAATATCAACTATCACTTCTCCTTTACTCTTTATATAACAGAAAAAACTTTTGGTATCCTGCTTTATATTATTGGCTAGTCTCAGATTCAGAATGAGAATCAGAATCAGGTTTATTATCACTGGCATGTGTCATGAAATTTGTTAACTTAGCAGCAGCAGTTCAATGCAATGCATAACATAGAAGAAGAAGAAATAAATTCTCATATATGTATATTGAGTAGAACTGAATTATATTAAACATTATGCAAGAAGCAGAAATAATATATATTTAAAAAGTGAGGTAGTGTTCACAGGTTCAATACCCATTTATGAATCAGCCGGCAGAAGGGAAGAAGCTATTCGTCATTCGCTGAGTGTGTGCCTTCAGGTTTCTGTACCTCCTACCCTGGGTGCTGGATGTTCTTAATAATGGACACTGCCTTTCTGAGACACTGCTGCTTGAAGATGTCTTGGATACTTTGTAGGCTAGTACCCAAGATGGAACCGACTGAATTTACAACACTGCAGCTTCTTTCGGTCCTGCGCAATTGCCTCCCCCCATGCCAGACTGTGATGCAGTCTGTCAGAATGCTCTCCATGGTACACCTTTAGATGTTTTTGAGTGTATTTGTTGACATACCAAATCTCTTCAAACTCCTAATGAAGTATAGTCACTGTCTTGCCTTCTTTATAACTGCATCGATATGTTGGGAGCAAGTTAGGTCCTCAGAGATCTTGACACCCAGGAACTTAAAACTGCTTACTCTCTCTGCCTCTGATCCCTCTATGAGGATTGGTGTGTGTTCCTTTGTCTTACCCTTCCTGAAGTCCACAATCAGCTCTTATGTCTTAATGACGTTGAGTGCCAGGTTGTTGCTGCAACATCACCCCACTAGTTGGCATATCTCACTCCTGTAGGCCCTCTCGTCTCCATCTGAGATTCTACCCACAATGGTTGTATCATCAGCCAATTTATCGATTGTATTTGAGATCTGCCTAGCCACATGGTCATGAGTTTAGAGAGAGGAGAGCAGCGGACTAAGTGCACACCCCTAAGGTGCACCTGTGTTGACCGCCAGCGAGGAGGAGATGTTATCACCAATCCACACAGATTGTGGCCTTACGGTTATGAAGTCGAGGATCCAATTGCAGGGGGAGGTACAGAGGCCCAGGTTTTGTAACTTCTCAATCAGGATTGTGGGTACAATGGTATTAAGTGCTGAGCTATAGGTGATGAACAGCATCATGATATTATCCTGGTCATTTAAAGCCACGTGAATAGCCATTGAGATTGCACCTACCAATGACCTGTTGTGGCACTAGGCAAATTGCAATGTGTCCAGGCCCTTGCTGAGCGAGGAGTCCAGTCCAGTCATGACCAACCTCTCAAAGCATTTCACCACTGTCGATGTGAGCGCTACCAGGCAATAGTCATTAAAGCAGCTCACTTTATTTTTCTTAGGCACTGGTATAATTGTTGCCTTTCTGAAGCATGTGGGAACTTCCGCCTGTAGCAATGAGAAGTTGAAAATGTCTATGAATACTCCCACCAGTTGGCTGGCACAGGTTTTCAGAGCCTTACCAGGAACTCCATCGGGACCTTCTGCCTAATCTCGGCCTCTAAGACAGAGATCACAGGGTCATCAGGTGCAGCAGGGATCTTCATAGCTGTAGTTGTGTTCTCCCTTTCAAAGCGTGCATAGAAGGCATTGAGTTTGTCTGGTACTGAAGCATCACTGCTCTCTCTTGTGATCCAACACCAACCTGATTTTCACAATCCCTTTACATATTAAAGTCCCCCATTACAATTGTGTCAATACCCTTAATACATAGCTTTTCCAACTCCCTTTGCAATCTCAACCCTACATCTTGGCTACCATTTGGAGGCCTATATATGATCCCTATAATTTTTTTTTTATCCTTGTAATTTTGTAACTCCACCCACAAATGCTCAACATTCTCTGACCCTATGTCACCTCTTTCCAAAAATGTAACTCCAACTCTTACCAACAGAGTCACACCACCGCCTATGCCTTCCTGCCTGTCCTTTCGACAGAAAGTCTATCCTTTGATGTTATGCTCCCAACTATCGCCTTCTTTCAGCCACGACTCAGTGATGCTCGCAATGTCATACTGACCAATCTCTAATTGTGCCACGAGTTTGTCCACTTTATTCCAAATGATATGCATATTTAAATATAGCACCTTCAGTCATGTATTCCTTGCCCTTTTGAATTTTGCCTCTGTGGTACAATTTAACTCTTTGCTCTGCCTGTATTTGTACCCAGTTATTAGCTTGTCCTTCCATACATTCATGTTACACCCATCATCTACTTGTCAACCTGCTGGCTCATCCTCAGCTTTATCATACTGGTTCCCATCCCCCTGCCATATTAGTTTAAACCACTCCCAACAGCTCTAGTAAATCTGCCCGCAAGAAAATTGGTCTCTCTCAGACTCAAGAGCAACCCATCCCTTTTGTACAGGTCATACCTGCTGCAAAAAAGGCCCCAGTTATCCAGAAATTTGAATCCCCGACCCTGCTCCAGTTCTTCAGACACAAATTTATCTGCCATCTCATTCTATTTCTATCCTCAATGTCACATGGCACAGGCAGAAATCCTGAGATTACTACCTTTGAGGACTGCTTCTCAGCTTCCTTCCTAACTCCCTGTATTCTTTTTTCAGGACCTCCTCTCTTATTCTTCCTACGTCATTGGTACCAGTACGTACCACGACTTCTGGCTGCTCACCCTCCCATTTCAGGATATTGTGGACACGTCCAGAAACAACCTGGAACCTGGCACCTGGAAAGCAAACTATCATTCATGTATTCACGTTTCCTTTTTGCGCCCACAGAATCGCCCATTCGTCCCTGACTATAGAGTCCCCTATTACTGCTGCCATCCTCTGTTTCCTATTCTTTTGAGCAACAGGGCCAGACTCAATGCCAGAGGCACGGCCATTGTTGCTTCCCCCAGGTAGGTTGTCACCCCACCAACAGTACTCAAAATGGAGTACTTATTGTGGAGGGGGATGGCCAGTGGTGTGCTCTTCACTATCTGACATTCTCCCTTCCCTCTCATGACAGTCACCCATTTACCTCTCCTGTAGCCTTGGTGTGCCTACCTTCCTGTAGCTCCTGTCTATCGCTGCTTTACTTTCCTGACAAGCTGAAGGTCATCCGGTTGCAGCACCATTTCCCTAACACGGCCTCTGAGGAGCTGCATCCTGATGCACCTGGCACAGACATGGCCATCGGGGAGGCTGGGAGGCTCCTGGAAGTCCCACATCTGACACCCAGAACAGAACACTGGTCCTGTAGACGTAACCTCTATTCTCAGCCCAAAACGTCAACTGTACTCTTTTCCATAGAAGATGTCTGGCCTGCTGAGTTCCTCCTGCATTTTGTGTGTGTTGTTCAGTTTATTTATGTTACTGCCCACTTGTCAATGACTGTTTGCTGCACTAGCTGAGCGATAATCAGAGCATTATTACCTTTTACCTCTTCCAAAGTGCAGTGTGCTTATGAGTGGACATCATTGGAGAGAAAGCTTCCTGTACATCCTTCTACCATTGGAGAGTTTTCTGGCCATTGCAGCTCAACTCTTTAGATCTCCCCTCCTCATGGAGCAGGATTCCCAACCTTTTTATGCCACGGACCCACACTCGTAACCGAGGGGTTCGTTGACCCCAGGTTGGGAACCTAGGATAGAGGAATTATGGTGCTTTTGCCTGCTCAACTCTGAAAGCTTTCTCAAACTTACCTGTGAAAATATAACAGCAAATTCAGGAAAGGTCGGCATGTGTATTTATTCAAATTTTGTCAGTCGGCGGCACTGGCAGAACACCCCCATTTGCCTCAGGAAGGTGATGATTAGCTGCCATGATCATGAATCACTGCAGCCCTTCTGCTGAAGGGTAGTTCTCATAATGCTATTGTACCAGAGTTTCAGGATTTCCAAGTTAGGATGATGTGTGAGTTGGAAGAGAACCTTCAGGTTATGGTGTTCCCATAATCTGAAGGTTAGAGCTTTTAGAGGGACTATTGGGGTATTCAGGATGATTAAGTGCAGTGCATCTTGCTGGTGGTATATCGTGCATTCTCGCTAGGCTGACATGGTGAATTTCTCTATCTTCATTTTTCTTTTAGATCCAGCTTGTGATTTTGAAGCTGATCTGTGTGGGTGGCACTCTGAGGAGGTACAAAGTTCTGTGGCATGGCAACATATTCAGTCAGGCAATAGTTCTGGCATCGGTTCTGCACCACTGATGGACCACAGCACAGAATCCTCATTGGGTAAGTCAACTACAATTCATAGGCCTTAAGTATATAAGTAATAAACAACTGTGTGTTGTCAGCCCCTGACAATTTCTTTCATTACTTGGCTTCGCAATGTGTAGTTGAGACCTAAAGAACAAGGACATCTCAATGCAATCAGAAAGCAAAGTATCCCAGAAACCGCAAATCTGAAAGTTAGACAGAAAATGCAGGAAGCACAGCTTGTGAATTCGCAACATTTTCTCTGCATGTTTCTCAGAATGACAGCACCTACATGTTTTCTTTTTTATAATGTTCAGTCAGTTTTGAAAATAAGTCGTCTTTTTTTCTTCATCAATGCCATCTGACATGTTCAGATTTCCCAGTATTCTCCTTTATTTCAGTCCCAACATTTTTTATGTTCACCACTCTCCCATTATGCATTTTCCCTTTTTCTCTTTTTCTCTCTCTACTTTTGCTCTGTTTGCACTTTCTTTTGTACATAATCTGTCAGTAACAAACCTTCTTCACCCTCGCTCAGTCCATGTCATTCATTTTCTCTTGGTCTCCTTCCAATCGTCAGTAAAACCTCCACTTTCTCTGCAACTAAAACCTATCTTTTTTTCTGAAGGTTTTCGCAGTTCTGATGAAAGGTTACTGATCTGAAAAGTTAACTTTTTTTCTTTTTCCACAGATGTTGCCCAACCTGCCAAACATACGTAAATGCAGCAACTTCTGTTTCTATTACAAGCGGTGTATATTTGATGTTAAAATTCCTCTGGGAAAATTGATATCAGTCATGTGAGAACATTAACTAGGCCCAGTCTGTATCTGGGCCTAGTTTATGTCCTGTCATGACTTCCCCTTACCTGCAAGGCTAAAGTCCATCAGATTATGCATAACCAACAAGGTCTTATAAACTACACTGTGCTCAGATGACATTTTTTCAAAGTTATATGACATGGTTTATATTTTGATACAGTAATAATCTAATTAATTGCAAAGAGCCCAATGATAAATGTTGGCCACGTAAACTCCCCTTCCCTGTCAAAAACCTGTTCAAGTCTCCCTTGATAGCTTTCATATTTTCTCACAATGTATATTTAGCCTAAACAAGTCTATAACCACTCTTAGAGCAATCTTATCAGTCTTATTCTCTCACTTAATTCCCTCTTTTACATTAGCTTACCCCATCCACCCCCAAGAAAACTTCCGTCTACCTTCGTGAAGATATAATTCACAGTGGCCAATTAACCTTGCCAACAAGAGAAAATCTGCAGATGCTGGAAATCTGAGCAACACACACAAAATACTGGGTGAGCTCAGCAGGCCAGGCAGCATCTATGGAAGAAAGCACAGCGGACGTTTCGGGCTGAAACCTTGCCAACATGCCTTTGCCTGAATAAAATCTGCACTGAGTTTATCCATTGTGCTCCAGTTTCCTCCAACATGTCAGTGTCCCAGTTCAGGTTTGAACTTGGTTCCTGGAGTTACGTGGCAGCAATGCTAATCTCTGCCCCACTCTGCTGTTTGACAGACTGAAGCCAGGTCACAAATTGTAGGATCTGGAAGCCATGAGGATAAAAAACAGAGGCAGGTGTAGGTCACTTAACCTTTCAGACCTACTGGACCATTCAATAAGATTGTGGCTCCTTCTGGTATTAATCCCATATCTTTTGATTTCCTTAAGTCTATCGATTTCTGACTTATTATCCTGTGCGTGAAGCTTTTCCACTTCAGTTAGCTCCTGAATAGCTGCCACCTTATGTTGAGATTGTGATCCCCATTCCAAAACAGCCAGCAGTTGAAATATCATACTGCCATCTACGCTGTATAGTCGTGGAAGAAATTTGCATGTTCCAACTAGATCGCCTCTCATACTTCTGAACTCAAAAGCAGAGGCCCAGTGTGCTCAATCCCTCTCCATTGGACAAGTTCCCAGGGGTTCCAATCCAGTGAACCTTTGATGCACTCCTCCTTTCATAAATACATTGTTTCTTTCTTAAGGAGACAAGACTTCCATATGGCCTTCTAGATGTGGTCTCATGTGTAATTGCAATAATATGTATTTATCCTGTCCTCAAATTCTCTTACAATAACCTCTAACTGCTCACTATTTACTACCACTTGCTTATGTTTCAATGATTCATGTACCAGGTCTCTCTGAACACCAACATTCTTCAGTCCCTCACCATTTGAAACAATATACCACCTTTCTATTTTACATTGCCAAAATGGATAAGGTTCTTTCCCTCATTACATTCCATTGGCCATACTGGGGATGGTACGGTAGTGTAGTGGTTTGCGTTACATTTTTACTGTGCCAGCGACCTGGGTTCAATTCCTGTTGTCATCTGTAAGGAGCTTGTATGTTCTCCTGGTGACCACGTTGGTTTCCTCACACATTATGGGTTAGTATGGCAATTGGGTGTGTTGTACGGCACAGGCTTGTTAGCCAGAAGGGCCTGTTACTGTGCTGTATCTCTAAATAAAAAATAAAAATAAATATCCTGCTCCATTCACTTAGCCTGTATGTGTTTCCCTGAAGCTTCCCTTTATGCTCCGCACAACACGCTTGGATATATCTCCCTATCCAGATATTCGTTGTAGCCTGCAAACAGCGATGGCACACCAGCATTCTTCCAACCTGCAAATCACCCCTATATTCCTGGAACACACACAAAATGCTGGTGGAATGCAGCAGGCCAGACAGCATCTATAGGAAGAGGTACAGTCGACGTTTCGGGCCGAGACCCTTCGTTCTGGTCTCTGTTTTCTGTCTGTTAACAGGTCCTGCATCAACGCCAGTGTAGCAGCACCAACCCTAAGTTCTCTCATTTTGTTTGTCCAGCTCTTGTGTGGCACCTCATTGGAAGCATCACATACCACAGGGGGCTTGATTGTACAAGTGCAGACCACTAAATTGATTCTTCTGTCAGTCTTCACCAAGTACTTGTAAAGTTAGGCTTGTACACCCTGAAAGAATGACTTGCATTCAAACTCACGTTGCTCTTCAGTGACACACACATCAAGAGGCTCATAGATGGGAAGATCTTGTTCGATATCATCCTTACCTTATAGGTGACAGCAGGAATTGAACCCAGGTCACTGGCACTGTAAAAACATTACACTAACCACTACACTACTGTACCATCCCCAGTATGGCAGATGGCGTACTTGAGAAAGGACCGCTGCTATTTATCATATTCCAGCAGCTGGTGGGCAGCAAATTTATCTTCCTGGATGGAATGGTTCAGTACTAGGCACACTGTTAAAGACTAAACCATCACCAGGGAGATTTTAATAGAAGTCACCATTTTGAACAGGCTATTGAAAAAACCACATAATGATCACAATGTTTCCCACTGGAACACCATTTGTCTCTGCTGCTGCTTAGACACTTCCAACGGGGCAGATTGTTTTGCACTGAGATACCATGCAGCAGAATTCCTAGACAGAGCAAATATCAGGTTCATTTAGACCCACATTCATTTACACCATAAGACCATAGACTATAAGACATTTACATTTAAATTTGATGCAAAGGAGGTAATTTCCTTGGCAGTTTAATTCTGGCCTGCAAAGTAAAATGTTGATACTATTTTGGTCATTTCCTTACATCTCAATTCAAAAGATTTTTTAATTGATTAATCAATAGCTTGGAAGTAAGAGGTAATTTAGATGGCATCTTTCACAACTTCTGAACCTTTGCACTATAGTTAGGAACTTTCTGAATTGTACTGTTGTAATACAGAAAATATGAACATTTGAGCAAAACAAACTTCCCAAGCTTCATTGAACAGGAAGTCTGTTTTTCATTAGGTGATAAAGAAAACAAATTGCTGCAGGAACTCAGCAGGTCAAGGAGCACATATGTGGTGAAAGGAATTGTCAACATTTCGAGTCAGGTTTCTGCATCAGGAGCCCCTCGGCCTGCTGTGTTCCTCTAGCAGTATGAATTTTGCTCTGGATTCCAGCATCTCTCGGCTCTTCTGTTTTAAAGTTGTGTAGCTGGTTAGGTGATCACTATTGGCAACCCACTCCTCTGCTGCTCTTCCACGTATTTCTTTCAGATTGCAGGTATCTGAAGGAGTTGTTAGGGCCAGAGCATAACATTTGATTGGGCATTCAGCACTTCAGGCAATGTAGCACTACCTCAGAACACATCTGTGTCAGGAAATGTAGAGGAGGCTCGGCCCTGACGCACAGCAGTGGAGAAAATTGAGCAGTAAATGATACTTTACTAATTAACTGCAAAATAACAAGCCACGAGGGGCAACAAAACAAGAGGGAACAGATACTTAACATGACAAGACAACAAGGTAACTGAAGGCTAGCAGTAGGCTGGTTTGTATGAGTGAACAAGGATTGTGGATGAGAGCTGGGTTGCAGCTGATGACTTGGAAACAAGTATCAGGTGACTCCTGTTAACTGGCTGGAGACTGTGCAGGCTGCTTAGGATATTGTGCTCAGGGCTCTTAAGTAGATTTGAACACCCAAACTTCTGTCATGTCTATCAAGATATTAAAGGAAATAGATGGAATTGATACAGAGAATTTATTTACCTAGTTGGGGAGCTTCAGACTAAGGTGCAATGCCTAAAAATTAGAGTTAGTTATTTCAGGAATAAAGACAGGACACATTTCCGTATATAAAAATAGTATAATTCTGTAACTCTATTCCATGAACTCTAATTAATGGTAGGTTAATTGTTAATTTATCTGTGAAATTGGTAAGTTCTTGTCATTTAAGAACATTACTGGATACAGGACAAAGCCCAGTAAGTGAAGTTAAATCAAAGATTAGCCATGATCTTATTGCATGGTAAACAATTTTGATGGGCTCAGTAGCAAGTATTTGTTCCAGGCTGCAAAGACAGTAGAAAATCAGGAGGCAAGATTTCTGAAAATGCACACAATTCTAATCTAAGAATAATATTTTAATATAAGATGTGTTGTTTGTAATAGGCACACCTAATAAATCATTGGTAATGTAGCTTTTAGCTGGCTGGTGGTGGAGTCTCATCTGTACCAGACTTCGAGGTGAGTAATCCTCGGTACAAATCCGGCCAGCTCCTTGCATGCTTTCCATCCATGCTGGGTTGCGTGTCGAGCTAGCAGTTCGGCCTCGTAAAGAGCAGACAATGCTAAAGACATGGCAAAGTTGCCACCCGATGCGCCACGAAGCACAGAAGAATAATAACAACAATGTAGTTTTTGTGTGTATATTTTAGGTTAATAATACTTTCTTAGAGAATTTACTATTAATATAATAAACAAAGCATTGTCTTTTTCAGCTTTCGGATAAATTTGACACTTCCACTCTTCATTATTAGCAAGATAAAGTAACAATAACTCATCTATGACCAAAAATAAATTTCCAGACAAAGATATCAAACCAAGGGTAAACAGAGTATAACTGGTACTTCATACAATATTTATAGAAATTATAAATGTTTAGTCATCATCTAACCACATCAAATTTTCAGATAAACTGAACAACTATAAACTAATTAACTTAAAGTCAGCTAAGAAAATGTTTTAATAACACTGGATGGGAAAGATTTTGTTCCCTGAGTACTTTTGGATGTATCTTATGGATTTTGGGATGCTGATTATGAAAATCAGCATAAAATTTCCATATCACACACTGATATGCTGTTGTAGCCGCTGGACTGTGGAACAGCATTCCCCTCCATATCAGATCTTCCCCCTCCATTGACACTTTTAAGTCCAGGCTCAAAACTTACCTTTATTCACTAGCGTTTGAATCTTCCTGTTGTGGCTGATTTTTGGCTTGTGCCTAGCCTCATGTGTTGTTTATTTTATGCCTTTAAACTGTGTGCCTTGTTTATATCTGTGTTTCTTGTATTTGTGATCTTAACTACCTGTTATGGTTCGTACAGCACTTTGATCAACATGGGTTGTTTTTAACTGTGCTTTATAAATAAATTTGACTTGACTTGACACCATTTTTTTTAAAGTTGCCTACATTTGTTATTTCAATTCATAACTCAAGTCAATTAAAATGTTGCCCACAATGTAAACTGAAAAGTTTTCTACCTTGTCCAGGTATGCCCCGGCATGCTTAGGCAGGGTGGATGCTGCATGCAGGACAGCTTTTAGAAAGGCAAACAGAGCATCACCACACACCGTTAAATGCATTGTGTTTATATGTATATTGGTTTGTGATCACGTTGATGTGCATGCTCTACATGCATAACATATTGTGTACTCATTATAACAAAAGTAATTATATTTTCAGGAGTAATTGTGATAGGAAATGTCTTGCCAATGTTACAACTGCTGCAATACTTTCTGTTATATTTGTGGCGAGGATACACTTAAAACAGGGACTGGTCCCACCACTGCAAAGATGGAGCATAACTCCTCTTATTAAGAAAACCAATGAGCTCTACTTTGGGTGTAAAATTAGCAATAAAGACAAAGCCTGAGCTCCTCACATTTGTTGTACAACATGCCCTGTCAGTCTTAGAGCTTGGCTCAGAGGTACTCGGAAGTCAGTGCTGTTCATTGTCCTGATGATATGGCAAGAGCAGAACAATCATATAATGCATTGAATACACCAACCTCCCTTCAGCCATGAGACCTGTGCCTCATGACAATAGTCTTCCAGTACCAAAATAACTGGAGTCACAGAGTCAATTGTTCAATATTTCAATAGTTCCATTTAATATCAGAGAAATGCATACAATATACAACCTGAAATTCTTGTTCTTTGCAGACATCCACAAAAACAGAAGAGCGCCTCAAAGAATGCATCTTTTTTTTTCTGAAGCATTGACTAATTGGATCAATGAAAGGATATTTAGAAACTTCCAATAGATATTTCATGATAATTCATGAAATTATAAATTTTGTGACAAATTGTTGTTAACTTTGTGACAATATGTAGGCAGAAATTATTCAATAAACAATCCATTGGATAATTGCTTCATTTTCATCAGAGTTGATATTAATATCTTTAAAAGCTATTTGACAGCATTATGTTCTTTAGTGCATAGAATTATTCCTCCATTTCCTACAATATGGATCGAAGCAGTTGGTACATCATTCCTGATTATTGAACGCAAGTCCTGATGTTTCTAATTAGCCTCTTCTGATTACCATCAATAGTAATTTCCAGGCAATTATTGCAAATTGAATTATTATAACTCCTGTTTATACATAACACCGCAACTTTCTTTCATAGGTCATTATGTGTGGATAGAGGCCAACAACATCACATCTTCACAAACTGCTCTCCTTAGCAGTTCTGTGTACCGCGACTCAGGACAGCATTGCCGATTTGAATTCTTCTATCAAATTAATGGCAGAAATGTACTCACAGTACTGTTACAAACCAAGGAGGTGAGAAAAAATGATGGTCACTAGTGAACAAAAGTGAATCCAAAGCTTTTGAAATAGATTAGATTAGATTCAACTTTATTGTCATTGTGCCGAGCACGATACGAAGCCAATGAAATGCAATTAGCATCTAACCAGAAGTGCAAAAGAATAGTATTATTTACAAAATAACTGCGAATAAAAAGTAAGTGCTACAGCATACAAATATAAAAGTACTGAGACAGTCCAATATGGGTGCAATACTCCTTAGCGCTGTGATGTGAGGTTCAGTAGGGTCACAGCCTCAGGGAAGAAGTTCTTCCTGAGCCTGCTGGGGTGGGAGCGGAGGCTGCTGTAGTACCTACTGGATGGGAGGAGAGTAAAAAGTCCATGGTCAGGGTGAGATGCATCCTTGATAATGCTTTTCGCCCTGCCCAGGCAGCGTTTATGGTAGATGTTCTCAATGGTGGGCAATTGGGTGCTGATAATCAGCTGGGCAGTTTTCACCACCCGCTGGAGTGCCTTGCGGTCCGATATGGGACAATTGCCATACCCCACACTGAGATGCAGTTAGTGAGTATGCTCTCAATAGGACGCTTATGTGCACTTTTTTCTAAATGGCATTTCTTCCCCATCTAACAATTTCCCTTAATCTCATACTTCTCACAAAATACAGCTTTGATCACATTTACTTTGGGAAAAAAATCTTGTTTTTTTATGAATTGTTTAAAAGACCAGCTATATGAATGAAAACGGATACTTTACTATGGATAATTTCACTCAACTCTATTCTAATAACTGAGCATTAGAAAACTGACCAAAGATCATAAATCTGTAATATTCCTTCAAAATTTATGAACATGGATATGAGCTGCATGTTCAGTAAGAGAAATAGGCTAATATTTATGTCAAAGTAGCAGATGTAGACGTTTATATGGTGTACTGCGGCTCTGGGTATCAGACCTTTTCTACTGCACTGCAGAATTGTTGATATTTATTATTTCATGTTTTTGTGTGAAAATATATTTAATGAAAACTAAATTATCTAGCAGAATTAGGAAAAAAAAAGACAATTCTAGTGTTCAATAATTCAGCATTACCTTGCTGTTTTCATGCATATCCATGCTCTAACCTGCAGGGACAAGTAAATTTGTGGAAAGAATGGACACCAACTGAAAACCAGTGGATCAAAGGAGAAGTATGGCTGCCTCCTTGCTTAAGTCAGTTTCAGGTATTTTTATTTATTTATAGTAACTTTTACTTTGAAATTGTTGCTGAATAATAAACATTTAAATCACACATCTGCTCCCACCTAAAAGAAGGGTTCACATGCATTTCATTGTAACTGACACCCATTCACACAGTACAGTATATTGATAAGAAACAACTGAAACCCGTGGTTATCCAAAACTATGGCAGAACTCATTTAGAGTAATGTAACACACATGAAATGCTGGAGGAACTCTGCAGGTTAGACAACATCAACAGAAATGAATGAATTGTTGATATTTCAGGCCGAGATCCTTCTTCAGGGATGGAGAGGAAGGGGGAAGATGCCAGAATAAAAAGGTGAGGGGAGGGGAAGGGGTATAGCTAGAAGCTGATAGGTGAAGTTAGGTGGGTAGGAAAAGATAAAGGACTGGAGAGGAAGGAACCCGACAGGAGAGGAGAGAGGACAGAGGATCATAAGTGAAAGGGAAGGGGGTGGGGTCCCACGGGAGGTGTTAGGTAGGTGAGAAATAGTAAGAGACCAGAGTAGGGTAATAGAAGAAGAGGGGAAGGGTAGGGAAATTTTTTACCAGAAAGAGAAATCGATATTCATGCCATCAGGTTGGAGGCTAATCAAGCAGAATATAAGGTGTTGCTCCTCCACCCTGAGAGTGTCTTCATCTTGGGACGAGAGGAGGCCAAGGAGCAACATGTTGAATTGGGAATGGGAATTGGAATTAAAATTAAAATGTTTGGTGGATGGTGTCCAATGAAGCAGTCCCCCAATTTACAACAGGTCTCACCAATGTAGAGGGGGATGCGTCGGGGGCACTGGAAACAATAAACAACCCCAG
The DNA here is from genome assembly GCF_030028105.1 of Mobula birostris. Taxonomy (NCBI): domain Eukaryota; kingdom Metazoa; phylum Chordata; class Chondrichthyes; order Myliobatiformes; family Myliobatidae; genus Mobula; species Mobula birostris. The sequence goes on from NC_092372.1 coordinate 183,049,135, forward strand.
CAGATTTGCAGGTGAGGTGTTGCCTCACCTGGAAGGATAGTTTGGGACCCTAAATGGAGGTAAGAGAGGAGGTGAAAAGGCAGGTAAAGTCCTTTGGCCCAATTCTAGCATTATATTTTTGTAGGAATATATTAACTTTGAAGGGGGCACCGGAGAGAATCACTGGTCTTGAAGGATTAGTCCAAGAAGGAAGGTGTATTAGCAATGCTTGTGTTCCCAAGTATAATAGAATGAGGAATGTTTAAAATGATTATCATGATAGGTAGAGAAGCCAGAATTGGTGAACAAAGCCTTAAAATTATAATGTGAACATTAAATGGTGATGCCTGGAAGCACTTCTTCAAAGAACGAGTAATAGAAATCAAGAGGTTTTGTTCCCCCTCCCCCTCCCCCTCCCCCACTGATAGCGATGAAGCAATTAGCCAATGATTGCTTATTGGATAATTTCTCGCTACACTTTGTCACGAAGTTAACCAGTGTTATTAAGGCACAGAACTGCCATAATCTAAGTAGGGCCTGAAGTTGACTTAAGGGTTTGATGCTCCTGTTCCCTTATCCCTTATGTTTATTTTAGAATTACAGAATACAGCAAATGCAAGAGGCTCTGTATAGCCTCAATGTATGTGTATTATGAATATTTAGTGAACCTTTACAAAATTGATTCAGATTACGGTGACCACGTCAGTTTATTGTAAGACCTAAGGCACAGAAAAGAAGATGTGAAAGTCCACGGGCCTTTCAGGTGCACTTCTGATCATGAGCTTCCAGGACTCCAACAGTAAGGCTAGAAAATGAGCCTTGATCCATATGAACTCGGTGTTGTAGCAGCAGAGGAGGACAGTGGAGGAAAGGGTTAGAGAGTGGCTGTCACCCCCAAAAGGATTAAGGTTCTGATCTGCTGTGGGTGTTCTTCTGAAGTGCTGAGTAATATTCTCCATCATAGTGTTAGAACTAAATCTATGAGTGCCTTTTGTGACAGACTCACTAACAGTTCATTTAAGGCTTAGTCTTCTAAGCAGTGCTTCCAGTAGTTTCTGCTTTCCTTGGAGAGGCATTGGATTTTTGCTATTTGCATCTGTGCAACAGCGACATCAAGCAAGAGATGCACAATGCTTCTTCACTAATGTTTGATCAACATTCTTCATGCACAAATTTTATCACAGAAGCACATTATTCTGGCTCACGTAATGAAGCCTAGATGGTGGATTTTCTCTTTTTCAATTTTACAACATAATAAAAAGTAAAGATACATGACTGGGCTTCTAAATTCTAATTTCTGAATTTGATATTCTTGTAAATAATCGTAAACAAACATCAGACCCATGAGGCACTTGTGAAGTGAGGTAGGTGGATGGTGGTAGTTAGTAAAGTAATGATAAGGTTAGCAGACATTGCTGCATTCACTTGGAATTAATTTAGGAAGCTGTCTTGATGGTGTTGCTCTCTAGGTGATCTGAGGTACCAAAGGGACATTTGTGTTTATATTCTCTTGCTTTGATAGGACATGAGCCAGCATTTAATTCCCATCCTTAATTGTCTTTGAAAATGAGACTGGCTCACAAGACCATTCCAGAGAAAGTTTTCTAGAATCCATTTGATCAACAATCCAATTATTCACATTTAGCTGACTGATAGTTCTGTTCCAAATTATGTAAGTTATGATATTAACTGGAATTAAAATCCCCAGGTGAAATGGTGGGATTTTAATGTTCACCAAATGAAAAGCAATTTGGACTTAGTGTTTTTTTCTTTTACTTATAATATCCAATTGTAGATGAGTTTGTGGAATGATTGGCATGTTCTGAAGAAGTACTGCTGGCCCATCTCCTTTCTCAAATGCTGAATGTCCTGCTCTATTTTCTAACTTTTCTATTTTTACTGTTTTCCAGCTTTTGTATTGATTTGGCTTCTGCTTATATCATTGCAAATTTGTCAAATGTTGAAGGATGATTACCTTCAAATTTTTAGTGCTAAGGAATGAATATGTTCCTTCAGAAGCTTCAGGGGAGATGATTTTTTTGTTATTCTAAATAAATGTTGGAAAGTGTTTGATGAAATAAGACTATTGGGGGATTTTTTTTATGTTGTGTAATTTGGCACTCATCCAACTTGTTAAATGTTTGTGCAACAGTTATAGCAGTGTTAATCGAAAAGATTGCAATTCTGTGTTTTGGCAATCAAAGGACTGATTGTGTTTTTGTATGGTTGGTGGTTCCCTCAGGGCCTCCGTCTCTTTGCCATCATTATTTAGCACAACTCCACAGTGCAGCACAGAGGTAGATAGCACACTGCATATCTCTTGTCCCACTCTTGCAATCACCTCGTTCCAGTGGCAATTTCATGGAGTCAAAGTAGAATTCAGCATTGATTCAGGCCCTTCAGCCCAACTCGTCCATCCCGACCACATTGTTCACCCAGCAATCCCCAGTTTTCTGTGTTTCAGCTATATCCCAGGGAACAGCACCTCTCCACCTAAGTACCTAAATGCTTCTTAAAGGATACTATTGCACCTGCTTCCACCACTCCTCTGGCAGCTCCTTCCATATACTCAATAGTTTCTGTGTGAAGAAGTTACCCCTTAGGTCTCTTCTGAATGTTTCCCTTCTCATCCTTAACCTCTACGCCTCCTTCCCCTATGTTGGACTCCCCTACCGTGGGATAAAGACTGCTAACATCCACTTTATCAGTGTGTCTTATCATTTCAAAAATTTCCATAAAGAGTCCTCTCATTCTCCTATGTTCCAAGGAATAAAGACTTAGCTTGACCAACTTCTCCCTGTAACTCAGGCCCCCTAGTCCTGTCAATATCCTCATAAATATTTTCCAAAATGTATTAAATTGAGGAACCCCTCAGGTTTATGACTGATATATGGCAAATCCATTTGTTGGATTGAGATTGTCATTCTTCATTTATAATGATATTTAACCAATTTTAAAAAATTAATCTGTTTATGCTTATGAAAAACATAACATATTTTAAATAAATGTCTGTTTAATAATCATTGTTTTAAAATAATTTAAATATCTAATCAGTTTCAATTCTTAATAAATGTAGGTACATGTCAGAGTAATTTAAAAAAGTGAAAATTAATTATTCTGCAATATGCCATCAAAACACATTAAAGAAGAAATGAGGCAAAGGCCTTGGGTTCCAATGCCTGCGGATGAATCACTGTCTACAGCATGGAGTGACCTGCTGTACAACATGTGCCGTTGTTCCAGGCTCAAATGAACTCATATTTGGAGCAAAGATCAAGGGCAGCTGATGTGTCTGATTAAGAAATCCTGCCCATGTGGTTGATTAACAATAAAAGAAACATGGAGCCCCACCAGAATCGATTTTTGAATCTGGACTGGATTGCATTGTAAGCTCAATGCAATTGTGTATGCATTGTATATGATGTTCTTTGAAGAGATGACTGGAAGCAAAATGGTTAGCAGGATTTGAAACTAGCTGTAGTCATCAACATACCTAATTAAAATTTACTAATTATATTCCAAAAAAACAGGAATTTGCAGAATTATTTAGCAGGTTAGGTAATTCCTATGTGAGAGAAATAGACAAAGTTACATGTTGTTGGCTTTTCATCAGCTCTTTCAATAATAATATTTTCAGTTTCTTATTAAAATAATTGTTACATTTAACCGTCTTTATTACTGTTGTTGTGTTTCTACAGGTTATATTTGCAGCCTCCATTCAAAGCAAGGCGGGCTTCCTGGCCCTGGATAGTCTGAGATTCCATGAATGCGAAATGGAATATTTTCCAGAATCGTGCTCACCTTCAACATTCACCTGTGGAACAGGACATTGTATTCCCCTCAGTTCAGTTTGTGACTTTCGGACTGACTGCTGTGATGGACGAGATGAGGATGAATCAGTCTGTTGTAAGTCATGCAGGTTTCTATGTTCAGACACTTTTTGTTAGCTTTAATGTTTCAAGAAAACGTGGCCAAATGCTTTGCTCAGATCACATGGATAAAGTGGAGAAATACACTTGATATGGACTGACTGTATATGCAGCACTGAATCATGGAGTATTACTTTAATTTATTATTTTATTAGATGACAACTTTTATTGCCCATCTCTATTTACTCTAGAACTGAGCAATCAATTATGAGCATCTCTGTAGATGTATGGACTGAGGAAAAGAGAGTGACCTTTCTTTGAAGGGCATTAGTGAGCCAGACCCAATTTACTACAAACTATCAATGTCATGGTCACTCTTACTAAGATGATCTTTACTTTCCATTTCCAGATTTTTACTTAATTACTTAATTTTTTAATTCCCTGGATACCACAGCAGGATTTGAACTGTTTTCTCTGATCAATAGTCCAGAACTCTGGTTGCTAGACCAGTAACCTGGCAACAGTGTTGTAACTGTTTAACCACTGCTTGCTACAGTAATCAATAGTATTGATGTTTGAACTTTTACCAAAAATGCAACAGTAATGTAGTAGTTACAACACCAAGCTAATAATCCAGAGGCCTTCTCCAACATTCTGGAGCGTGAGATCAAGTACTCGCAGAACAGCTGTGGAATTAAAATTCAACTAACTAAACAAATAAGAGGAAAAGCTGGTATGAATAATGGTGATCATGAAGCCATCGAATTACTACATTTGTCCAACTGCTCCGTTTATGTTTATTGGGGAAGAAAATAACATGGATAAGCCATTCAGCCCTGTTGGCCTCCTCTGATATTCAATGAGATAATGGCTCTTTTGCCTCAGGGCTACTTCCTGCACTAACTCCTCAACCCTTGATGACCTTAATATCCATAAGCTATTTGTCTCTGCCTTGTGTATATAGCTAGTAGCTAAACATCCACAGCCCCCTTGTTCAATGAATTCCAATTATTTAATACATACTGGATGAAAAAGTTTTTTTTTTTTCTTTCCTGAATGGCCAACCCTGTACTCTGTGACTGTGACCTCTGGTTCTAGTCACCTGTGCCAGAGGGGGAAAAAGTCATTTCCTTGCCCTTCCTGATCAGCTCCATAGGGATGTTTTGTTTCAATGAAATCATTTCACGTTCTTTTAATCCTGATTATACAGTCCTAGTCTTATTACCCTTACCAAACTGCTTATTATAGGATCTTATCTAAATGTGACTCCAAGCCTATAATATCGTGGCTGACTCTCACCTGTATTCTGAAATGATGTAACCAGTTCAGGGGCAATTAGGAATGGATAGTAAAATTTAGCCTTGTCAGAGACTTTTGCACATCATTGAAAAATAAAGGTAGCCCCAAACACAAGACATTCTGTTGATGTTGGAAATCTTAAGCAACACAAAATGCTGGATGAACTCAAAGTCAGACGGCATCTATGGAGGGGAATAGACAGCTGATGTATTGGGCCAATACCCATCATCAGGAAAAATACTCCCAATCAAATTTGATAAAGTGAGCACTTTTCGTTCATCAGTATGACTCAAGCTATAATATACTTATTGGATTGCTGGAAACCTCATCCCATGGTAAGAGATCTCTTAGCTTGGCCTCTTCACCATGTTTTTGTATTTATATGATTTTCACTTTAAATGAATTTATCCAGTACAACTATTCACTGCAGGTTTTAAGCACTCAACAGCTGAACTCATTCTGAGCTCCATCGCTACATCCCTATAGATACCCAACAGTCGGTACTATGGAGCAGAAATCTGCTAATCCTGTTGTTTCTAGTGAAGCCATTCTTTGCCATAACATTAACTGTTTTGAAAGTGTTTCATTGATTAGACATCCACAAATAGATCTCTGAAGGAATCTGCCTGGATCAAAGAGAACTTGCAGGACAGGAAGCGTCTATACAGTCCTTCAGTCATCAGAGTATCCAATCTTCACTTCATATCTGATTCCTTCTCTCTGACTGTTGCTCTACTGTTTCACTGGTCTCTCGTTGTTAGCATCTAGTGTTTGAACTTTCAACAATTTATAATGTGTAACTACCTAGAATTATGATGAGACAATGGTGCTTTGTTTTTCAGTGCTATGTGACAGAAAGTCAATTTTTCATTGAATGAAATGGGTTAATGAACATTTTTCGATTATTTTATGTCAATCAAGAAATTCAATGGAAAACTATTTGGACTAAATCAATCTTAATACATGGCACAATTTCACCATTGGATGCTGCAACTCCCAAGGCAATCCATCTTTGAGAAGCATTGACAAGGGAACTTAGACTATAATGTCCTTGAAATGGCTATCATTGGTCAATTCTTGGACAAAATGAGTATTGTTATGGATCACTTTACTTAGCTAGTCTTTGGCAATATGAGCTTCATGCTTACTCTTCGTTTTGGGACCATAGTAAAGTAAGCTATTTACTTACCTCTCATGCTTCTGTGCACCCTCTCCCCTTCTCCCTCAATGTTCAGGCCCCAACTAACCAACCTCTTGAACTGGTTAAATGTCGCTGATCCACCTCATATCACTTTCCAATCCTGATCACCCTGGCACTCTAGTGTGGGCACCAGTACTCCAGTTCTCAGCTTCATTCTTTTATCCTCAGTGCCGTTCCTGAGCTCAATCCTAACTCCTTCATCAAATCAACCAAAGTCCAGAAAACCATCCATTGTCTTCACCAACCCATGCACCAATTATTACTTCAACCCACTGGGTAAAACACAGACTCCTTTCATTCTTCTCACTTTGTTGTATTAGAATTGCAAGTCTAACAATACTTGGCTCCACTCTTACCCTCCTCATGCACTCTACATAACTCAGTAAAATATGGTGTAGTCATGACATCAATCAGCTATTTCTTTTGACACTGCCTAAAATATCTGTGTACCCAGACGGTAATACAGGGACTAGAATTCAATGTAATATATCTGATATATTTATATTATGTCCTTTACAGTTTTTCTTGCAGCAGTTATACTTCTGAGTATAATTTAGGAAAGTGGGGTTTGTGGGGGTTGACGTAAGTTCTTGAGTTCGATAGTGTAAGGGCACACAGATCTCAAATACACAATCTAAATCTGTTCCCATCTGAAATTGGCAGGCATTCACTGTAAATGTGTGAAAAATAGATCCTGGCTATCAGATAAGTCATGGTGGGTGGTGAAGGTCAAGAGTGGGTTTGAGGGATGACCCTGATTAAAGGGTATCAGGAAAGCCTGGTGCAGAGCAGGTCTCTCCTTAGCCCCTGTACTTCCAGTTCACAAAAGAAAAGTAAACTATAAAACTTGTTGGACCTAGATTCAGCCCTCCTTTCAACATCCATGCATGCCTGATCAGGTCTCCCAGAGATGATCTGATGATGCAATTGGAGATGATGTTAAAAGCATTCAAAGATAAGAAAATAAAAAGCTACAGATGCTGAAAATCTGAAACAAAAACAGAAAGTATTGAAACAACCTAGCTGATCAGGTAGAATCTGTTTTGAAAAATATTCATAAACTTAAAACATTAACTGTTTCTTCTTCCACAGATGCTGCCTAACCAGCTGAGTCTTTTTCTGCATTTTCTATTTTTTACTGCATTAACTTCTAATGGCTGCTCCTCTCTCCTGCTTAGAAAAAGAAGTCACCTTTTTGATTTATTTCAATGGGTGGAACTTGAGGAAGGTTTTAACTGGCAGTTTTCTGGCCTGGTTTTGTTAATCATATTATCTTCCAAAAGTAAACCATTGTTCCTCATACCCTGGTTCAATTTCATTAACTACTTCCACTTTTGCTCAAGTCCCCTTAAGAGAATGTTGAGAGTATGTTCCCTATATAGGTTTGATATCAATAGTAGTTACATTTTCAGCTCTGTATTCCTTATGCTCTCAAAGCCTAGTTTGATCCGTCTGAGCTGGAATTGTCTCTCTCTTTCTCATCATCTGCTCCTCAACCATTTGAATTCAACTGAACACCACTCCATTCCCTTTGCAATTTTTGCTCATTTCTTTCTCAAATCCTGCTAAAGCATTGTTTACATTGTTTATATTTATATTTACATAATTTATTATTATATTGTAATTTGTCCTTTATTGTGCCTATTGTCTTGTTTATTAATTATTGTACTGTCTTGCATTGTTTTGTGCACTTTATGTAGTCTAGTGTAGTTTTGTGTTGTTTCATGTAGCCCTATGGTCCTGGAGGATTGTTGTTTCATTTTTACTGTGTACTGTACCAGTGGTTATGGTTGAAATGACAATAAAAGCAACTTGACTTGACTTGGAAGAATGTAATTCAAGGCTAGAAGTTGTTATTGCTAATCGGAATAAAATTACGAATTACACATACAAATATAAAAGCAAATACATCCAGCTTTTTAATTCTGCGATTTAAAATTGATAACCAAGCTAATGCAATGTGGATCAGATGTTCCTGAGATTGACATAATGCATATTATAAAATGATGGATTGTAAAGATCTTTGTCACTAGCTTGTAAACCATCCTTTCATCATGCTACCCTTTCCTACTGTTACTCAGATATCTAATTTTCTGTGTTTTGATGTCATTGCTAAATGACATCAAAACCCCTTCCTGCACTTGGCCTTGAGATTTTTCATGGAATAGTGACTCGCACTAAAATCAGACCATGTACTCTGAGCAAACAAATAGCAACACACCAACGGTATCTCAGCAAGCCCCACAATGTGATGCATGTGTTCGTATCAACATGTATTTCAACCTGTTTTCCCTGTAAAATAACTTGAAATACGGCTAGGACAGATATTGCAGAAGGCCACACTTTGGCATTTCTGAGAATTGTTCTCTAACCTCTGATTTGCTGTGAGAAATCCTGAATTTTCTAATATTGCTTTAGGCAATTAAGATATAAATTCATTTCTTATATGGATTAGTTTAAATTTCAGCCCATTTTTCTTGAATGCTGAAAAATCTATTTCTGCCCTTTATTCATTTAAGTTATGCAAACATATTATAAAACAATATTTCAGTCTAGCTAAATTACCTTGTTAAAATCTGTGACTAAATTACTGCTAAAATCGCATTGCTAGCTGTTCATTCATTATGTTAGTCCATAGGTCATTCATTATTAGATAACATTTTTTAATTTTAACTTTGTACTGCAGAGCCTGGTACCACCAGTGCAATACAGGTTAATGAGTAACCATCTGGAATTATTTTACTACACAAATATTATCAAGAAGACATTATTCTGGCAAAGTTGGTAAAATATGAAGTACTTCCTTTATATAATCTTGTGGTACTGGAGTGTGAGATTGGGTTTAACATTCTAATTTATGAGCAACATTTGCATAGCATTGAAATAAGACAAAATTTATTTGCATTTGTTTCAGACAAAATGGTCTTTGCACCACACTTTAAAAAACAGGTGCTGAGATGGATATAATGGTAATTGTTCTTAGCTTGCATTTCCAAAGCACCAATTTCCCAATGTGAAATAAAAATGGGAATGAGCAAATCCTCTTTACACATTCCATAGTGTCTGCTAACTCTCTTCATCTGACTGAATTGGAATTGGTCATTTTCATTGTGAACTGTCCAGCTATGGTTTGGTTCAGTTTTTTTTTCCCTCTATTAGCACAGCCTGACTTGCTGGGCAAGAGTCGAAGCTTTGCATTTTGTCAACCTTTACACTCCTTTGTTTGTTTTTCCACTCTCTGAATGCCCCCATTTATCCTTTGACAGCCATATCTCCTCTTTACTAGTTATCCAACCCTGGCTTCAACTTATCACAGATCTTCTGTTTGTCCTATTTATTCCAACTCTCATTTATTCTGCAACTTAAAACTAATTTGTTTTATCCTTTTGTCCATTTCTGACAAAGGGGTCTTTGACCTGAAACATATATTCTGTTTCTCTTTCCACAGGTATTACCTTACCTGATGTGTTTTCAGTATTTTCTGTTTTTGTTTCAGAGGTGCAGCATCTGCAGCTTTTTTTTATGTCCATGAAATGATCCTCATTCAACTATCTTAATATTGTTCCACTCTACTGCATTTTTTTTTACAGCAAAGTATACAATGTGCAACTTTGAGTCTGGTTTCTGTGAGTGGAAACATCTCACCTCAGAAGGTGGTGTGTGGGTTCGAGGACAGGGCCCAACATCAGGATTACCTGTTATAGACCACACAACCAATTCCAGCCAAGGTGAGTGCTCACTGCTATCATTTTGTTGCTCAATGTATGGTCATGAGAAATTAGGCAATTCCTAATGTTGCCAATCACATCAAGGTAATCCCAGGTATCTATCAGGTCTGCTAATTAAAAAAAAATGTTTAATTAACATTGGTATTTGTTAGCTCATGTGATTGCATTATGTAGAATGCTTCAAAGAGCATGAGGAGGAAAAGAAGGAGGGAGGCAGCTGGGGCAGTGGTAGTGGGAATGCTAGAGTGAGAGGCCATCCAAGACAGAATTAAAGCACTAGTTTTTCAAGGGTTTTACAAGAGCATGAAAAATAGGATGCATATGCCTCCTGAATTTGATTTGATAATCATTAACCATGGCTATTTTTCTACCTTAACACCTTCACTATCCTCATATGCACTGATTCGCTTGATGTCCAATAATCTATCAATCTCTGCCTTGCGTTTCCTATTATAATGAATATCTATTCATGGAATTACACACTTCAAATTCAAAAGTTCACCACCTTTGAACGAAGAAGTTTGTCCTCCTCCTCAGTCTTAAATGGGCTCTCAAAGGAAATGATGCTTAATTCCAACTATCAGAATTTTGTTTTGCATAAACTCCTAAGAACTTTGAATAATTCTTACTATTGTGAAGTTCAGAGATTTAGGCTTGTTCTATTCCCATTCTATTTCTTTTCTTGGGTCAATCCTCTCATCCTAAAAATCAACCCAATAAGCCAATCTAGCATCCCATCTAAGGCAAAGACTTCCTTCTTTAAGCATTGAGTCAAGAACTGAGGGTGTTAGCTCATCTTTATTTAAATCAAGTAGTTCAAACCAGAACTAAAGTTACACATGTATTTGCCAGCTTTTTTTAAAAGCTCAAGTCCTTGTGGTGTTTGACAATCAACTGAATTTGATGTCTTGCAATTATTCTTTTGCAATACATTGCTCCTGAATTTATTTGTTAGGGTGGACCACCATTTTGCTTTTCCCAGCTGAATCTAGGCTGCTAGTTGCAGTGCACAAGTCAGAAAGCTGGCAATCAAGCATCTTTTGGGAGCAGAGCAACTGTGGATTATTTCCTTTCCTGAATGGGATGATAATGGCAAATGGCTGTAAATAATTCCTGGGGTCAGGGGAAACTTGACAGTGTTGGTAAGCATGATGAAAGCAGGTACTCTGAGAAGGATGAGATTGGGTAATGAATGGGCTAAATAGAGTAAATTACCTGAATCATGACATTAGTTATAATTTAAATTGAGTTTAAGACATTACCAAAATCATAGTAACAGTAGTTTATAAAATTGTATCCAATAGTTAAGAAGAAGTAAACTGAAGTTGGCATTAACATAACAGGACTGCAAATTATGTGAGTTTTTGGAAGTGTATAGTGCACAGTGATAATGCAGTTCTGTGAAATCTCTCTAACCATTCTATTAATGAAGATACTGTTCCACTTTTCCATTTTCCATTGCAATGCAATTAAATCAACTTCTGAATGCATTGAACTCTGATAGACAAGCACCACACAATTTGGACTTCAAATTCATAAGGAATAAGAATAACATTTCTGGGACTATTAATAGGCAACATTCCCATCCAAATGTTCAATAAAAGAACAATTATTTTAAATTGTCAATAGCTTGAAAGTTTTATACAAAGTACAGCAAATAATGTGAGGTGCTAAATCTCACACTCCCCTTCTGCATAAGTACTCCTATCCCACAAAACTAGTTGCCAGTCTATCATTTTCAAATCTGCTCATGTAGGAGGCCATTCGGCTTATCAATTCTATGCCAGCTTTCAGAGTATTCTCACCAGAAACTTATCTGTCTCACATGCCCGTCCTATCCATTCTGATTCCTCTGCCTCTCCCCTACACTAGGGTTAACTTACATTAGCTTACCACATCTTTGGGATGTGGAATACTCAAAGGAAATCCAGCTTGTCGCAGGGAAAATGTGCAAACTCCACACAGGACACATCACGGTCAGTTGAAACAAAGTCACTGGCATCATGAGGTAAAAGCACTAACTAATTACACTCCAAACAGGAAAAATACAGTAATTACCTTTTTAGTGCCTTAATATGGGCTATTTATCAACTGTAACGATGTTAATGTATTAAAGTACACTGACATTTATGGAAAGAAGGTGACTGGGCATATTGACGAATCTTCTATTTATTCTATCCATTGTCAGAAACAGTTTAAAATAAATTACTTTAAACCTATTCTCTTTCCCTGACTCTCAGCAACTTAAAAGCGAACAAAACATTCATCTGTGAGACTAAAAATTTAATAAAGCAAAAAATGCTTTCACTAAATCACCAGTAAAGTGTTTTTAATTTGAATTGAAGATATCTTCATAATGTTTTATGTGTAAAAATTATCAAAGACCATTTTTATTTCATAGTGTGAAAAGATTTTTTCCATAATTCCATCAATTTGCAATTCAGCCAATGTTAAAAACTGTTTTAATTACATAGAATTTTCCAGAGCTCATTATTCATACAATCTGGTTTATTCTGAAAGTTGATATAAGTTTCTAAGAAACATTAGAAGTGAAGTTTAATTTTGGGGTGCAAAACAGTTCATTGTGGATTATCGGTATGTTATATTTTCACCTCATTTTCTGCAGGAAGCTGGAGGTCCTGATTTGTCCATTTCCTTTCAATTCAACACTTTTCCCATGGGTTACTTAGGTCCTCTTCCAATAGTCTTCAGTAACAATAAAAAAACCCAAATCATTCATTTTAGCACTGTCTTCTTGACAACTTGATGTTTCAATAGATGACAAATGAGCCCCAAAGGATTTGAAACATTTAAGTGATCTCAAAATCAAAGTTAAACATATTGTCATATGCACAATTACATATATGCACAGGGGCATTGGAAAACTTACTTGAGCAGCATCACATACACATAGCATTAAAGCCACAGTGATCACAAGAAAAACATAAATTTAATATAATAATTGTTTATCATATTATACAAAGAACAAAAATTAATCCATTCTAGTGCCTCTTGCTGAGGCAGCAATCCCACCGAATGAACAACAGAATAATTTGTTGTTTGCTGACTACCATCCCGCTGGGATCCCACCTGGGGCAGTTCATGACTCTAAACTCAGGACAATGAGTTAGGTTCCTCATAAACTTAGAGAGGAGACTTGTGTCCTGTCTCATTCATTAGGGAAGAAAATGCAGAAGCCAAGCTTGGTAGAATTGTTAGAATTGATAGCTCTGTGGTGTGATAAAAGTTGATAAAAATTTGCATTCTTCCAAGTTGTGCACCATCTGGAAGCATAAATATAGATATTAAATACTGCTCTCAAGATCTATTAATTTCCTATTAGTTGGTTCCTTACAATAGTTGGAAATCCCATGTTAACTCAATGTAATCCTGAAATTGGATTGCTAATTTCTCAAAATTCGATTGCACCTGGAGTTTTGCAATCATTTCCAGGTGAATTCATAGCTATTACACAACTCAACTGTCACTTCATCTGGGGCTATGCTGACTCTATAATATCATCACTGCTTTTGCTTACACTGGCAGAGAAATGACTTGTCTCACTGAGAGAACAAACTGTTGTATTACAATCACACAGAATCTGAGCTTAACTTTCTGAATATCACCAGTGCAATCAGCATTCTGACAACAATTTATAATACACAACATCTGCCAAGGTAATTTTGCAATGTTCTAAATGTCTGAATTATCATTTGGTCCATCACTGATGCGGACTGACCTCTGCAGACAACTTCCTCCCTGCTCCCCCTGGGAAATTAATGGTCAGACTGTGTTTTTGATTGAGGCATCCCTATTCCTGTGCACTACCATTACCAATACATGCCTAACGTGCATCAGGCATGTTATGCTCATCACTAGGAATGCCCAGCAGAGACTGGTCTTCCTACGACAGCTTAGGAAACGTAACATCTCAGGGCATAAAACCGATAAATTTTTACTCAGCCACCACAGAGAGTGTTGTGACCACCTCTATCATCGCTTCGTTTCCTACTGCCTCCTCCCTCTCCAAATCCAGGCCCAGCAGTGGAGATCAGTGGCTGTCAGTTACCTTTCATCATGCCAGATTATGCGAACGAACAATGCGATCACTAGTGCAGTCCTGCTGATAGTTCACAAAATGACTTCTTTTACTTCTTTCAAATATGATTCTACAGCTAAGCTGTGCATGATTGGAACCTATGATTGTCATTTTGATGATGTGTTTTGGGGCCCATTGAGTGATCTGGCGCTTTGGTGTTTCTGAGAGAGTTCAATGAGGTTTGGAGCCTGGAGGCGGGCCACAAGCCCATGACTTATGACTGTGTGGCTAAGCACAGCTCCAAAGCCATTTTCAAGTTTGCTGTTGACACCATTGGCTGAAGTCAAAAGTGGTGACGAATCAGAATATAGGGGGGAGATTTTAAATCTGGCTGAGTGGTGCCACAACTGCAACCTCTCACTCAATGTCAGCACGACCAATAGGCTGATTATTGACATCAGGGGGAGGAAACCAGAGGTCTATGAGCCAGTCCTCATTGGGGGATCAGAGCTAGAGAGAGTCACCACCTTTAAATTCCTTAATGTTATCATCTCAGAGGATTTGTCCTGGGTCTGGCATGCCATTGAGAAGAAGTGTCATTAAGAAGAAAGCATGGAACTGCATACAGTTTGCATAGAAGTTTAACTGCTTCAACCAAACCAGCCAGAATTAACCTTGCTGATATTATGAAAGTAATGCAGTAATATTTAGTACTAAAACCATGTTGATTGCAAAATGCTTTAGCTTTCATAAGTGGAATCAAAAGGAAGGAGAATTTATTTTACTTATGTGACTGAACATAAGACATGATCCAAGCATTGTCAGTTCAGTGATGGGCATAATAATGCACTAAGAGATCATTAGTTTCTGTAATCTTACAAGAAAGCTTTCAAAAACCGCTCCTAAGAAGAAGCACAACTCACATTTAAAAGAGCAGTTAAAATCACTGTATCAATGGAAACAACAGCTTGAAATGCAATTGAGTTGCAGTCAGGAATAACAGTGAGCATGAACAAAATTGCAACATATAAACAGAAGCCTGCTGGGCTGAAAAAATTGTGTTACCATGGTGACGGGCTCACATACATCAGACCAATGCAGGAATAAAGGTGAAACTTGAAGAAAATGCAACAAAGTAGGACACATAGAAAAGAGAATGTTAGGCAGACAAGATTATACTTCATTAGGAGTTTGAAGAGATTTGGTATGTCAACAAATACACTCAAAAACTTCTATAGATGTACTGTGGAGAGCATTCTGACAGGCTGCATCACTGTCTGGTATGGTGGGGTGGGGGGGAAGAAGCTGCAGAAGGTTATAAATTTAGTTGGCGCTATCTTGGGTACTAGCCTATAAAGTACCAAGGACATCTTCAGGGAGCAGTGTCTCAGAAAGGCAGTGTCCATTATTAAGGACCTCCAGCACCCAAGGCATGCTCTTTTTTCACTGTTACCGTCAGGTAGGAGGCACAGAAGCCTGAAGGCACTCACTCAGTGATTCAGGAACAGCTTCTTCCCCTCTGCCATCTGATTCCTAAATGGGACATTAAACCCGTGAACACTACCTCACTTTTTTAATATATATAATTTGTTTTTTGCACAATTTTTAATCTATTCAATATACATATACTGCAATTGATTTACTTTATTTATTATTAATTCTTTTCTTCTTTATTATGTATTGCATTGACTGCTGTTGCTAAGTTAACAAATTTCACGACACACTCCAGTGATAATAAACCTGATTCTGATGCTGATTCTGGGAATGACATCCGTAACAGTGAGATACAACAACCAACAAACAACATTGGGCTTGTATGTGCTAAAAGTAGGAGGGCCAGCATTTTGGGGTTGTGTAGTTGAGACAACTACAACTAGATTGGAAATCTACCCACCATTTGCATGTGTATCCCCTGCAATAAAGTCAACTGAAAGTGAATTAGGAAAGGTACTGGACGATGCCACAGCAGTGTTCAAAGATGGCATTGGAAAACTCAGGCATACAAGGGTAAGATAGTGTTAAATGAAAACATCACAACCAGGTTTTGTCAAGCCTGTCCAGTTCGTTATACTATCAGTAATAAAGTAGCCAGTAAGATATGTTGCACGAAGGTTGAAGGAATTATCCCAATGGTTAAAATAAAACATAGAAATCTACAGCACATTACAGGCCCTTCAGCCCACAATGTTGTGTCGACCATGTAACTTACTCTACAAACTGCCTATAATTTTCCTATTGCATAACCCTCTATTTTTCTAAGCTTCACGTACCTATCTAAGAGTCTCTTAAAAGACCACATTGCATCCGCATCTACCACCTTCGCTGGGGCTGCATTCCACGCACCCACCACTCTCTGTGTGGAAAACCTTACCCCTGACATCCCCCTTGTACCTACTTCCAAGCACCTTAAAACTATGCACCCTCATATTAGCCATTCAGCCCTGGGAAAAAGCCTTTGGTTATCGACAAAATCAATGTCCCTCATCATCTTATACACCTCTGTCAGGTCACCTCTCATCCTCCGTCACTCCAAGGAGAAAAGGCCAAGTTCACTCAACCTACACTCATAAGGTATGCTCTCCAATCCAGGCAACATCCTTGTAAATCTCCTCTGCACCCTCTCTGTAGTATCCACATCCTTCCTGCAGTGAGGTGACCAGAACTGAACACAGTACCCCAAGTGGGGTCTAACTAAGATCTTATATAGTTGTAACATTACCTCACGGTTGAGTGGAGCACATAGGCAGCACTAGTGGTCCCAGGATAGGTCTATCAGGATCTGTGGTGACTGTCAATCCAATACCCTCTGCCCAGAACCGTGATACCTTTGCAAGCCTTTTTGGATGGAAACACTTCAGCAAAGTGGATTTAGCTGAGGCCTTACTCCAGATGAAGATAGAAGAAGAGTCCAAAGTGATACTCATAATAAACACTCACAAAAGGCTTTATCACTATAATGGACTTATTCTGGAGTATGATCTGCCCCAGCTCTCTGGCAGAAGGCTCTAGACCAGGTGCTTCAAGGCTGCCCAGGCCCCATGTTTTACCTGAAAAATATCATTGTTACTGGTAAGGATGTCAAGGAACATCTCAAAAATCTCAGGACAGTGTTACAAAGATTAGAAGGTTATGGGCTCAGAGCTTGACACAACTAGTGTGGATTATTTAAATCAAGCATCACTTATTGGTGTATAAGATTTACACAAGTGTGCTGAGAAAACACAAGCATTGGTGGATGCCAAAGGATGTGTCACAGTTACAGTCCTTTCTAGGGTTTGTCAATTACTCTAATAGGTTCCTACCAAATCTGGCTGCTGAAGGAATGGCAATGGACAAAGCAGTGTGCGGTAGCTCTCTAAAAGATACCGGAAATGGTGGTGTCAGACACCGTACTCACACATCATGATGCACATCACCCAGGGATCTTGCCTGTGATACCTCACCTTATGATATGGGTGCAGTCATATCACATGTTATGAGTGGTTGAAGTGAAAGCCCCACAGTCTTTGTGTCACGTTCCCTTAGAAAAGTTATGCACAGATTGACAGAGAGGCCTTGAGTCTGGTTGGGTGTGTAAAATGTTTCACCCAATACTTATATGGGACAGAGTTTACCCTCATTACTGATCATCAACCACTGGTGTCCATTTTCAATCCATAGAAGGGTTGAACTAACAATAGCAGCAGGAATGTGGAGATATTTCTTGGAGGACACAATTACAAGAGCAAATTCAAGAGCACAACTAATCGTGGAAATGATGATGGATTGTCCAGTTTACCTTTGGAAAAGGAAACAAATTGCAATGCAGCATACTCCACAGCCATCAACTCACCAGCTATGCTGTTCCTGGGTGGTCCTTTGCACTCACATTTAGATCTCCTCAAACCAACCAGAAAAGGCCCAATACTGTCTCAAGTCTACGTGGCCACCCAAAATGGCCGGAATGTACGACAGAAATTCCTGTTCCCCCATCTTTACCAGTGATGGGATGAATTTGCCTTTGATGTGGGGATTGAGAGCTGTTGTTCTATCCAAGCTAAGAGCTAAAGTGTTGCAGGAGCTACATGCTGGTCATCTAGGTGTGGTCAAAATGAAAGTGTTGGTGCAAAGCCTTATCTGCTGGCCTGGGAGAGATCAGCAGATGGAGCAGCTTGCCATGAACTGTTCAGGATGCCAACACATCCAGAAGGAAGTTGTACTTGTATGTGAGTGGTGTCCAGAGCTGTCAGAACCTCCTCCTGCAGTCCCAGAGTCAACTCCTGCAAACACCACAGTGGAAGCCTCAGAACCTGAGATCATTTCACAGGCGTAAGTCTCACCATCCATGCAGAGTGACCTCCTTGTCAGCAAAGGTGTTATCCCTAAAGAGTAAGAAATCCTCCACAATGGTTAAATCTTTAGACCTTAAAAGGACAATTTAAAATTTACAGTGCTGTCAATGTCTGCAGTATACTCTAGGTGTAGTCATCTTATATATACGTATATATTGCTTGCTAGTCATATATATATGTTACATATGTGAGATGAGATATATTCTTTATTCAGTGAGATTTTATGAGTGCTGTGTCTTTAATATTTCAGTAATATTTGAGTAATATTATAAATATATTGCTTGATTGAGCATTCTTTGTTTGGTTACATAATTCATTATATGTTTCATGTAAAAATATGTGAATGGCATACGTCATTATGACACCACGTCATCATGCCAACAGTGATTAAAAGTAAAGTCAAGTACAGAAGTATCTCCAGTCTTTCATGTTTTTTTTCGATTAGTTTTTGGAGTTACAAAACATAACAATTTATTCCTTCTCATTGATCACTTCTGACCCGCTGAGTTCCTCCAGCATTTTGTGTGTGTTCTCCCAGCAGTTTGTTTCTCGCTCAGAAATCTGGCTCACTGATTATCCATCACCCCCGAGAGGAATGGGACTATTTGCAGTGTGGGACTCCAGTAAAGCAGATGCTCCCTGCAATGTACCATCATGAACTCCCGGCCCATCCTCAGCCCACACTCAAGCAATATTTCCATTTCCATTGCTCATATGGTACCCTATTAATCAGCTGGTTTCTGACTGCTGCGGGGAGAAATCCTATAATGCCTTATGAGTCTTCCCTGTGATCTGTGTGACTGTTGTGTGTTTAGTGTATAGTTTTTGAAGAAGTCACTCAGATCAACACTTAGTGCTTCTTTCAATGTAGGTTATATAATAGGCTACATTGGGCTTTCAAAGAGCTTTGTATTTAATTTAAATATGTTTTAAGGGCTGGTATTCCACATGACAATATTTAAAGCATCTAATTTTGTCCAATCTAATTTCAAGTCATATGTGCCAAATAGGGAGTGTCATACTTCAAACATCTTTGAATTTGCTCCACCATCTGGTAATTAATGAATGCTATCAAGCCTCTGGGACTTCTGAACAACTCCAGGTCATACAGACACTGGGTTTGCTCCACTCAAAACTCCCTGCAGGAGCCCTCGAGGTGATGGGCACACCTGCACATAGTTAGCCTATGCCCTTGGAGATGTCAGGGTCACTTTAACTGTAAGTATTCCCAGGATCTGCCAGATAAGAATTAGCAAACTGTTGCTGCAACTTATATTGCATGAGTTGGGTGGTTCTGATGAGAAATATGTAAATAATTGTTTTTGTTTTCTCTTACGCAACAGGAATGTTCCTCTATTTCAAAGCATCTGAACATAAAGCAACAAATATTATTCAGATCGGCAGTCCAGAGTTAAAGAATCAATTAAGCAATGATCTTCCATGTCAGGTAATTATGTATCAGACATTCCTTTTTTTTAATGTAAAAACTGATTCGAAGAAAATGAATCAAACTGCTGAAGTAATTAAAATACGACCTGTCAATTATTAACCATATCTCTACAGTACATTGAATTTTAAAGATTTTCATAGATTGATAGAGTACAGAAATACATCCCTTATCCCACCATGACTCTGCTAACCATAACTACCCATCTATATTAGTCATATTACAAGCAATTGCTCTTTAGCCTTCTGATCATTAGCCATTCAAGTGCTCAACCAACACTGCTTAACTGTCGATTCTCCACCTCAACCATGTACTCAGGTAGATTTTTGATTCCAAATAACCTTCAGAAGAAAACAAATCTTCTTAAGAATGTTTCTAAACCTCCTACACCTTATCTTCAATCTCTGCGAGGTTCTTCTGTTTTGGAAAAACGTTTCCCACCATCTACGCCTCTCATAATTTTGTTAGCTTCATTCAGGTTTACCCTCAACCTCCCTCACTTCAGGAAATTTATACGGAGCCAATCCAGTCATTCCTCATATTGGAAGCATTCCATCCCAAGTAACATCCTGGCGAAACTCCTCTTCACCATCTCCTGTACAACCACACACGATATAAGGCCTTACTAGTCATTGTGTATGTCTTAGACTACTTTGGTCCATCCAAAATCCATCACCTCACACTTATCAGGATTAAATTCCATCTGCCACTGAATCCTATCAGCATTCTCCAAACATACTAATCATACCTCCCCCATCCAAAGTATTAATATATCTATAACAAAACAATCAACGTCACTGCACCCGTGATGTACCACCAGTCACAGGTTTCCAAACACAAGTTATAATGTTTCTTATTACCAGACCAATTTTTGGAGTCAATTTGCCCTGGATCCATGGGTTCTTATCTTTTAAATAGATTTTCAATGTGGGGACTTTGTCAAGGGATTTACCGAAGCCTATTTAGACTGTATCAACAACACTGCCTCAATAAATTGTTGTTACTTCTTCAAAAACCTTAATGAAATAGGTTGAAAAACATTGCCTACCAACAAAACCACATTGACTAACCCTAATCAATCCCAACCTTTCCAAGTATGATTAATCTTGTCCCTTAGAAATGTTTTAAATATCTTTTTGAAAAATTCCACTAAAGTGGTTGTAAAGGATCTTGTCCTATCAAAGCCAACGCTGCATTATATAGTCTTCAGGACTCAATTCGTGATGGAGTTAGACATCAGTTACTGTGGTAGTTCTACACAGCTTAAGAAGATTGTCCATGAATATTTTCCACTTAATTTCTGCTGGAGTTGAAATGTAAATAATGAGAAGGCACAAAGAACCTTCAACCCCAATGACTGGAAGATTTTTCGCTACGGTGCTTGCACAGAGTAGTTTTGTGTAAGATTCTGCTTTGTGAATGATTCATGTGTTTGCCAGTCTTGCATGTGTAAATGATTTTGTGCAGTTGATGCAAAACATACATCTTACACTGTTTGACTTCACTGATGTGCTTGTGATGTGCATTAGTATTGGTCCAGAATAGATATCATAAGTAGGACCTGTAATAAATATTCAAAACCGTGCACCCTATGTGCAGATAAGTTCGGAACTTATTTGCTTTACATAGTGCACAAATAACATTGTACCAAATATAAGAAATTCCATTCCTTGTATTTTTTCTGATGAAGTTAAATGGAGCCCATGGATAAAGATCTGTTTACTGTAGCGATGAATTGAAGCCAGCTATAACATCAAACCCACTTCACAAGTATAATTGGCATCTTGCGAACTCTATTTAAGATTTTAAATGACTTAATGGCTAAACACAATTGTTTTCAAACTTTACCAGGATGAAATCTATTGTTCATTTTTTTTATTTTTTAGAGTATTTTAGTTCATAAATTAGAATATAATACACCAATAATTATCATAATGTTATAGTTCTATTTTGTTGTGCCCCCTAGTGTATCATAGTACAGTGTAGTACAGAATGAAATCATTCAATATGTTGGGACTCTACATTAACTCTTTCAAAGAGAAATTCAGTTCCTCCTTAATTTCCATTAAGTCCTTATTTATCTACAGCTTAATCTCATTCCAAAATGTATCCAATTCTGTTTGATTCTGTATAATACTTTATCAGATAAGGAATTCTAAATCCTCAATATCTGTTTAAAGAAAAACCTTCTGTCATTCAAAGCTTTTGCAGCTCACTTTAAATATTAACCATTCCATGTTCTATACTTCATCCTTTCAATATAATTCTGTCTATTTATTCCATATTTCCTTATCCTTATGACTTAAAAAGAGACAATTTGGCCCATCATTTCTATGTTGGCACACACAGCAATCTCATCCACCTGCTAATTTTCCACTGATTTCTATCATTTCTACCATCTAGCTACACTAGGGGAAATCTTATGTTGGCATTTAACCCACACCTTTGGTATATGGATCGAAACTGAACAAGCTAAATTAAACCATGCAGTCATAAGGAGAACTCCACTCAGACAGCACTGGAGGTCAGGATTGACAGATAAAGTAACTGAGGGAAAAAGGAGCTAGATGGAGTTTGTGACAATGTGAAGTTATTCACCTTGGTAGAAAGAATCAATAAAATACAATATGTCTTAAATTTTGAATAGCTAGTGAAAGCTGGTTTAGAAAGACAATCTGGTATGTTAGTTTCTGAAATGTTTGGCCTTCTCTCAAACCCATTATCAGGAATGATAGTCTTAACCTTTGCTAAAATAAATTTCAAATATAGTAAAAACTAATAAAACATGAGCGTAAGGTGCCTAGAAATCCAGTGTTAGAGCGTGACCAAGTGGTTAAGGCATCGGGTTGGTGATCTGAAGGTCACTAGTTCGAGCCTCAGCTGAGGCAGTGTGTTGTGTCCTTGAGCAAGGCACTTAAACTACACATTGCTCTGCGACGACACTGGTGCCAAGCTGTATTGGCCCTAGTGCCCTACCCTTGGACAACATCGGTGGCGTGGAGAAAGGTGACTTGCAACATGGGCAACTTGGATGGGCAAGGTGGTAAATTGGATTAGACATTGGCTCAATGGAAGAAGCCAAAGAGTGGTAGTAGAGAATTGCTTCTCCGAGTGGAGGCCTGTGACTAGTGGTGTGCCACAGGGATCAGTGCTGGGTCCATTGTTATTTGTCATCTATATCAATGATCTGGATGATAATGTGGTAAATTGGATCAGCAAATTTGCTGATAATACAAAGATTGGAGGTGTAGTAGACAGTGAGGAAGGTTTTCAGAGCTTGCAGAGGGACTTGGACCAGCTGGAAAAATGGGCTGAAAAATGGCAGATGGAGTTTAATACAGACAAGTGTGAGGTATTGCATGTTGGAAGGACAAACCAAGGTAGAACATACAGGGTTAATGGTAAGGCACTGAGGAGTGCAGTGGAACAGAGGGATCTGGGAATACAGATACAAAATTCCCTAAAAGTGGTGTCACAGGTAGATAGGGTTGTAAAGAGAGCTTTTGGTACATTGGCCTTTATTAATCAAAGTATTGAGTATAAGAGCTGGAATGTTATGATGAGGTTGTATAAGGCATTGGTGAGGCCGAATCTGGAGTATTGTGTTCAGTTTTGGTCACCAAATTACAGGAAGGATATAAATAAGGTTGAAAAGGTGCAGAGAAGGTTTACAAGGATGTTGCCGGGACTTGAGAAACTCAGTTACAGAGAAAGGTTGAATAGGTTAGGACTTTATTCCCTGGAGCGTAGAAGAATGAGGGGAGATTTGATAGAGGTATATAAAATTATGATGGGTATAGATAGAGTGAATGCAAGCAGGCTTTTTCCACTGAGGCAAGGGGAGAAAAAAACCAGAGGACATGGGTTCAGGGTGAGGGGGGAAAAGTTTAAAGGGAACATTAGTGGGGGCTTCTTCACACAGAGAGTGGTGGGAGTATGGAATGAGCTGCCAGATGAGGTGGTAAATGCGGGTTCTTTTTTAACATTTAAGAATAAATTGGACAGATACATGGATGGGAGGTGTATGGAGGAATATGGTCCGTGTGCAGATCAGTGGGACTAGGCAGAAAATGGTTCGGCACAGCCAAGAAGGGCCAAAAAGGCCTGTTTCTGTGCTGTAGTTTCTATGGTTTCTCTGGTATAGTTAACTGCCGGTCTTCCATACAAACCTTGCCCAGGCCTGCGCTCTGGAAAACTTCCAAGGCTCAAATCCATGGTTTCACAAGGCTAAAGAATGCCTATAGTCAATAACACTGAAGCTGCTGTCACATTTTATGCTCTAATTCTAACAATTCATTCATTGAATTTTAGAAGCAAAGAATAATGAACAATAATTGAGTATTGTTGGTCAGGGATAAATTGCCATTTTTATTGAAGACAAAAACCTATTAAGGGCAGAAAGTTAGAAACTATGTAAGTTGATGTAGAACATCCCTGATGTTCTCCTTACTCCATTTTATCAACAGGAGAGTTCTGTGTAATCTCAGCCAACAGACCCAGAATTTCCAAAACCATTGGAGTTTCACCTGATAAAAGTCAAGTATCTCCTTTCTAATAAAGTGTTATTGTATTTCTTCTTGTAGGATCAAACTGGATTGTAGAGACTTAAGACTCATTAAATGTGCATTACTCAAGTGGATTCAGACAACAAACACAGACAATCTGACTGATTTTTAAAAAAAGATGCAGGATTTGACTGAAAACTTTTTTAAATATCACATGATACAATCTTAAACTGACAACTAAAGAATATTAAACTATGTTACAGGAAACTTGTATTTTCTCAGCTTTATGTAGCATTAGTCATTAAACAGAAAGCACTTGGATTTTAAGAATAACCAAAATCTCATTTGTGAAAAGGCCTGAAATTCCTGGCTACTGTGGTGCTAAATGTCAGCCTGACCCCAGTGGCTGGGAAGTTGTTGGAGTCGATTGTTAAGGATGAGGTTATGGAGTACTTGGTGACACAGGACAAGATAGTACAAAGTCAATATGGTTTCCTTCAGGGAAAATCCTGCCAGACGAACCTGTTGGAATTCTATGAGGAGATTACAAGTAGGATAGATAAAGGGGATGCAGTGGATGTTGTATATTTGGACTTTTAGAAGGTCTTTGACAAGGTATCACACATGAGGCTGCTAACCAAGTTAAGAGCCCATGGTATTACAGAAAAGTTACTAACATGGTTAAAGCATTGGCTGAGTAGTAGAAGGCAGCGAGTGGGAATAAAAGGATCCTTTTCTGATCCTTTGGCTGCCTGTGACTAGTGGTGTTCCGCAGGGGTCAGAGTCGGGACCACTTCTTTTTATGTTGTATATAAATGATTTAGATGATGGAATAGATGGCTTTGTTTCCAAGTTTGCAGATGATATGAAGATTGGTGGAGAGGCAGGTAGTGTTGAGGAAACAGGTAGGCTGCAGAAGGACTTAGTCAGATTAAGGGAATGGTCAAGAGAGGGGCAAATGAAATACAATGTTGGAAAATGCATGGTCATGCACTTTGGTAGTAGAAATAAATGTGCAGACTATTTTCTAAATGGGGAGAAAATCCAGGAATCTGAGATGCAGAGGGACTTGGGAGTTCTTGTGCAGAACACCCTGAAGGTTAACTTGCAGGATGAGTCAGTGGTGAGGAAGGCAAATGCCATGTTAGTATCTTTTCAAGAGGTCCAGAATACAAGAGCAAGGATATGGTGCTGAGGCTTTATAAGGCACTGGTGAGCCCTCACCTTGAGCATTGGGAACAATTTTGGGCCTCTCATCTTAGAAAAGATGTACTGGCTTTGGAGAGGATTCAGAGGAGGTTCTCAAGGATGATTCTAGGAGTGAAAGGGTTATCACATGAGGAACATTTGATAGCTCTGGATTTCTACTCGCTGGAATTTAGAAGGATGAGGGGGTAATCTCATTGAAACCTTTTGAATGTTGAAGGGCCAAGAGAGAGTAGATGTGGAAAGGATTTTTCCCATGGTGGGAGAGTCTTGGACAAGAAGGCGCAGCCTCAGGATAGAGAGGCACCCTTTCAAAACAGAGATGTGGAAAAAAATTATTTTGCCAAAGAGTGCAGTTGTGGAGGCCAGGTCATTAGGTGTATTTAAGGCATAAATTGATAGGTTCTTGATTGGACATGGCATCAAAGGTCATGTGGAGAAGGCTGGGAACTGGGGCGAGGAGGAGAAAAAAAAAGAATCAGCCATGATTGAATGATGGAGTAGACTTGATGGGCCAGATGGCCTAATTCTGCTCCTGTCTTATGGTCTTAAATATTCCTGTTGATAAGATGAAGAAGAGAGGACATCACACAATAGATTGAATAGATTTCAGCTTTCTGACAGTCATAATTTCAAATCTTTCAGTTCTAATAGAGTCCTTATTGATCTTTAAATATTCACACTAATATAAAAATTAAAATATAAATAAAATCTGCAGATGCCTGAATTCTGAAATAAAACCAGAAAGTGATTTTTTTTAGGGCATTGGATTGGACCCAGTCAAGTTGGCTAATTTGTCCATTATGGCATCAAACACTTGATTGTTGTTGGATCTGCGTTCCCACACATGGCTGTTATTCATCACCTTCCTGACAACTCATATTGATGGGTGCCAGATTTTGGGGAGTTGGGAGGTAAACCAGGAGACACAAGATGCAGGAATATGAAACAAAATACAGACTGCTGGAGAACCTCTATAGGCTTAGCAGTGTAAAACATAGGAACAGAATTAGGCCATCTGGCCCATCTGCAAGGACAGAAGAATAGTTAATGTTTCGGGTCATGTCCCTAAGTATAGAGCAATAATAGTCAATGTAAAGAGGTGAAAGGGAAGGGTAATACTGAGATTGACAGTTGATAGGTAGATCAAGGTGAGGTTTGGGTGATTGCTGATTGAGCCAGGGAGCAGTGGTAGAGGCAAGAGTTTAAAGACAGGATAATCAGTGATAGATACAAATAGATAAGGAAATTAAAACATAGTGAGAAAGAGCCAGGTGAGGTAAGGGAGAAGAAAGTGGTGGAGACAAGAAAGTGATGTGATACAGATAAGGGAGGGATGATAGACAGATCAAGCCAGATGGGGGAGGAATTACAGAGAGGGAGAGAAGACGCCCCTATTGGTAGGTATGTGGATGTTGGGAGGATAGAAATGTGGAAAGTGACCCAGAAAGTATGCCTGATCTCTTGTTTAAGTTTCTGATCCAGTTAATGTTCTGAATAATGCTGACTCTCCCACTATCTTTTAATGATGGGAGATTCAGTAATGGAAGTGTCATTGAACCTGAAGGGAAAATGTTTAGGTTCGCTCATGTTAATGCTTGGCACTTAACTACCTTGATTCTAAGCTAATTACAGTGTCCATTATGATGATATCAAACAGTTACTATTACATTATTACCCACTATCTGGAATTTGGCCCTCCTTTCAGAATCTAACACCAAATTGAAAAATTTCTGAACCAATGAAATTGAGTGTTTAAACTCTGTCAGTCAAATTTCGATCCATACCTTCTTGCCAATAATGTAATGACTATATCATCAAGGAGAAGGTACAACATAAAATTTGAAGTGTTAGAAGGAAAATTAATCAGTGATTTTTGTACCACCAGTTTCAAATACATAATTATTATTGGAAGTAATTACTTCAGGTATTTAGAACGGAAGATCTTAAGTGGATTATTTTTTCTAACAATTCATATTATGTAATTTGATATTTTATTTCAAGAATTTTATTTTGTTTTGAATTAGGTAAGGTTCTGGTATCAAATGTCAGAGGGAGCCAACATGTCTATATATATTCGGACTACAACTGGGAACATGGAAAGAGTTATCACCCTCACCACACCAGTCAACAGAGTTTGGACTAAACTGGAGATCCCTGTAGAGCTCAGCATAACACAAACCATGAAACCTTTCCAGGTGAGAGACCAAGGTGGCAATGGACAGAAATGTCAGTAACTGGATTTACTCATCTTTAACAGCCTGGAGAATCTGAACATTGTTTTTTATATATAGAGTGCAGAGTAAAATCCAATAACCATATCCAGTTTATTTCATTTCACTTTGAAATTTTGATTACTGTCACCCATGATGCTCCATGATTTCTGCATTGGGGTTCATTTGATGGCAAGGTCAACACTGCTTTTGCAGCATTGCAGATGATCATGGGTCGTCGCTCTGGGAGACCCTACTACTGGGGCTTATGGGATGTGGAATCTTACTGTCACAGCATCTTAGACATAATAAGCTGTTTTATAAGTACAATTATTAATTTCCCTTTTCCTATACAGTTCTTACCTTCAAAAACGTCTCTCCAATCTTCCTTCCTTTTAAATGACTCCATCATTCTTTCATTATGAAACAAAAAACTGCTATGATAGACAAGCAAGAATTCCAGCTACCTAACACTTAATTTTAGCCTCTCTCCAGACATACTCAAATAGTTTAAAATTGCTTCCTTTGTCCTTTTCATTTATTCCATTGTCTGCTCTTTAAAACCTGCATGGCTTTGTGTTTTCCCCCCAAAGTTTAATTATGGTATGTATTTTCACTTTAATCACACACAAAAATACATCTTGACCATGTCTGATGATACCATTTTTGCAAGGAAGCAAGAATTCTGTTGCAAGGATTTATTGATTAGAATGTATAACTGGAACTAGCAAAAAGCTGAATTAACCCAAGTAGTATTTAAACTTTTATCGTTTTGTGAAGAATATGAAGAGATTTTCTTTGCATAAGATAAAAACTGAACCTGAATAAGTATTACTGTGTGAACTAAGGAAGTAATGTGTGAATCAGTGATTCACCTTGCAATCCTTTATCAGCTTCCAATCCCAGCTGTGGCATTCTGAAGTGGTAAGCAATGTATCCCAGGATAGGCAAACATCACTGAGCGATTCTAAAACAATTCCTCCTTCCACTGGTTTAATTAAGAAAATCATAAAGGCTGTTAACTTGGGAGTAAGTAATTTACTCAATATTTGAACTGCTACACAAGTTGAAAGGATGGTAAAGGAGGTGTATGGCATGTTTGCCTTTAATACAGTAGCTGAGGCACTGATTCAACAATAAGGAAGTTATGTTGCAGATTTATAAAACTCCGGTTGGACCACATCTGGAGCAATGTGGTCACCCCTTATAGAAAAGATGTGGGGGCTTTGGAGAGGGTACAGAAGAGGTTTACCAAGGTTCTGCCTGAATTAGGGGCTGCACAAGGTGTGGTTGTATTCTCTGGAATGGCAGAGGCTGAGGCTGAGGAGAGACCTGATGGAAGTTTATAAAATTATGCGAGGTACAGGTAGAGTAGACAGCCAGTGTATACTTTTTGGCAGACCTTAGTTAGTACAGATTGGCAACAACGTCTTCAGACACAATATCAGCACAGGTTCACCAAGGCTGTGTGCTTAGCTTCCTGCCCTACTCACTATATACTTGTGATTGTGTGGCTATGTACTTCTCCAAGAAATCGGTGGACACAGCCCGGCCCATCCCAGGTAAATCACTTCCAAACACTGAGTACATTTGAATGGAGTGCTGCCACAAGAAAGTAGCATCCATTATCAAAGACCCCCACCGTCCGGGCTATGCCCTCTTCTCGCCGCTATGATTGGCAAGAGGTACAGAGGCCCTAGGACCCACACCACTAGGTTCGGGAGGGATTAGTTTACATTATTAGTTTAATTAGTTCAGCACAAATGTGTGGGCTGAAGAGCTTGTTCTTCTACTCTACAATTAGTTCTGCATTGCTATTTTTTCTGTGTAATCCTAAAGTCTAGAGAACAGGATAAAAGCAGAGGGCAGCTCTACATTCAAATTCAATAGAGAGGTAATAATTCAAATCAAGCAAAACACCATCAGCCCAAATAGGAAGGGAAGGCCCTACTAGAATTTCATAAACCACCTAATTGGCTTAGAGTTGGCATTGGCAGACATCTTGAAGTAGATTTCCCGGTCAGAGTCTATTCATATGCCAATGAAGTCAGAAAATAAAAGGACTAAAAGAGAACTGGGAAAAATTTGGGGGTATTTTAAAGGTGCTCTATATAATCCACCGACTGAAGTCAAAAGAAGATGGCTGTGGTTGTTGATAGCCAAGCATCCCAACCACAAGGTGTCACTGTTGGAGTTCACTTGCAGCAACAGCTGAGACCCAACCAGGCTCTTTCTTTCTTCACAACATCTGAAGTTGTGTCTTTGCTGGTATTTTCAAAGTGATCAATTCCTCAGAAAGTGAAGTAATGATGCTCATGTGCAGCAAGATATAGTGAACAAACACTCAGTGGCCACTTTATTAGGTACACCTGCATACCTGTTTGTTAATGCATGTATCTGATCAGCCAATCATGTGAAAGAAACTCAGTGCATAAAAGCATAGACAGGTGGTTTATTTGTTGCTCATACCTAATATCAGAATGGAGAAAAATGAGATCCAAGTGACTTTGACTGTGGAGTGATTGTTGAGTATCCGGCAATATTTCTTGGCTCTTCAAAGTCTTTCTACAACCTATACTACACAAGTGAGGGATGTGATGGAATATTCCCCACTTGCCTGGATAAGTACAGTGTTGATAATATATAAAACCTTCATCACTTCAGCTTAGACAGAGTCGATAGTTAGCATCTTATCCCCATGACTGGGGTGTCAAAAATAAGAGGGCATAAGTTTATGGTGAGCGAAGGAAGTCTTAAATGCAATTTAAGGGTAAGTTTCTTTTTAAATGGAGGTTGTTATCTCCAGAGGAGGTGCAGTCAAACACAATCATTATGTTTAGGAGATGTATATACAGGCACTTATGTAGGTAAGGCACAGAAGGTTACAGACCCAATGCAGGAAAATGGGTTTATGCAGATAGCTAAACGGTTAGTATGGCCTTGATGGGCTAAAGAACAAGTTTCTGTTCTGTGCAACTCTATGGCACTCTAAGATATAACAATCTGCTTGATTTGTACCCCTATGCAACTCAATAAGTAACTGTTCCATCTACTATATTGCACAGAGAATGTGCAGTATCTTGAAAGTATACCGAATTTATTTAACAAGGCTTATTCAACTGCACTTCACAAACCCACAATATCTACTTCCAAGAAGGTACAGAGTGCAGGAGTGCCAATATCTGCAGGTTCTTTACTGAGCAATGCACCATTCTTCCATTACCACTCATTCGGTACCCCGTACCTCCAAACCCAATAACACTATGAAAGTACCGTCACCAGGAGGGCTCATGAAAGCTGCTCACTACCTTGAGAGCAGTTTGGGATGGAAATTCAACGCTGGCCATGTCTGTAATTCTTGCATCTGTTTGGTGAGCAAGAAAACAAATCACTGTTGGATAAGCAGGCTTGTGATCACGGCGACTTTGCAATCAATGGCACTTGATTGCAGAGAATATCGGTTGACCAATTGCTTCCCATCTTCTTTTATATTTTAGGTTATTCTCCAGAGCACCGTGTTGGCAGTACCTAATGCATTTATTGCAATAGATGATGTCAGTTTAACTCCAGGTTGCGCTATATCTCACAGGATGGCCTCAAATTCCATCACAGAATACAAAGGCAAGTATTTAACTTACTTTTAAAAAATCATTGCTGATTTGTTTTCTGATGTTTTGGATTACAGCCAATTCCTCTTCCAAAGGCCACATGCATTTTAAATGGATTAGCTGTAGAAAACAACAAGAAAGGATTAAGTCATCGTGGCATATAAGTTGATGTACTTAAACCACATCTGTGATCCTATTGATTAGTACAGCAAGCTTGAGAGCTAGTCTCCTACTCTTATTTCTAATGTTCTTCTGTCTTCCTCTTTGGAGTCAAGTCATTAATCTTCCTTCTGTGGATGTTGCTTTCTTCAGTGGATTCATCTACTGAAGAAGGAATATTAGTTATGGAAGCTGTATTTGGTCGTGCAATTCCTACCACGTTTTTTATCCTGATAAAAGTCTGATTTGTAATGTATTTTGCTCTCAAATCAGTAGCTTCCAGGCAGGTGAAACTGAAACTGCTGAAAGCTCACAACCATACAGGCAGCACCAGTGGAAGAGAAACCGAGTTAACTCTTCAGGTGTTTCTAAACACTGTCTCTGCTTTTCGTTGCACTGATGCTACCTGGCCTGTTGAGAGTCTTTACATTTCCAGTATCTGCAGCTTTTTGATAGCCCAATCCAATAAATATTTGCCCATGCTAGTTATACAGTAGGCATTTTCAATAGAGAGCTTCATGGAGAACGAACCCCCACCCTGTTCAGTTTTGTTTTCTTTTATAGTGTCATATAATTTTACAGCACAGAAATTAGTCCTCCTTCCTACCATGTCCATGCTGACCTTTTTGCCCATTTGGACCACTTTAGGGCCATATCTTTCAATTCCTTGCCAACAAGATGCCACCTGAACATAGCATTTGTTTGCTAGACAAATTTCAAGCAACAAACAAATATTTTTCAAAGCTGAACTCAGGGTCACTTATTCCAGTAGTTTCTGTGCACAGTTCACCTTGCTGAAAATGGTGTGTCCAACAAAATGGCTCCTGAACGTAGTAACTGTATTTAGTTTTGGTACCTCACCTAGCAGCTCTTGTTTGGTTCCACTTCATTTGAAGTAAGACTTTGAGGAGACTGAAAAATGTGGAGAAGAAGCTTTATCATGTCAGAGATTCTAGAATAAGGAATCACCCTCTAGCACAGAGAAGGAGCATCATATTTTTTCTCAGAGGGTCATGAATTTTTGGAGATTCAAAAGTGCAGTGGATACAGAATATTGAAAATAATTAAGATGCCTGATCATCAAAAAAAATGCCATGTACTGTATGTAGGAATGCAGAGCTTAGGCTAAATTTGACTAACACCACAATAGGTCAATGGCAGACGCAATCTCAATGGCTCTTCACACAGTGTTAGACCATCTGGATAACGCGAACACCTGCGTTCATCGACTATAGCTCAGCATTTAATACCGTCATTCCCACAATCCTGATTGAGAAGTTACAGAATATAGGCCTTTGTACCTCCCTCTGCAATTGGATCCTCTACTTCAATCTGTGTGGATTGGTGATAACATCTCCTCCTCGTTGACGATCAACACTGGTGCACCTCAGGGATGTGTGCTCAGCCCACTGTACTACTCTCTATATACATATGACTTTGTGGCTAGTCATAGCTCAAATACCATCTACAAATTTGCTGATGATACAAATATTGCTGGTAGAATCTCAGATGGTGACGAGAGGGCATACAGGAGCGAGATATACCAACTAGTGGAGTGGTGCCGCAGCAACAACCTCAATGTCAGATAGATGAAAAAGCTGATTGTGATCTTCAGGAAGGATAAGATGAAGGTACACACACCAATCCCCACAGAGGGATTAGAAGTGGAGAGAGTGAACAGTTTCAAGCTCCTGAGTGTCAAGATCTCTGAGGATCTAACCTGATCCCAACATATCGATGCAGTTATAAAGAAGGCAAGATAGTAATTATACTTCATTAGGAGTTTGAAGAGATTTGGTATGTCAACAAATACAGTCAAAAACTTCTTTAGATGTACTGTAGAGAGTATTCTGAAAGGCTGCATCACTGTCTGGTATGGGGGGAGGGGATACTGCCCAGAACCGAAAGAAGCTGAGGAGGGTTGTTAATTTATTCGGCTCCATCTTGCGTACCAGCCTACAACGTACCCAGGACATCTTCAAGGAGCGGTGACTCAGGAAGGCAGCATCCATTATTAAGGACATCCAGCACCCAGGGCATGCCCTTTTCTCACTGTTACCATCAGGTAGGAGGTACAGAAGCCTGAAGGCACACACTCAGCGATTCAGGAACAGCTCCTTCCCCTCTGCCATCCGATTCCTAAATAGATATTGAACCCTTGGACACTACCTCACTTTTTTAGTATATATAATTTCTGTTTTTGCATGATTTTTAATCTATTCAATATATGGATACTGTAACTGAATTATTTATTTATTGTTATTTTTTCTTCTATATTATGTATTGCATTGAACTGCTGCTGCTAAGTTAACAAATTTCACGTCACACACTGGTGATAATAAACCTGATTCTGATTCTGAAAATCAGATCATCTGTGAATTCTTGCAAGGTCCAGGTTCAAGGGCTCTAATGATCTCCTCCTGCTTCTAATTCTTGTGTTCGTACTCTTTATTATTGCAATACATAGATAAATAAGAGGCATTTTTTGGGTGATACTTAGCAAACGAAAGTACTGGATTGAATCTGTGATGATCTGCCAGCATGTGAATCCATTAGATGTGTGGCTGATGTTGAGCTAAATTCAGCAGCAGCAAGGTGAACTGCACACAAAAACTACTGGGTTAAGTGTCCCTGAGTTAGGCTTTGAAAGTACTTGTTTGTTGTTTGGGGTTTGTCTATCAAACAAATGCAGGTAGCTGCGTTGCCCTAAAACTCAGAGTGGCCCTTGCTTGCACAACAGTTGCCTCAGTTCAGTCCCTTTGTCAGTTGAGATATTGTGCTTGTGTTATTTTGCTGCTTATTATGTGTTGCAGGGACTGAGAATAGTTCCCCTGACAAGAGGGAAACGCTTCACTTGTGATAAAGTGACTGTTGCCTACAGACTTGGAAAGATGGATTGTGTTATAGTGTATGGCTCTCAGGAGAGCAAGGAAACAAAAAGGGAACATGCCCCAACAGTCATCTCCCTGGCAGCTTTCCACTGTCAGCACCGTTTGCTACTTTCTTCCCAGGCTGGGCCATGTTCCCATGTACCCTTAGGAAGATCACACTGTCTTCCCTCATTCCCCCCCCCCCACCTCCCCTCCTCCCCACAGCCCTATTTGTGGCATTTTGTCAATACTTGCCAAAAGCTGAAGGAGTTCAAATTGTATTGACCCTGCAGGGGCTATTTTCTGAGGTCAGAGCTACGAGGAAAGATTCTCCTCAGAGAAATATCAGAAATTTGATAGTTCTGTTTCGGAATCGGTACCATGAAATTTTGTGGTATTTTTGGACAACATTAGGCAAGCTGTTTCACACAAACTTCTGTAAAGGGAGTCTGTGACAGGGAGCATTCGCATTCACACATTGCATTTCTAATCTTCAACTGTTCCACTGAGCGTATGTACTTCAATGTCTTCCCCAGTATGTTATCATCATGGGCCCTAATGACGGAATATTACATTTCTTTAGTTATGGGCATCATGTGTAAATGTGTACATGTTGTTAGTCCAAATAAAAAGGAGCTCATTGCCCTCAGTGAGGGAGAGATTGGGGCTGCCAGGAGTTCGCACTGGGCAAGTATAAGTACAGAGCTATTACTGTGTTTTCTGGCAGACAATTTTATGTAAATATTAACAATTTTCTTTTCACTATTTTCGCTAATTTTTGTAAGTTTGATTTTTGACGCACCTGATAAACACCCTTGAACTAAAATGCCAAATAACTCCAGCCATTTTTTAACCTTTGGTCATAACCCACATACCTAACACATAGAGGAGCAGTGTGGTGGCCAGTCGCAAATCGGGGGAGAGTGGGATTGTGATCCTAGGTCAGGAAACCCTCTGATGCTAAAAATGAAGCTGATGCCTGGGAAGCAGTGGCGACCTCACAGGAGGAAGAAATTGAGCCCAGGACCAAACTCAGGCCGGAAGCTGAAAGGCCTTCAAGTGGTACCACCTCCAAACCTCCCCTGATAATATTCTAGAGACCTTTTGTCTGCCCAGCAGAGGGGAGATGGTGCTTTCAAGAAGGAACTCCAATGCCTGCAGAGGGGCCCCAAGGTGCCTTCTTATCAACAATATTGGGAACTACCCCCTCAGGTTTGTGAGGATGGCCCAGATATGGCAATGGCCAGAGTAGGTGTAGGCTGCTAGATTGTACCACTACTGATGAGTAAAGCTCTTGAAGCCTACACTGCAAAAGATGAAGAGGGGTCCAACAACTGTTCTGATGTACAACACGCTGGAGGAACCAAGCAGAATGGGCAGCATCCGTGGAAATGATCAGTTAACATTTCGGGCCAGAGCCCCTCGTCAGGACTGAAGAGGGAAGGGGCAGAGGCCCTATAAAGAAGGTGGGGGGAGGGTGGGAAGGAGAAGGCTGGTAGGTGCCAGGTGAAAAACCAGTAAGGGGAAAGATAAAGGGATGGGGGAGGGGAAGCAGAGAGGGAATAGGCAGGAAAGGTGAAGAAGGAATAAAGGAAAACACAATGGGTAGCAGAAGGAGGCGGAACCATGAGGGAGGTGATAGGCAGCTGGGGAAGGGGGCAGAGTGAAACTGGGATGGGGCAAGGAGGGGGAGGGAATTGTCAGATTGGAGGTTGGTGTCTAGTGGTGTGCCTCAGGGATCTGTACTGGGTCCAATGTTGTTTGTCATATATATTAATGATCTGGATGATGGGGTGGTAGATTAAATTAGTAAGTATGCAGATGATACTAAGATAGGTGGAGTTGTGGGTAATGAAGTAGGGACCACTTCGTCGTGCACCTCTGCTCGAAGGGCCACAACAGACAGGATCTCCTGGTTGCCACCCACTTCAACTCTGCTTCCCACTCCCATTCAGATATGTCCATACATGGCCTCCTCTACTGCCATGATGAGGCTAAACTCAGGTTGGAGGAGCAACACCTCATATACCATCTGGGTAGTCTCCATCTCTTTGGTATGAATATTGAATTCTCCAACTTCCAATAATTCCCTCCCTCTCCCTTCCCCCATCCCAGTTTCACTCTGCCCCCTTCCCCAACTGCCTAGCACCTCCCTCATGGTTCCGCCTCCTTCTACTACCCATTGTGTTTCCCCCATTCCTTCTTCACTTTTCCTGCCTATCCCCTCCCTGCTTCCTCTCCCCCACCCCTTTATCTTTCCCCTTACTGGTTTTTCACCTGGCACCTACCAGCCTTCTCCTTCCCACCCTCCCCCACCTTCTTTAAAGGGCTCCTGCCCCCTCCCTCTTCGGTCCTGACGAATGGTTCTGGCCCGAAACGTTGACTGATCGTTTCCACGGATGCTGCCCGACCTGCTGAGTTCCTCCAGCGTGTTGTGATTGTTGCTTTGACCCCGGCATCTGCAGAGTATTTTGTATTAACTATTCTGAAGGAAGTGCTGCTGGCTGAATCTTGGCAGAAACCTATTGCCAAAACTTCTGTTCCTATACTCTACCATTGGGGAGTCACCCACTGAGACATATCATCTGAGGGGTCTGTACCACCAATGGATTCAACCAGTAAGGGGAACTAAGGGTTGTGGGGTAAAAGGCAGGTAGGTGGAGATAAGTTCATGGTCCCATCAGCCATGGTCTTATTGATTGACGGAGCAGGCTCAACGGGCTAGGTGGCCTACTCCTGCTGCTATTTCTTATGTTGCTGCATCCTTATGTTCAGAACAGAAGTCCAAGGGAAGATTGATGAGGCCATTGTTCTTGAGCAGCTGCTGTAGGTTCTTCCTCCGGACACCCGAACATAAATATGGGAGCATGAGCCTGTGGGTGGACTCACTGCAGCCTGACTTGCCCTGCAGTACCTCAATGCCCACAGGGGGGCTCAATCACAGCCATCATTCCAAAGCAACAGAGACTCTCATTCTGCAGTGGACTCTCAGGGTAACTGCCAAATTAAGGAGTGGGAGAAGCTAAGGCAAAGAACCTTTGGTAGTTTATTCTAAGACTTTATTTTGCTGCCATTGTCAGCAACAATGTCAGAAGTCCTCTGTGTGTCCTCTCAAGAAGCCCAAGTTGTCAGGTATGCGCTATGTACCAAGAGAGGGAGAATGTGATTATAGTGGTAATGACTGTGATGATTGTGAGTATGGTAATGGAAATCAAGCAGAATGTGATGAGCAAGAGTTCATGTTTATAATGTTAAGTTAATGGAAGATCTATTAAAGCTCTTTTAGATTCTGGTAGCTCATTGTCATTTATTAAGAAAAGTCTTGCCCCTGCTATTAGTATCTTCCTCAGTCATCAAACACCTGTCCAATGTGTCCATGGTGACTGGAAGTTTGAGCCACTGGCAGAACTCACTATTGAGTGGGATGACCATAAGTTCTTGATGAAAGCTGAGGGGCGGGGCTGTGGTTGCTGGAGAAACTACCAGTTGACATGATTCTGGGGAGAGATTTGCCTGTGTTACATGAGTTACTGAGGAAGGGAAATGGCCAATCTCATCCTTCTGTTACTCCAGGAGTAGAGAGTGCTGTTATGCATTTTGTCATAACACATGATAAGACCAAAGCAGTGGTCAGGTTACAGTCTCTGCCTGATTTGGATGCTAGTCTGTGCGAGGGAGGAACCAAAAGGCCTCAGAAGTCACGCCATTAATGATGCCTTGACCACTTGCTGGTTCTCCTGTTTCTGTTGATGTTAGTACAGATGATGTATCCGTTGATGTTGACTCAGAAGGGATCAGAGAGACTTGGAAGAGGCCTGGTAAGGTTGACCTATTGATGGCCACCAACCAGTGGAGCTGCTGAGGATATTTGCTGATTTTCCACAGCTGTTCCAGCAGAGACCAAGGCTGACAAATGTCCTAAAACTTTCCAACAGGATCAGACCTAACCAAGTTTCAGTACGCCAACACTGCTACAGAGTACCAGAGCGACTTATGGGGGCCCTGAAGAATGAGGTTCAGACTATGGGAATCACTGAGCCTTCAAATAGTGAGTGAAAAGTCCTATTGTTATCATCTGAAAGAAAGATGGCACTGTGAGCGTACACATAGATTTCCAGAAGTTGAATGACATACTAGAAAGGGTTGGACAGGAAAATTACAGTACTACACTGGACCATCTGTGCAAGCTCTTGGGGAATATACAAGCTACTGATCTCGCCTTCAATCTACGAAAATGTGAGTAGGCATAAAAGGAAAGCAGATGCTGCGACTACCAGCTGGGACAGGGAAAGGCTGGAGTACAGAGGAATAAAGTGCAAGTGATCTGCAACATTCCTTGACCTCACACAAGGAAGGAAATGAAGTCCTTCCTGGTTCTGGTAGGGTGGTGTCGCAGGTTCATTCCCCAAAACGCCACTCTGACTGTCCTTCTGGGAAGCTTGTAAGCAACCCAGTGATGTGGACAAGTGAGTGCTAAAACACTTTTCCAGACCTTAAAGCCCTCACGCGTTCTTCATCTGCCCTTCAGAGCTCAGACTTTGCCAAACGGCAGCCCAGTCAACGGTGGGAGCAGAGCACAGCGATGAGGTTTCTCGCAGATTGGTGACACTTGTTTAAAAGGAGAGCTTCACGGGCGTTTGGCCTCATTCCGGTGGCCCAATCAGTGGCAGGAGCAGAGCACAGCGAATTAAATAAAAATACAGAAGGGACAAGCAGGGCAGGCATTGTTGGGAGTAGGCTAGCAGTGAGAGTAGGAGTGTCAGGCTTTGGCTCAAAGGAGGCTTCAGCTCTGGGTAACTTTCTATTAAGGTTCCCTTTTTTTCTCTCTCTTGCTATACTTAGCGTAGTAAATGGCCAGTGTGTGTCCTTCATGCTGGATATTGAAGTACTGGGAGACCCACAGTCTCACAGGGGTCTACATCTTCATGAAGTGCATCTAGCTGCAGCTCCGTGAAGACCTTGTTAGGGATCTGGAGCGACAGCTGGATGACCTTCGGCTTGTACGGGAGAGTGAGGAGATAATTGATCAGAGTTACAGGGAAGTAGTCACCACTAAGTAGCAGGAGACAAGTAGCTGGGTGACTGTCAGGAGAAATGTAAATGTGAATAGGCAGTTAGCGCGGAGCAACTCTGTGGCCATTCCTGTCCATCACAAGTATACTGCTTTGGATACTGTTGTGGGTGATGACTTCCCAGGGGAATGTCACCAGGGTCAGGATGTCTCTCATTGTGTCCACAGTATTTTAGAAAGGGAGGGAGAGCAGCCAGATGTCTTGCTACATATTGGTAACAAAGACATAGGAAGGAAGAGCAAAGAGGTCCTGAGAGAGCTAGGCAGAAGGTTGAGAAACAGGACCTCCCAGGTGGTAATTTCTGGATTGCTCCCTGTGCCATGCA
This sequence comes from Mobula birostris, assembly GCF_030028105.1. Classification (NCBI taxonomy): domain Eukaryota; kingdom Metazoa; phylum Chordata; class Chondrichthyes; order Myliobatiformes; family Myliobatidae; genus Mobula; species Mobula birostris. Next base: position 183,088,986 of record NC_092372.1, read on the forward strand.
CCAGTGAGGGTAGAAACAGGATGATTTGGCAGATTAATGGTTGGCTGAGAAGCTGGTGCAGGGGGCAGGGCTTCAAGTTTTTGGATCATTAGGATCCCTTCTGGGGGAGGTATGACCTGTATAAATGGGATAGTTTGCAACTGAACCCAAGAGGGACCAATATTCTTGTGTGCAGGATTGTTAGAACTGTTGGGGAGGGTTTGAACTAATTTGGCGGAGGGATAGGAACTAGAGTGAAGGGACTCAGGATAGGATGGATGGTAAAAAAAAACAAAGATTGTGTGCAGTCAGACTGTCAGAAAGGGCACACAGATGATAGGACATGATTGCAGCTTGCAGGGTGAGTATCAGTGCATTAGGGACGCAGAATCAAAAAGGGTAGCAAATACAGTATTCAAAGTGTTATATTTCAATGCACAGAGTATAAGAAATAGGTGGATGATCTTGTTACACTATTACAGATCGTCAGGGGTGATGTTGTGGCCAACACTGAATCGTGGCTGAAGTATAGTTGTAGTTGGGAGCTGAATGTCCAAGGTTCCAAGTATTGGAGGGATAGGAAGGTAGGCAGATTGGGTGGTGTGGCTCTGTTGGTAAGGAACAGCATCAGATCAGTAGAAAATCTGACATGGGATCGGAAGATATTAAATCCTTGTAGGTTGAGTTAAGAAACTGTAAGGGAAAAAAGACTCTGTAGATGGGATGTGGTTCACAGATTACAATGGGAAATAGAAAAGGCATGTCAAAAGGGCAGTATTATGATAGGCATGGGAGATTTTAACCTGCAGATCTATTGGGAAAATCAGAATGGTAATGAATCTCAAGACAGTGAGTTTGGTGAATGCCAATGAGATGGATTTTAGAGCAGTTTGCCGATGAGCCTACTAGAGGATCAGCTAAACTGGATTGGGTGTTAAGTAATGAACTGGAGGTGATTAGGGAGCTTAAAGTAAGAGAACTCTTAGGCGGCACTGATCACAATATGATTGAGTTCAATTGGAAATTTGATAAGGAGAAAGTAAAGTCTGACATAGAAGTATTTCCATGGAGTTAAGGAAATTGCAGTGGTATGAGAGAGGAGTTGGCCAAAGTAAATTGGAAGGAGATGCTGGCAGGGATGACAGCAGAGCAGCAATGGTGTGCGTTTCTGGAAAAATGAGGAAGGTGAAGAATAGATGTATTCCACAAAGAAATACTCAAATGGCAAAATAGTACAACCGTGGCTGACAAAGGAAGTCAAAGCTAATGTAAAACCAACAGAGAGGCCATACAGCAAAACAAAAATTAGTGGGAAGATAGAGGATTGGGAAGCTTATAAAAACCTATAGAGAACAACTAAAAGAATCATTAAGAGGGAAAAGATGAAATATGAAAGCAAGCTTGCAACAATATCAAAGTGGGTAGTAAAAGCTTTTTCAAGTATGTAAAAAAAAAGAGAGATGAGAGTGGATATAGGACTGCTAGAAAATGAGGCCAGAGACATGATAATGAGGGACAAGGAGATGGCAGCTGAGCTAAACGAGCATCTTGCATCAGTCTTCACTGTAGATGACACTAGCAGTATGCCAGATATTGATGGGTTTGAGGGAAGAGAAGTGAGTGCAGTTACTATTACAAGGGAGAAGGTGCTCAAAAAGCTAAAAGATTTAAGGGTACAGAACTCAACCAGACCAGATGAACTGCACCCCAGGTTTCTGAAAGAGTTAACGGTAGAGTGTGGAGGCATTAGTAATATTCTTTCAAAAATCATTAGACTCTGGCATGCTGCTTAGACTGGAAAATTACAAATGTCACTCCACTCTTTAAGAAAAGAGGAAGGCAGCAGAAAGGAAATTATAGACCAGTTAGCCTGACCTCAGTGGTTGGGAAGATGTTGGAGTCAATTGTTATGGATGAGGCTATGGAGTACTTGGTGACACAGGACAAGATAGGACAAAGTCAGAATGGATTCCTTAAGGGGAAATCTTAAATCCTAAATCAGCATGTTGGAATTCTTTGAGGAGATTACAAGTAGGATAGATGAAGGGGGTGCTGTGGATGTTTGTCTATTCGGACTTTCAAAAGGCCTTTGACAAGAAGCCACACAAGAAGCTGCTTACCATGTTAAGAGACCTGTATTACAGGAAAGTTACTGGTATGGTTAGACCGTTGGCTGATTGGTAGGTGGGAATAAAAGGACCCTTTTCTGGTTGGCTGCTAGTGACTAATGGAGTTCCACAGGGGTTGGTTTTGGGACCACTTCTTTTTTATGCTGTATATCAATGATTTAGATAATGTAATAGATGGCTTTGTTGCCAAGTTTGCAGCTGATATGAAGATTGGTGGAGGAGAAGGTATTGTTGAGGAAACAAGTAGGCTGCAGAAGAATTTAGACAGATTAGGAGAATGGGCAAGAAAGTGGCAAATGAAATACAATGTTGGAAAATGCATGGTCATGCACTTTGGTAGTAGAAATAAATGTGCGGACTATTTTCTAAACGGGGAGAATATCCAAAATGCTGAGATGCAAAGGGAATTGGGAGTCCTTATGCAGAACACGCTAAAGGTTAACTTGCAGGTTGAGTCAGTGGTGAGGAAGGCAAATGCAATGTTAGCATCATTTCAAGAGGTCTGTAATACAAGAGCAGGGATGTGTTGCTGGGGCTTTATAAGGTGCTGGTGAGACCTCGCCTTAAGTATTGTGAAGGGTTTTGGGCTCCTCATCTAAGAAAAGATGTGCTGGCATTGGAGAGGTTTCGGAGGAGGTTCACAAGAATGATTCCAGGAATGCAAGGGTTATCATATGAGGAATGTTTGATAGCTCTGGGTCTGTACTCACTGGAGCTTAGAAGGGTGAGGAGGGAACTTTTCAAATGTTGAAAGGCCTAGATAGCGTAGATTTGGAAAGGATGTTTCCCATGGTGGGGGAGTCTAAGACAAGAGGGCACAGCCTCAGGATAGAGGGGCGTCCATTTAAAACAGAGATGCGAAGAAATTTCTTTAGCCAGTGGGTGGTGAATTTGTGGAATTTGCTACCACAGTCAGCTGTGGACGCCAGGTCATTGGGTATATTTAAGGCAGAGCTTGATAGGTTTTTGATTGGTCACAGCACCAAAGGTTACAGGGAGAAAGCTAGGGAGTGAGGCTGAGGAGGGGATAAAAAGATCAGCCATGATTGAATGCTGGAGCAGACACAATGGGCCAAATGGCCTAATCTGCTACTATGTCTTATGATCTTATCAATGCCTCAGGCGTAGGCATTTGGAGCTGGCCAAAGAAGAACCTGGAGAAGAGTCCTTTACCTGAGCTGAAATCTCCTCCCAAGGGAAACCATGTATTCCACCATTGATAAGGAGCGTCTGGCCATTCAGTGGGTCCGTCATAGCCTCAGGAACTATCTCCTTGGCAGAGAGTTTGACCTTTACACAGACCACAGATCATTGGCATTGATTCAAACAATGAAGGATCATAAGGCTAGAGTGACATGATGGCACCTGAATCTCAGCGTACACACTCCAGTGCTTCCCTGGTATATTCTCATAATGAGTCCTAAATTGAACATGTGCTCAGGTTGGCTTTACGGTGCCTTTCCCACCATGCACGGTGGAATATTCCATTTATTTAGTAATGGGCATGTATAAATGTATCTATGCTGTTTGTATACTCCATTTAAGGAAGATAATTGTGTTCATTTTGTTGTATAATTGTAACTATATTGTGGGGTGCATCATATTCCAATTCATGTGTGATATTAAGTTAACTTTGTTGGTAATTAATGATGGTATATTCTAGTGCGGAATAGAAAGGAACTCTTTAACCTCAGCGAAAGAGAGCTAGGGCTGCCAGGAGTTGACACTGGACAAGTATATACGGAGCTATAATTGAGTTTTCTGGTAGATACCTTTTTGCAAATATTGGCGGTTTTGTTTTCACTATTTTAGCTAATTTCTATAAACTTGCTTTTTAACACACCTAACAAACATCCATGCACTAAATTGCTAAGCAACTTCAGCTATTTTTCCCTTGGTCATAGCCCACGTATCTACCAGAGTCCCATTAAAAATTCTGGATTTGTTTGCACCAAGGACCCAGCAGTTTTGACTTGCAATGTAAAATGACTCATTAATATGCTTTTTACTGATTAATAACCTCTTTGTTCTGAGTTGCAGGCTGTGATCACTGGCCCCTTAGCATCTCACAATATCTTGGAGTTACTCACAGCATGGGAGCCAGTCAGGATTCATATTCAGGCACAGTGGAGAGCACAATGACCTTCTCTCCCCATTTTTCCAGACCATCATCACAATTTTATTCTGCCATAATATTGTAAATTTGTTTATTATTCGATGAACCAAAAAAAAGTTTGTTATGCATGCTATTAATAGAGATCATTTAATCACATCAGTACGTTAAGGCAGTACAAGGCAAACCAAATAAAAGAATGTAGAAGCAACACAAAATGCTGGAGAAACTCAGCAAGTCAGGCAGCATCTGGAAATGAATAAAGAGCAAGGTTTCAGGCTGAGACCCTTCATCAGGACTGGATGAGAAGAACTGGAAGGTAATACACTTTGATAGAAGGAATAAAAGCGTAGGCTGTTTTTGAAATGGGGAGCAAATTCAGAAACCGAATCTGCAAAGGAGCTTGCAAGTCCTGGTGCAGGATTCCCTAAAGGTTAACTTGCAGGTTGAGTCAGTTTTATGGAAAGCAAATTCAATGTTAGCATTCATTTCCAGAGGGTTAGAAGATAAAAGCAAGGATGTCATGCTGAAGCTTTATATGTGTTGTCAGACCACATTAGCAGTATTCTGAGCAGCTCTGGGCCCTATATTTAAGAATGGATGTGCTGGCATTGGTGAGGGTCCAGAGGAAGTGTATGATAATAATTGCAAGGATGGAAGGGTTAATGTATGAAGAGATTCTGATGGTTCTTGACCTGTACTCACTGAGGTTTAAAAGAATGAGGGTGGATGGCTCTTTGAAATGTATCTTTTATTGAAAGGCCTGGATAGAGTGGACTTGGAGAGGATGTTTTCAACAGTGTGAAAACCTAGGACTGAAGGGCACAAATTCAGAATAAAAGAATGCCTTATTAGAACAACAGTGGGGAATAATGTCTTTAGCCAGTGGGTGGTGGAATTCATTGCCACACACGACTCCAAAATGGAGTTTGACAGATTCTTGATTAGTAAAGGCGTCAAAGGGCTACAGGGTAGCTAAAGGCTCTGTATTGTTAAAGAGACATATGTACAGTAACAAATGCTATAGCTACCAATTTTACATGATCTCTGAGCTGGTGCGTGGACTACTTATCTCAACCTTGGTGCTCTTGTTTATGAGCACAGAGATTTTCTCACCTGAATATGTGATGGGGAAAAATGCTAACCTTATCTATATGCAAAGGACGATTGGAATAACAAAATAGTCTCAGAATAGGATTTGAAAGAAAATATATTATGGTTGCTTTACCCGACTCATTCAAGACTCATTCCGAAATTTTGCAACAAAGTTCTCATTCCCTGCCAGTGATTCAGTGGTACAATATTTCTTCGTTAAGCAAAGGTTCTTATTCTGTGCCTGTTTTCATCCAGTTTCAGTTAACAGAAATTGAAAATGCTTAATGATCTGTTGTGTGTGGGTGTGTGTGGGTTTGTGTGTGTGTTTCTTTAAAGATTGATGCATCCCTGAGGTAACATATTAATTAAATATGTAACTTCAAAGGGAAGTCATTGTCCGTAATATTCTACCTTCTGAGACATTGGAGGCAGCAGACTGCCAGGAACTGGAAAGTAATATTGAGGTTAACTGAAAATAGTTCTTGGTTCTTCTAGAATTTAGACATTGAGGAAAAAAAGAGAGACGTGTTGATTGAAAAGGAAAGAAGAGATGTGTTGTCTGTAGAATCTGTTCTAATTTTCTACCACAAGAGATCCATATGATCCATCCCATCTGTTGCAACGTTTTCTTCAACAGTTCTTTCAGGGGTTCCCAACCTGTGGTCTGCAGACTCCTCGGTTAACGGTAAGGTTCCACGGCATAAAAATGTTGGGAACCTCTGGTAGATGATGTTTATGCAAGAAGGATTGAAAAGAGCTAAATATTATATAACATACTCTAAAATAACTTGGTACAACATTACTGATTTCTATGTTGCAGCCTCCACATGTAACTTTGAAGAGGACAGCTGTGGCTGGTTTGAGAATGTTCCTAATGATAACTTTGATTGGATCAGAAACTCAAGTAGTGCTTTGCCTTCAAATGTCAAAGTTCAGGCCCCGGCTCGGGATCATACCACCAATGCTACCACTGGTAGGAATTTCATTATATCTAATCTTTCATATTTAGAGATTGTTTACTTTGCAATAGTGCATGTGATTCAAACCATAAACGTCCAGTAATCTCTCAGAGCACTCTTTAGACAATCTCTAGTAATCATTCCAAAATTCTTCTGAAATATTTTAAATTAAAATCTCATCAAGTTCATAGGAACAAATAGCAAAGGGAGAAGCCATTCAGTCAATTACTTGACTCCCACTGAGTCATGTAAGATCTCAGTAAAATATGCATTGCCTTACTGCAAAGGACTGAGTAAGTTCTACACCAGATGTTCCCCCAGAGTGAACTGCATTAGATTGGAATGGAAATATAAGGAAGCTTTATCATTAGAGCAATTGATCACAACTCCTACAACCAGGACTGATAATTCTGAGAAATGTGTTGGCACCTAATATCTGGTCAGTGTATTCGGAACAGAAAGGTCAGGAGTAATTCCAGCTCTCATGCTGCTTATTGGAACAAACAAAGGTCCTGATAAAAGAATATTAGATGTTAGGTTCTAAATTAATCCATGGAGGGGAATGACCCCAGAATTATTGATTAAGTAATGTGGAGATTAGATTAAATGAGGAACAATCAGGAGAATTTACACATTGTTAGAGGAATGGTATGGTTAAAAAGAGATTTAATTTACTTGTTACATTTCACAGCTTCTGGGACAGGAAGGAGTTGTGGCCATATAAATAGCCACAGTTGCATTGGGATTGGATACAAATCCTTGAAGAAAGCATAAATAGAGAACTGGTAAAGTCTTTAAACTAATACACACAAAATTCTTGAGGAACTCAGCAGGCCAGGCAGCATCTATGGCAGGGCCAGATTAAGCTAGTGCGGGGCCTGTGGCATATGTTATAAAGGGGTGCTAAATTTTAAAAATGCACATAAGCATTAAAACATAAATTATTTACTTGCATAGTAAAGTAATTCATCATTTCATTTGCTATACAGCCAGACAATACGACAAATGTTTGACACTTCAGTAATAGTATTACCTACATGTAGGTATCAATTTCAAATGTCAAAAATAACAAAAGTACAATTTAAAAGTTACATTTTCTAGATTTAGCATGAGCAAATTTGTTGATGATACTGGAAATGTCTATTTCACGCAGAAGTTCATGTTCAATGCTCATTAGAGTGAGATTGTTCAATCTGTTTTGACCCATGGTGTTCCTTAGTTCATTTTCAATCCCCTTCAGTTTTGAAAATGAGCGTTCTCCACTGCAGTTGGTAACCATGAGTGATAAATAGATGCGCAAGGCATTTTCTACATTTGGAAAACATGGCTCCAAAGAATTGTCTGTTATCAAGCGGTACAGCTGTAACGCTACAAGATCTTGTTTGGTGCCAATATGAGAAGCAAGATCAGTTTTCAACAGTTCAGTAAACTGCACAAATTCTTCATCAAGACTTTCTTCCAGATCTTCCGGATATGATTTAATAAGATTTGATGACCTCTTCACGACCTCTTCAGGTGTAAACGACTGTAACTGATGAAGGAATCCAAAAACACCATTCACCTTTAGATAAGCTTTCTGCCTTTTTGACAGGGCAGAAAGCAAGCTGTCAATAATGGCAAGAAATGTTCGGCTTTTAAACTTCTGAGAAGGCGTTTGAGATTCGACAAGTGTATCAAGAGTGCTGGAACCACTGAAATCATCATACGTGCGATTTTGCTTGTGTTTTCTTCGAGCTTGCTGTTGATAATCTTCACACTTAGTCAGATCCTTGGCTTTTTGTTCAATGTCTGAAAAAGTAGACTGCATAGCTTGAATATATCCATGCAGGGATTCACAGAGTGTACAAGCTGTGTTCAAGTCTTGGCCAGAAGATTGCAAAGAAGTACTGGTCATTTGAAAACACTGTAGTACTTGATCCCACAATATGACCATTATTCCTGTTTCCAACTTCATCATGGTTGAAAATAGTCCACGAGCCTATTGTCGACACTCTGCCTTCTGATCATTGTTATTTGAAATGTCATCCAAGACTTGTTTTATTGCAGAAAAGCTGTGTAAAAGTGCTTTTGTTGCATCTGCACGAGCTGACCACCTGGTATCTGACATTCTTTTCACAATCAGCAAATGAGCACCACCATCAGATAATGCAGCAGAAAGGAGATCCCACCGATAAGTAGAGGCAGAAAAATATGTGTACAGGCTTTCTACAAATTGAAAGAAAATCAATGCTTCTGGACAGCATTCAGCAGCACATTTTCCAGCCAAATTTAGTGAATGTGCAAAACATGGAATGTAATCCACAAACTCATTCAGCTCTTTAATTCGTGCTTGTAAGCCACTATACTTGCCAGTCATGTTGCTGGCATTGTCATAACTTTAACCACGGTAGTCTTTTATATCAATGTCATTTTCCTTTAAAAAGTCGAGTAAACTTTGAGCGAGCTGTTCAGTACAATGACCTTCCATATCCAAAAACTTCACAAATCTTTCAACTGGTCCGGACGGCAAAACATAGCGCACAGTCAAAGTCACTGGCGCACCCTCCAGCAGCGTAACAGCACACGCTGCAGTGGCTTCGGAGTGTGGAAGATAGCACAAAGGTCACCAAGGAGCCAACACAAGTCTGCACATACATACTGTACCATGCAGCATGCGTTGCCAGATCGTCGTGAGAATACTGTGAGATGCCGATTTCACCAGACTGCAGCCTGCAAGCATTTAGTGCAGGGCCCTCGAAAATGCTGGGCCCGTAGCATTTGCTACTTTTGCTACTAGGTTAATCCAGCCTTGATCTATGGACATTTCAGGCCGAGACCCTTCATCAGGACTGGAGGGCTGCAGAGTTCACAGAAGGGTGGCAGTAAGAGAGAGTTTCACAGAACTGCCCTCTAAGGGAAGATTTAAACAACTTCAGGGTAGGCATCTCTGGAAGAGACTTTGCAGTGTAGTAGTCCAATGACAAAAAAGAGAAAATCTGCAGATGTTGGAAATCCAAGCAACACACACAAAATGCTGGAGGAACTCAGCAGGCCAGGCAGCATCTATGGAAAACAGTAAACATCAGTACCGATGAAAGGACTCGGCCTGAACCATGGACTATTTACTCTTTTCCATAGGTGTTGCCTGGCCTGCTGAGTTCCTCCAGCATTTTGTGTGTGATGCTTGGATTTCCAGCATCTGCAGATTTTCTCTTGTTTAAAACCCTTAAACTGGTGGTCAAGGTGTAGTTGAGGATGCAGCAAGGCAACTAAATGGCGTTTAAGCTGTCTACATATCACCTTCTTCAAAGGCATAGAGGAGAGAATAATATTAGAGACTAAACAGAGTTAGAAAAAGGGTATGAAGAAGATTAATTATAAAGAGATCATGAGTTAGATGGTCTCTATAGTAGCCCATACAGTGGCCATAATAAAACAAGAAGGCTGGGGGCAATCATTCGTTGGGAGAAAACAAACATAGAGGCACTGTAGTAGCACATGGAAACAGATTCTTTGGCCCAGTATATTCATGCTGGTGTTGGAATGGACTGTATAATTGTTATTTTCCTTGTAATGTAACTTTCATAATTTTGTTTGTATTTTTATATAACTGCTTACATACATGCAATTGTTCAGCGCACTTTATAGTGGTTGCAGTTGACTTTATGACTTTCTGGAAGCTCATTATTTTCATCGGTGGATATATTACAGTACTTGAATAAGGGCTCTCTTATTGGTTAGCTTAAGTAATGGAACTTGAATGGAATACGTGCCGCCAGTAGTCTGGTATAAGATCACATTGGTTAATGCTTTTTTTTGCTCTTTTGCTCTTACGTCTTCATTCTTCCCTCATCACTAGGCCTTGCTTTTGCTTTCTGCTCTATTCCTTTTGTGTGACATGTAGCTAAGCGGTTAGGGCGTTGGGCTCATGATCTGAAGGTTGTGGGTTCAAGTCTCGGCCAAGGCAGCGTGTTGTGTCTTTGGCACTTAATCACACACTGCTCCAGTCCACCCAGCAAAATACTGTGGGTTAACCTCGCGATAGACTGGCATCCTCTCTGGGGGAGTCTTGCACTCTCAGTCGCTTCATGCCACAGAAACTGGCATAAGCACCGGCCTGATGGGCCACAAAGGCTCGGAACAGACTCCTCTTCCTTTCTCCTTGTTCTTTTAGCATTTAATAAAAACAATCATATGCAACAAGCTTTATGCTTCATTCTTGACTTCAAAAGAACCTCAGATCTCAAAAACATTAAGATCCAACACTGGTTAGCTCGTGCATAACCCTGGCAGGTGAAATTTGGATTCAGTTTACTGATCTGTTCTGATCCCCCCTTTAACCTTTTGAACCAGTTTCCCATTGTTAAAGATTTTGTAGAAGTTCATGTAGACTACATTAACCCTCACTACCCTCACTAACACACCTAGTTACCTCTTCATCCTTCCTACCAAACAGACACCCAAACAGAACTTCTAGGAGAAGCAGTAATTCATTTACACTTCTTTCATGGTAGAGTAGTTTGCATTCAGTGTTTACAATATGGTCTCTTCCACACTGGGAAAGTTGAAACACAGACTGAGTGACCAGTTTATGGAGCATCATTTGTGGAGTATGGGTAACCCAGAGCTGCTTGTTTCCTGTCACATTCCCTTTATTCCACCCACCCAACATCTCCTACTTTCCCCACCTTCTCTGTCACCCAGACTGACCTATTTCTCAGATTCTCTTCCACTGAAGTGTGGGAGACCTGAAACATTAATTAGGCTAGGCATAGAATATTCCAGACTGAACGTAGGCATATAGGATTATTGTGGACGGGCAAAAAGTTCAAAATGGATGTGGAGAAATAAAGGGCCTAGTTCTGTGCTGTATGACTCTGTGACCTTTACTTAAAATTAACATACGTTTTTCTTTTCCTCAGTTTTGGGAAAGGGTCTTCAATCTGCAACGTTGATTCTGTTTCTCTTTCAGGAGATGCTACCTAACATACTGGGTGTTTCCATCTATAAAGCCTGGTTGAGGAAAACTTTCTTGCAGTTACACTCCAGGCCTCTATTTAAAAACCATAAGCTTCTTCTTTGAAAGCTCGCTAAGTTGGTCATGACTTTTGGTTGCACATTGTTTCTCTGTGCTTATCCAGTCCCTTTCAAAACACTTTCCTGAGATACTCACCTTACAAACAGAGAGCTTTGTCATGGAGTATGTTGTGATGCTTTACTTAGATCAAGCTCTGAACTATTTTAAAATCTGGTCGCTTTATGTAGCTACAGAAATGACATTTTCAAATGACCTTCTGGATTTGTGTGCATTTTTATTTCAGGCCATTTCATGTTTATTTTGACTATGAAAAGCAACATTTTCCAGACTGCAGAACTAACCAGCCCTAAGTTCACTCAATCAGGAACTGGATGCACAATGTCCTTTTGGTAGGCAATAAATTCAGTTTCATGTTGGCTTGATAGACAGGTGAATTGCTTATTTTGTTCTGTGCCACATTTAACCCCATGGTTACTACAACCAAAGCTACTCATTTTGATTTAATTTTATATGCATCATTTTATATGCGTCATTAACAGATCTAACTTAAAGGAGAAGTTATAAGTGCATATTTTCACTGTAATTGACCTAATTACACCTGGAAAACATACCCTTTAATTTATTGGATTGAAATTAGTTAAATGTACATGGCATTTCTACTAATTTTTTAAAAATTAAAGTTAATCCTAATGTTGCAGAATGTTAATTGGTTATACATTTGAACATTCTTGATGTCTGAAGTATTCATTTGCCATTTTGTAACTGTCACAGGTATTACAATTATGGACAGGCAGTGGGAGCAGCAAAAATGTTCCTGGAGGTTGAGGGTGTGAAGAACAACACTGTCGTGTGGTGGACGTACAACACTCAAAGCAATCAATGGCTCCAAGGTTTTGTCCAGCTTGGGCGTCTAACACGGCCATTCCATCTTAAATTGGTGAAAGTGAGCCTGGGCATTTACAATGGTGTGGCTGCAGTGGACGACATTGTGTTTGCCAACTGCTCCCTCCCACCAGCTGTAGAGATTTGTGAGGGCGCAGAGTGGTTTTGGTGTGAACAAACTCGAGCTTGTATTAACCGATTACAAGTATGTGACCTTGTGGATGATTGTGGTGACGGTTCTGATGAAATCAACTGTGGTAAGTGTAACATGAGAGTTACTTGTTGACTTGTGCAATGCTAGTGTCCAAACAGTGTTGATTGCCTATCTTCAATTCCTTTGAAGTGATCGGTTTGTTTGGCTGTTCTAGAGTATTTAGGGTCAACCACATTGCTAAAATGGGAAAGATTGGGTAAGGAGACAAATTTCCTACCCTAAATGATATTAGAATATTGGAAAGTTTTTGCCAAGAACAGGCCATTCAGCCCAACAAAACTTGCCAAACTCCTATTCATATAGTGTGTTGAAATAACTATCAAGTTTAAATTTGTAAGCTTCTAAGGTACTACTCTCAACTACATAACTAGGTAGTTTGTTCCATATGTCCACAACTCACTGAGTAAAGAAATGCTTCCTTATGTTAGTTTGAAATCCTTTTAACCAATCTCCACCTATGGCCCCGTGTCCTTGATGATGGATTAATTTTCAAGTTAGCAGCTGGCATCCACCTTACTTATACCCTGAATAATTTTGAATGCTTCTATCATGCCTCCTCTCTTTCTATGTCTCCTTCGGCTAGAAAAATATAATTCTTTCAATCTTTCTTCACAGCTCATACCCTGGAGACCCGGAATGGGTCTAGTCACATTACTCTGAACTTTCTCCAGTGCCTTCATATCCCCCACACAATATGGAGAGACCAAATATATACACAGTCTTTAAGGTGTGGCCTCACAAGTGCATTATATAACTTCATGAGAAGTGTCTTGAATTGAAGTCCACTGAGCGCATTATATAGCCCAATATTCCATTAGCCTTCCTAATCGCTTCTATGCATTATCTAGATGTTGATAGTGCTGAGTCTGCCAGGACGCCAAATCCTTCTCATACAGTGTACTTTCTAACTCAAGACCCCCCATTGTATATTTATATTTAATATTTCTACTTCTTATATGTAATACTTAACATCCCTACCTGAATACCTACCTCCTGTAATTTGATTATTAACCTCTCATAGGGTACCTTGTCAAAAGGCTTCTGAAAGCTCAAGCAAATGATATCAACCGCACTATCATAAATTTTAGTTGCCTCTTCATAGAACTCCAGCATATTAGTAAAACATGATTTCCCCTTTTTGAACCTATGCTGGCTTTCTGCCAACATGTCAGGTCTTATCAGCTGCTTTTCTGTCTCATTCTTTATTATTGTTTCTATTATGTTGCCTGTGATACACATTAAGTTTACTGGTCTATAGTTACCAGGGTCAGTGCCTATACTGGGACAATATTAGCCTATCTCCAGTCCTTAGGAATTTTACTTGTCTTCAGTGACTTTTGAAAAATACATGGTAGGGGTATGAACATATAATCACATACCTCTTTAAGTACCCTTGCATATATGTGGTCTGGCCCTGGAGATTTATTAACTTTCAGTCTTTTCAGCTGAAGCAGAACCTCACTTGTAAGATCGCTAATTCACTGAAAACAACTTTATTTATCTCTACGTTTACTGGCATATTGCTCACTTCTTTGCAGGTGAATACTTTAACAAAGTATGTCCTTCTCTGCATAATTTAACACCCTACTATTATTCCTAATACACTTAATTTCTTCCTTGACTTTCCTTTCACTACTAAAGTATTGGAAGTACCTCTTAGGTTTAATCTTGGCATTGTTGGCAATGCCCTTCTGAACCTATATTTTGGCATCCATATTGCCCTCTCGACTCTAGCTCTGAAATTTTCACATGCCCTATGGTTAACATCATTACTATTTTTTCTGTATTCCTTAAATAACTGTCTTTTCTTCAATAATATTTTATGTATATCTTTATTCATCCATATAGTTGACCTCTTGTTTTTGTTGCTTCTCCCAACCTTGGGTATGAACATATTCTGCATCGTGTGTATTACTTCTTTAAATTGATCCCATTGTTTCTCAACTGACTCAACGTTAAGCAGTTCCTTCCAATTTACTCTCTGAAGTCTTTGCCGCATCTGCACAAACTTTGCCTTTTAATATTCTAAGTGAGGATGGATTTTTATGATAAATCAGTCGCTCCATGGACACAGCCTCATTAGCTATTTTTGTCTTTTTGAAGACTTATTTAATTACATGAAGAGGCAATGAAGATCATTCAAAATGTATATGATTATCTGGAAAAGATTATTTGTAAAATAATTTTTCACACACTTGTCCAGGTTTATCATTCTTTAGCTTAAGTGATATTTGTTTAGGCAATACTGTCTGAAGTGAAACTTGCCCCAAATCCTACAAGCCAGGCACCTGTGCAGCCAAATACCTAGAAACCAGGCTTGAACCTAAGTATGATATTGGAGCAAAAACCTCAGATGCTGGAAGGCAAAAACAAAAAAAAAACAAAAGATGCTGAAATCCCTTAGCAAGTCAAGTAGCATCAGTGGAGCGAGGTGAGAAACTGCCAAGGACACTTGAACAAAGCTAGAAAATTGAGAAAGCAAGTGAGTTGTAGGGAGATGGATGACTGAAGGGACCAGAGAAAATGGCTGGGAGAGGCAAAGAACAAAATTGTAAAGGAAAAAATTGCTGTAAAAATTGGCAATTGGAGGTGGAAAGGAAGGAAGAAACAGAAAAATGCAACCACATTAATGATGACAGGGTAAAAAAGGAGGAGTTACCTGAAACTATCATTAAGTCTTTAGGATTTAACACTAAGTCCTGAGCATTTTAAATATACCCAGGCAGATGTGCTTGCCTTTAAGCTTACCTTCAGTGATATGGGAGGTAGAAGATGGAAGAAGTTGAAATGAAATAAAGAATAGAAATAATAGGCAACTGGAAGCTCAGGGGTACCTTTATAGAGCCATAGAGTACTACAGAACTGAAGTAGACCCTTTGGCCCATCTAGTTCATGCCAAAACGATCTTCTGCCTACTCCCATCTAACCATACCTGATCTTTGGCCTCCACACCCCTCTGATTTTTGTACCTATCCAAACTTCTCTTAACTGTTACAATTGAACCCATACCCACTGCTGGCAGTTTGTTCCACACTCTCACCACTCTTTGAGTCAAGTTTCCTCTCAGATTCACCTTAAATATTCTTTCTTTCACCCTGAGACTAGCTCTATTCTTACCCAACCTGAGAGGAAAAAGTCTGCTTGCATTAACCCTATCTATACCCCTCATAATTTTGTATACCTCTAAGATTTTCCCTCATTCCTACATGCTAGGCTATAACATCCAAACTTTTTCAACCTTTCTCTATAACTCAGGTCCTCCAAGTCCTGACGATATTCTTGTTAATTTTCCCTGTACTCTTTCAAACTAATTGATATCTTTCCTGTAGGTAGGTGACCAGAACTGCAGACAATAAGCTAAATCTACCCTCACCAACAACTTGTACAACTTTAACATAGCATCATAACTCCTATACTCAGTGGGTTGATTTTACAAAGATCAATATACTAATAGCACCCTTTATGACTCTATCTTCCTGTGATGCCACTTAAGGAATTATGGATCTGCATTCCCAGGTCTCTGTATTCTCAGAGCCCTATCATTCACTGTATAAATCTTACCCCAGTATGTCCACTCAGTTGAGATGTTCTGCAAAGCAGGTACCCGATCTGGATTTGGTTTCACCATTGTGGAGGAGATTACGTTGGGAGCACTGAATGAATATGGTACATTCAAAGAAGTCCAAGTGAATTGTTGTTTCACCTGAAAGGGCTTTTTGATTACCAGGAGTTTGAGAATTTAATGATCATGCCACCAGGTTGGAGGTTGCCCAGGCAGAATAGGAGGAGCTAGTCCTCTAACTTGTATTTAATCTAGACCTGGCGGTGGAGTAGGCCAAGGACAGACATTGTCACGGTGGGAAGGGGAAGTGGAATTGAAATGGCAAGACACCAGGAGATCCCAATCTGCTTCCAGTCTCACTTCCCAACTTCAGTGTTCTTAAACCTCCATTAAATGCTCCTCCATTGGCCATTTTTACCTTTTTTTCATTTTTTCTCTCTTCCTGATCCAACTGATCCCTGTCATCCTATTTCGTCCATTTTCTACCTGCTCCCCCGACCGCCTCTGTCTGCCCATCATGCAAACATTCCTCATACTTGTCCTCCCTCCTACCCACTCCTCTCATTCTAACCTATACTCCACCTTCCTTCCTCTTCTATCAGATTCCATCATCTTCATCTTTTGTCATTTCCGCCTATCATTTCCCAACTTTTGACATCATTCTCACTCGTACCCCCCCCACTCAGATTTATTGTCTGCCTATCAAATCCCTCAATCCTTCACCTGGATCGACTTATCACTTGCCAGCTCTTGCTCCACTTTCCTTCCACTTTTTTTTTAATATTGGCTATATCCTCTCTTTCTTTCAGTCTAGTGAAAGGTCTTGACCCAAATCCTCAACTCTCCACTTCATTCCATAGATGCTGTCTAACACACTGAATTCCATAAGCACATTATGCGCTGCTCCAGATTTCAGCACGATCTGCAGGCTCTTTTGTCTTCATGAGTTTGTGGATATTTCCAAATATATGTCCCCCCCCCCCCCAATCAAACCACTGTTTGTGATTCACTGTTCCTTCATCATCACTGCCACTGGTTCTTAGAACTCCTTAACCAACAGCGCTGCAGGTGCCTTCAGACAGGCTGTATCACTTCAAGATGGGGGATTAGATTCACTTCCTCAAGGCCAATTAGAAAAGAGCAGAAAAATTCAGGAATTGCCAACAAAAACTGCTACTCAGAAATGATTCCATAGAAAATAATGTCTTGATATGGTGCTTAGGTTTATAATGTATTATGTTCAAAGTGAAATGGCAATTTGTTTTCCAGTGGCCTTCAGTTGAAATTGATTCTTATGTTGGCTGACGTAATGAGTAATTTTTATACAATGAGGCATGGATATTTAAACAGAGTCAAGTGTTGTTTCTCCCTTTTGATAGAGCAGGAGCTACTCTGTAATTTTGAAAATGGATTTTGCAACTGGCAGCAAGCCAAAGACGATGATTTTGACTGGACAAGAAACAAGGGTCAAACCTCCACAGCCAACACAGGACCATCAAAAGACCACACATTAGGGACAGCAGAAGGCCACTACCTTTACATTGAAGCATCTGACCAACAGTTTGGAAATACAGCCACACTCCTCAGTCCCATCCTGGATGCTACCAGCAATCATGCTAACAAGACCTGTATCTTCCGTTTCCATTTTCACATGTTTGGAAAACAGATTTTTAAGCTGGCAGTGTATAAAAGAACCCACAGGAATACAAATGGAGACCAGCTTTGGGTAAAATATGGTCAGCATGGTGATAGATGGCTAAAGGAGATTTTATTTATCAATAGTTCTGAACCATTCCAGGTAAGCATTATTCAGTACTGCAAATTCCTTCAAACTCAGCAGGTTTCTTCCACCAGATTGTTTGTCCTCCAAATTGCAGCATCTGTCTGTGTCTCCAAAAGAAAATGATGGATTATAGAGTATAAAACAAACAATCTGATATGCATAATTTTAAGATTTAGAAATGCTTTGTTATATTGTAGATTGCTGTCATTGGTGCATTTACATTTAATCCATATCATTTCTTCAGCATGAATTCATCACCTCAGGGAACACAATAGAACGCTTATTAAATTAGATGAAAAATATTGTATACTGTTTTCTGTGATATCACAACATGTATTTCTCTTTTGAATTTTAATTGAATTGTGTTATATAGCAGCAGAGGCGTTATATTTCAGAAATCTCTCTATTTAGCCCACTGCTATTTATAAGATTTAGAACAGAAGTCTGTCTGGTTTTATACTGCCATTAATGCGTAACACATGCCAGGACATATTGTGGGAGCACAATCAAATCCTGCTGTCAAGTCAAAGAGGAGCTATTTCAACAGGTTTATCAAAGTTGGTTTAGGAATGCTTTAAAAGATGATGGAAGTGCAGAGAGGAATTAGGTTTATCAAAGGCCTCAACTGACTTAATGAACATCCATGAACAGGGTTGGACAAAATCTATGATGGGACAAGCACAATTTTCAGAAGGTTGCTGGGCAGTGATATGGAAGTAGTTTTGATGTAAGTTAGAAGCAAAATTATAAAGGCCACTTATTCAGCACTTACCTTTGAGATAACAGAAACTAAAAGAACAAAAAGATTGTTTAAGTCCCGTATGGGAGGTGATCGAGAAGGTTCAGTCACTCGGCATTCAAGGTGAGGTAGTAAATTGGATTAGACATTGGCTTTGTGGGAGAAAGCAGACAGTGGTAGTCGATGGCTGCCTCTACGATTGGAGGCCTGTGACTAGTGGAGTGCTGCACTAATCAATGCTGTTGTTGTTCGTCATCTATATTAATGATCTGGATGATAACGTGGTTAACTGGATCAGTACATTGAGACTGGAGGTGTAGTGGACAGTGAGGAAGGCTATCATGCCTTGCAGCAGAATCTGGACCAGCTGGAAAAATGGGCTGAAAAATGGCAGATGCGATTTAATGCAGACGAGTGCAAGATGTTGCATTTCAGTAGCAACAACCAGGGTAGGTCTTTCACAGTGAATGTTAGTGCACTGAAAAGTGTGTTAGAACAAAGGGATCTGGGAATACAGGTTCATTATTTATTGAAACTTTTGGCAGATTGGCCTTCATAAATTGAGGTATTGAGTACAGGAGATGGGATGTTATGTTGAAGTTGTATAAGACATTGGTAAGGCCTAAATTGGAGTATTGAGCACTGTTTTGGTCACCTACCTACAGGAAAGATGAAAACAAGGTGGAAAGAGAACAGAGAAAATTGAATAGAATGTTGCTGGGGCTGCAGGACTTGCCTGAGTTATGATAAATAGGTTAGGAACTTATTCCTTGGAATGTAGCAGATTGAGATGAAATTTGATAAAGGTATACAAAATTATGAAGAGTATAGATAGGATAAATGCAAGCAGGTTTTTCCACTGAAGTTGGGTGGGGCTACTTTTAGAGGACATCGGTTAAGGGTGAAAGATGAAAAGTTTAAGGGAAATATGAGGGGAAAGTTCTTCCCTCAGACAGTTGTGAGAGTATGGAACGAACTGTTAGCACAGGTGGTGCATGTGAGCTCGATTTTAACGTTTAAGAGAAGTTTGGATATTTACATGGAAGATAGGGGTATGGAAGGCTATGGCCCGGTGCAGGTCCATGGTTGCAGGTAGCTTAAATAGTTTGGCCTGCTTCTTTGCTGTACTTTTCTATGTCTCTGACTCTAAGAGTAGTTTCAGTTATATTGTATAAAGCTGTTGTGTAGGAGTAAAAATAAATATAACAGAAAATGGCATATTGCAGGTAGAAACAATTGAAAAGAAATTTTGAAATTGCTTTAATCATGTCAATAGTGTTACATAGCATTATGGAGATCTTCATCGGAATGCTGAGATATTCATCAAAACAAAATACAGAAATATGTTCATACTGTTGTTGGATCCCATAATCAGAAGTACACATCATTGGCTAATTCTCTGCATGCTTTAAATTTACTAGACACACAATACGTGCACTGTGACTCAAGTTTACAACAACTCTGTTAATGTTTCCGATCTGAAATGTTAATTTGGATGATTTCATCATAGATGCTGCCTGACCTGTTGAGTCTTCCAGCATTTTGTTTTAGGCTTCTAAAATCTGCAGTATTTTATTTGAGAAATAGGCAATTTTGTAACTTTAAATGGTGCTCACCGTACAATTTTGGAAATGTGTTGCTATGCAAACTTTCCTTTCAGGAATTTTGATCAGACATTTCTTAATGAGATTCAGTCTAATTGCAATGTAATTTTCCAGCTGTGTTTTGAACATGTAATGAAGTCACCAATAGGCACTGCACATATTTATTTAACTGTAGGAAACTGATCAGAATTGTTCATAGGTCAATCAACAAAGAGTTAAGATGCTGGCTGGAGTGGAGAGGGCATGATTTAATAAAATCAGAAAATACCTAGCAGCACTGAGCAGGCAACAACTCTGTAGACTGAAAGAGAGTTAACACTTCTTGTCCAAAATTCCTCATCAGAACACAGGAAGTGGAAAAATAAGATAGTTTAAATTTGCAGACAGGGTAAGCAAAAGAAATATCACTTTGACGAGAAGAGATATTGACTTGTTCAGGCAGATGGCACTAGTTTAGAAGATTCTTAATTAATAGTTAGGCCATAACAGCATAAGATATAGGAGCAGAATTAGGCCATTCAGTCCATTAAGTCCACTCTGCCATTTCATCTTGGCTGATCCCAGATCCCATTCAACCTCATACACCTGCCCTCTCACCATATCCCTTGATACTCCAACCGATCAGGAATTTATCAGCTTCCGTTTTGAATATACCCACGGACATGGCCTCCACCTCTGTTTGTGGCAGAGCATTCCACAGATTCACCACTCTTTAGCTGAAAAAAAAATCCACCCCACTTCTGTTCTTAAAAAGTTGCCCCTCAAATTTGAGGCTGTGCCCTCTAGCTCTGGATACCCCCACCAGAGGAAACATCTACCTTATCTAGTCCTTTCAGCATTTGGTAGGTTTCAATGAGATCTCCACACATTCTTCTAAATTCCAGTGAGTACAGGCCCAAGCTGCCAAATGCTCTTCATATGTTAACCCCTTCATTTTCAGAATCATTCTCATGAAAATTTAGTTATGGGCTGAAGTTTTGGTCCTGTGTCATACACTTCTATGTTCTCTAACCTCTTGGTTAATTCAAATTCATAGTTTTTACACATTCTTTTAGTTGTGGCCTCTCTAAATACTCTTAAGGGTGGTAGGTTATATCATAAGGGTAACCCACCTTGGGGGTGAGTGAAGAGAAAACAGGATAGTTTAAAATTGCAGAAAGGGTGAGCATAGGGAATATCTCTGATTCGGTGTGGTTACGATTTCCATGGTACTCAGCTGTTGGTGATAGGTTAATGAGAGTATTCAATATGTTACTTTTAATCCTAACCGATTTTTATCATGGCTTGGTATGACAAATGTTTGAGACCTCAGGGAACTGCTGAGATCTGTGGACACATCTCAGCTCATGACAGTAACTTACCACTGTGGACTCTGTCCATGCTTCCTACTTCCTTGGTAAAGCAGCTAACATAATCAAAGACCCCACCCACCCTAGATATTCTCTCATCTTTCCCCACTCCCATCAGTCAGAAGATACAAAAACATGACACCAAACTTATGGTTGACTTTAATCCTGCAGTCTTAAGACTATTGAGCAGTCTCATTGTATGATAAAATAGACTCTTGACCTCACAATCTACCTAGTTGTGGCCTTGTACCTTATTGTTTGTCTCCACTGCACTTGAGCATCTTATTCTTTATTCTGTTAGTGGTTTTCCTTTGTACTTCCCCGTTGTACTGGTATGAGAAAATGATGGCATGCAAAACAAAGATTTTCATTGTATATCAATACATACAACAATAATGAGCCGACTTTATCAATTTTGTGGCTGCATGAAAATAGTTGAGACAGAGTAGTTATAGAGCCTGAGGGAAAGGTTCAGCTGGGTCAGGAATTCCCTCTCCACACTATTTTTCATTTGCATCTCCTGCCTGTCAGCACCCCTGCTGGAGCTCATCGCTACCACTGAATAGATTGCACTTAGCACCTCAGCACCAGTATCACAATAATGCCTTCTTAAAAGCGAAGATATCCCAGTTTTTACATTTTTTTTATTGTTTACTACCGAATTAACATTATCGTTAACCTTGGTAAGAGTTCTGCAAAGCAAAAATAGTTGCAATATAATTTCTAGTGCAACCACTTCCAACATCTTGGCTTGATTTTCCAGTTAACACTTTGCACAAACTCCAGGTTAGCAGCAAAAAAAATTGACATGTTAAAACTATTATATGAACTTTCATTTGATCAGCCAAAGAATTAAATGAATACTATCACAAGATATGTACCCACAAAAAGCCAATTACATAAAGAAGGCATTATCTGATAAATTTATATTCTTAATGCAAAATATTAATTAATACATGAGTTTACAGTGCCTAATGCATTTTAGCAGCACATTGATATATATTGTTGCAGTGAGGTTATATGAAGCTTATCATATTTGCCATTAAGAATAGGAATACAATGTTCAGTTAACACCATTTAACTGTATTATAAATTTTGCCTGAAAATTACAGTGTTTGGAATCGCAGTTGTTTCTGAGTAAGCCCAGAGAATGTAGGAGAGCCCATTTCTTGGACTAAGATAATGTGCATAAGATCCTACTTTACAATTATCCCATCAGTAATTTTTATGCTGTTTATACTTGAGAAAAAGTGAATGAATTGGAGTTGCTTTGAGTCTGACTTTCACAGCTGGCTCAAGAATCCGTATAATAGTGCATGAATAAATCTCACATCGCAATAGCAAAAGAAGATTGTTGCTATTGGGATGTGTGTTCCATACACCATTTTAACTGCAGAAGAAAATCAATAGTAGAAGAGTTCTGGTTTCTCAATCAGACAAGTTAGAGTAACAAACCCAGCATTTAAGTTTGATTGAAATGATTTATTCTGCTACCATCTAGATTTATTTGAGATTGCTAAAGTTTCAATAGTAGCAAATTATGGTTTAATATTGTTTTTATTATTATTTGTTTATGGTTAAGTCTGTCCTTTCCCTCAGTTCAAGGAAAAAGAATCTACACTAAGGATAAAGAAGCAATTAAAAGATAAACCTGAGCACACTTTGCTTAATCTATTGTGGTTTAATTAACTTTTGTGATTCTAACCAATAGTGTATTGTTTGCCCAATACAACAATAATAAAAGTAATGCATTCATTGGGAGACACTTTGGCCATTTTGTGGCATAAAATAATTCATTTTAAACTAGCATATACAAAAAGTAAGAAGATTTTTTGTTCATTACTGATCTTTGAATGTATCAGCCCTGCTTGGGTGATTTCTCAATTGCTATCTGATCGTAATCTACCATTATTGATCTCTTTCTCAGTAGTTCTAAATTTGCCCTGCACTGGCGTATCACATTCATGGTCAGAAATCTAGATATAATCAAAATGATTCAATACAAGTAGCGTTAACAAGTATTTGGCATTACCTTACCACAGACAAGTACTCTATTGGCCCTTGATGAAAGCAAAGCTCTGATTCTAATTAAATGTTTTCATCAGTGCTTCTGTCCTTGGAGGTTCAAGGGAAAATAAAAATCTTCAAAAAAAAACAAAGAGCAGCCAACCTCTCAGCAGTACCAATGAGTTCTAAATTATAGGAGTGTGAAAAACATACCATTTAATTTATTCTTAGACCTAGATTTAAAGAAAGGGAACCTGTCTTCCATGAACATGAGTCAATATTCATTGCACAACAGTCCTAAGTAAAAGTTAATCTTTCTTTCATGTTTTTCCAAGATAAAGTTTGTTAGAATGCCATATCTGATATTTCGTGTGCTTGTTTCTTTCACATTTGTTTTGAGAAAAGGGAGCAGACTTCAACTGTTTTCTGCAAAGTGTTCACATAAGATTTCATTCTGTACAAACCACCTGTAATAACATAGCAGCTCCTCCAAAATGGCAATAACTTATTATGTAACTTAGATGAAGGCATATCTCACAAATCTTATCCATGCTTTATGAAGCAAAATTTGCTGCTCAGGCACCAGAGTATTAGAAAGGATTATCGGAAATATAACTATCAAGGAAAGCAGTTATGATTCATGCAGAATGAAAGATGTAATTTTGCCCTATGTTTATTAAACATAAGGAAGCTTAAGCTGTATTATGTGATGAGTTACAAACTGGAGTGACAGTCATCATACATGGTTAATGAAAAGTATATCTGCAAAAGGCAAATACCTGAAAGCCAGACAAGGTTTCTTTAATGCAAATGAGAAGTATTCAACAGTGAAATCTCTTGGGAGCAGGCAGAAGATTTCATCTGTGGTGGCTAAACTGCAAAATTTGTCACCATGTTATTAGCTAGAGGGATTACTCAAAAAATACAGTTGAAAATTGTGATCTCTTACTGTAAATTAAAATGATTAAAATATTTTTAAAGATTTTGATTTATTTTCATGTGATCAATCTCAGATGGATTTGCAGTAAATTTAAGTTCACTCTGCAAAGTCATAAACACATAAGAATTAAGCATTGGTATAGTGTCAAAGTCAATAGAACATTTCAACAGAGAATCAGGCCCTTCCACCCATCTAGACTTTGCTATTGTTCTGACTAGTCCCATCAAACTGCACCTGGAACATAGCACCCATTTCCCTCCTATCTATGTACTTATCCAAACTTTCCTTAAATACTGAAATTGAAACCGCATCCATCACTTCCTCTGGCAGCTCGTTCCATACTCACACCACCTTCTGAGTGAAGAAGTTCCCACTCATGTTCCCCTGAAACGTTTCACATTTCAACCTTAATCCGTGACCTCTATTTCTAGTCTCAGCTAACCTCAGTGGAAAAAAATCATACTTGCATTTCTCTCTCTATACCCTATGTATACCTTCTGGATATGATTCTCTGATTTTTATTTAACATTGTATTTATAATTAATTTACAGGATGTGGGCATCACCAGCAAAATCATCAGTTATTGCCCATCCCTTAAAGGCCTTTCTCACCATTTTGTAGGACATTATAATGTCTCACCAGGACTGGGGCGGGGGGGGGGGGGGTGTGATTGCAGCTTTATGGTTTGTTCTGGTGGAATAGTATCACAAAAAGGCATTTATCTTTCTCATACTGTACAAGCAGAAGATCGCTTTACCAGATTTCCATGTTTCACTTGTGTCCACAACTACCTTGTGACAGATATTTTATTTAATACAATACTCAATTTCCATTTTCCACCCAGTCCTTTTCTTGATACTTCAAGCATGCAGGAAAGTCAATAGTAATGTTGAAGTGACCCTTGCTTGCTCAAGCTAGGAAGCAATTTGGAAGCTGACTCGTCCCTTGAGACTTGATGCTCTATTAAATTGATGTACTGTAGCTAAGTCTCCCAGAACTTCCTGTTCATAAGCAAAGTTTTGACTCAGAAATTGAATATTGGAAGAAAATTAGAAATTAAGCATTCAGTGAGGATATTTAAAATCATACTCTGACATACTATTGGAAAATAATACAGAAACATTCCAGTACACCAACACTAGTTTCACAGATTATAATGTCAATATCCTTGTTCAGCCAAGTGCAAAATCAACCTTTTATAATCCCCCTTGATCTATTTCACAAATTTTAAAGAACTGAATAGAAGAAGAGTTAGATAAATTAAAATGAAATAAAGTTCAAATAAAGTTAGGCCAGAGTGACTGGCTAATGCTAATTATAGTACTTCCCAAAGCGGCCAAGTCTGTGGTAATTACAGGCAGTTGGTAAAATCTTTACCCGATACCTACAGTAAATCACAGAATTTATATGCAGAATTGGAGTAAAGATTTTTTTAGCAACTAGATCATCACATGTATGATTCTGATGAATGTAAACAAGACAAGTTAGAACTATTTGATGAACAATGTGTGTAAAGGACTTTACTCCTACTCAAAACCACAAGATATAGATCAGTAACTATCCAATCAAAATGATATATTGAAGGCTGCAAGTACTAAAGGACAAAACCTTTGAATATTATTAGAAGGATTCAGTTTATATAATGGAAAACTAAAAACAGACAAGTCTGCCTTTGTACAGAATGAAGCAGCAGATCTTTGAATAAAAGTAGACACAAATAGATTATAGACATCCAAAGAAAAAGTTTAAGCAATTATTAAGGCAAGGAAACTTAAAAAAACATTATTGGTAAGGAAAGCAAATACAATGTTAGCATTCGTTTCAAGAGGAGTAAAATATAAAAGCAAGGATGTAATCCTGATGCTTTATAAGGCATTGGTCAGACTGCACTTGAAGTATTCTGTGTAATTTTGAGCCTCTTCTATAAGAAAGGATATGCTGACATTAGCGAGGACCCAGAGGATTTCAGAATGATCCCAGGAAATGAAGAGCATTTGATGGCTTTAGTCCTGTATTTACTGGAATTTAGAAGAACGCGAAGGGATCTCATTGAACCCTATGGAATATTGAAAGGCCGAGATAAGATGAATGCGGAATGGATGTGTTGTAGGGGAGTTGAGGACCAGAAAGAATAGAAGGATGTCCCTGTGAAACAGAGAGGAGGAAGAATTCCTTTACCCAGAGCTTGGTGAATCTGTGGACACCAAATCATTGGGTATATTTAAAGCAGAGGTTGATAGGTTCTTGACTAGGAAGGTAAGGGTTATAGGGAGAAAGCAGGAGAATGAGGTATTGTCCTGCTTGAATCAGGCTTCAATTATACCAGTGCCTAAGAATCTCATGGTAGAATGCCTCAATGACTATCTTCCCATAGTACTTACATCCTCTGTGAAGAAGTGCTTTGGAAGGTTGGTGATGAAACTCCTGCCTGAGAATTGACTTGAATCTGCTCCAATTTGCCTACAGGAGCAAATGGTCCACAGTAGATGCCATTTCATTGGGTCTTCACTCAACCCTGGAACATCTGGACAGTGAAGATGCATGTATCAGCATGCTCTTCATCGACTACAGCTTGGCAATCCGTACCATCACCCCTCAAAAGTAATCAGTAAGCTTCAAGACCTTGGTCTCAATATCCCTTTGTGCAACTGGATCCTCTTCAAGACCTTGGTCTCAATATCTCTTTGTGCAACTGGATCCTCTGTTTCCTCACTTGAAGCCCCCAGTCAGTTCAGATTGGCAAAAACATTTCCTCCACAATCTCTATCAGCACAGATGCACTATTGAGGCTGTGTGCATATCTTCCTACTCTACTCGCTTTATACCAGTTATAACTGTGAGTCCCACATAGCTCCAATGCCATCTTTAAGTTTGCTCTCGACAGTACTCTCATTGGCCAAATCAATGGTGGTGAAAAATCAGCATTTAGTGGTGAAATTAAAAATCTGGTAGAGTGGTGCCACTAAAACAACCTCTTACTCAATATCAACAAGACAAAGAAGCTGATTATTGTCATCAGGAGGGGGAAAGTGGAGGTCCGTGAGACTGTCCTCATTGAGGGATCGGAGGTGAAAGGGTCAACAACTTTAAATTCTTCAGTATTATCATTTTATAGCATCTGTCCAGGGCCCAGCATGTAAATATCATTACGACGAAAGCATGGCAGTGCCTCTACATCCTTAGATATTTGTGAGGTTTCAGCTTGACATCTAAAACTTTGACAAACTTCTATAGATATGTGGTGGAGAGTATATTGACTGATTGCATAATGGCCTCGTGTGGAAACACCAAGGCTCTTGAGTGGAAAATCCTATGAAAGGGTATGGATTTGGCCCAGTCTAACATGGGTAGCACCAATCATACCACTGAGCACAGCCACATGGAGTGCTCTTGCAGGAAAGCAGCATCCATCATCAAGGACCCCTATCATCCAGGCCATGCTGTCTTCTTGGTGCTGCCAACAGAAAGGTAAGGGAGCCTCAGGACCCAGATCACCAGGTGCAGGAACAGTTATTGACCGTCAACCATCGGCTCTTGGACCAAAGGGGATAACTTCACTTGCCCCATCACTGAACTATTCACACAACCTATGGACTCACTTTCAAAGGCTCATCTCATGCTCTCAATATTTACTGCTTATTTACATTATTATTATTATTTTCTTTTTATTTGTGCTGTTTGCTGTGTTTTGTACATTGATTGTCTGTCCTTTGAGTGTGGTCTTTCATTGATTCTATCGTGTTTCTTGTGGATTTACTGTGTTACCTGCAAGAAAATTAATCTCATTGTTGTATATGGTGACATATACATACTTCGATGATAAATTTGTTTGGTATTTTGAGCCTTGAATGGCATTGAGAAGGTTAATAAATCAGCCATGAATGGCAGAACTGACTCAGTGGGTTGAATTGTCTTATTCTGACTCTATGTCTTATAATCGTATGGCCTTACTAGGAGCATTGCACAGTGCTATATATGATTCTTACCAGCCATGTGACAGCACTAATGCTGTTCTGTCGCTTTCTGAAGAGAAGCCGGTGTCATATAACTGAGAAGTGAGAACTACATGTGAACATTTCCTTTCATGAAGTAGCAGTTCTGATTTCCCGTGCAATTGTCAAGGACCGAGAAATCATGTTTCAATTGTGTAAACTGATGACGAATTATAGAAACCATTCTCCCTTCAGAAATTCGCAGTCACCTTTGTCTTTGGAGTGAAAAGGTTTCATCAGCTCCTAACGGCCAGAAATCATATTGTGGTCTTAGACCAATAGCACCAATAACAATCCTTGGTCGTAAATCTGGGGTATGAAAAATATTACCACATGAGTTTTCAGACACAAGCAGTGAAAGCAAAATCTTCATATGGTGAACAATGGAACCCAACTTTCTTGTCAAGATACTGGAGATAGATGAAAGTAGACAAAATGCTTCCGTTTTTTATAATAACTCTACAAATGAACCATACAACTTGAAGATATCTTGTAAATGGCTAATGTTGGCAGAAGAAAGTTGTATTATATAGAGGGCGCAGAGTTATCTTTCTAAATGTGTCAGGGAAGCACACTTTGGAAGAGTTTTGCATTGAATATTATGTGATTGTGAGAATTAAAGCAGTAGTATGATGTTTTATATTTTGACCTGGATATAGATCTTGAAGAACTCGTAGATAATTTGTTGAGATTGCAGAGCTAATCTAATAAATAGCTTCTTCACAGAGTTGGAAATGACCACTGAGACCTATACAAATTGTATTCATGGATCATTATGAGAAGTGGATTAATAACTTCATAGTAGGCCTAGATAGTCACTGTAAATGGACTGAGGTGAAAACTGTTGGGTCTTGTTCCAAAAGACTATGTTTGAAACACTATCAAAGAATTGAAATCCATTTTCTACTGCCACAGTTTACCAGAAGAAGTGTTATCAGATAATTGTCCTCTGTCTTGTTCATTCCTATTTGAGCACTCAATAAAATAGAAAGCTATAAAGCATACATGGTGTTTTCCCTATCTTTCAGTGTCAACTGGTGTGGCTGAGAGAGCAATTAAAGTTTCCAAAGAAGAACTGAAGAAACAACGATTACAGAGGCATTCATGTTTAGCACAGAAATTTAAATAAGCTAACTTTCCCTCAAATACCAAAGTGATGTCATATTCTTCAGTTAGCTGTATCCATCCTGAGCATAAGGTTAAGCTTAACAGGACCAGTCAGATAGTGAGAGGAGAGGAGAATTGTAAAGTCAATTTTAATTCCCTTCCAAAGTAAACATCAGATTTTAGTAAATGGAAAGATTAATTGGTTAAATACATTAATCGATTTTTAATGCAGGTAACAAAAAAAACATAATTATGACACAGGGTGTCCATTTCCTCCCCCCCCCCATCTGGTTCTACCTATCACTTACCGGTCTCTGCCCCACCCCTCCCTTGCACTGCTATATATGACAAACATTCCTTTTCCCTATGCTACAGGATCACAAACCAAAACTTCAATATACACCTCTTGGCTCCACAGATGTTACTTGGCCCATTCAGGTCTTCCAGGGGTCTGTGTTTACTTTCTGTTGAACTTGTTAGTGTTCTTGTGTTAACAACATGTAACAAATCTGACACACGGAAATGAAGTACGGGATCAATATTGAAGATTATGGCATAATGAGGTATTTTATAAAAACAAGAGACAGAATAAGAATGGTACAAATAAATCACTTAATTCCGGCAAGAGATGTATAAGAGAATGTCAAAGAAATACGTGATGAGTTATGTTACAGAAGGTAATTGGGTGGAAGCTGTGAAAGAAATGACACAGCCCTCCTTGTCTTTCCATGATTCTCAACAGCACCTTCACTAACTCCATTGTGAGCAACTATTATGTGTAGGCGTATGTACATTATCCTCAATGAAATCAATCCTCTCAAGTCATAAGTGAAGTGATGAAAGAAGCCATGGATCTGTGCACTTGCAGATTTCAGAGCATAAGAAATGTATTTGTCTCTCTTGGTCACAGGAAATTTAATTCCATTACTATTCAAATAACTTAGGCTTTCAATGGATGAAAATAATTAACTTAGTAAAATGTACTGATGAATTTTTAAAGTTTTGTTCTTGGTAGAGGCAGTTTGTTCTTCAACCCCAGACCTTCATAATTTATATAAAAAAAACTATGATGTGTTAGGTATTTGTGTTTGATCCACAGATGTGCAAAGTGCATCTACAAAATTTGTCTTTTTCCTTCTGCACCATGCAAGTGTTTTTGAAGATATTGTGGTCCCATTTCGAAGTTAATGAAATGGTGCAGTCAATGAAATATTGTCTAAGTACATCATAAATTTTGAAGAGGTGTCATATGATTAAGTCAATACTACTATACTAATCTTTTTAAAAACAACAAATTGCTTGCTTTAAGAATAATTGTAGTCAGCAAAACATTATTACCGATTCTCATTGTAATTACATTTTGTGAAACAGATTTTTTTACAATTCAATATTCACATCACAGTGATTGGATTATCTGACACCAGTTAACACACCCTTGGCAAGATTTGCCTCAAAGTGCATTGTGAGAGGATTATTATAATTTCAAAGACATTGAGGTTATTTGAGTGTATTATAGGTAGAATTCACTGACCAGAATTTCCTCAAGGCTTGATCATAAACACAAGAGATTCTGCAGATGCTGGAAATCCAGAGAAACACAATCAAAATGCCAGAGGAACTTAGTAGGTCAGGCAGCATCAATGGAAGGTCTCAGGCCAAAATGTCATCTTCCTTTTCCTCTCTGCATGATCTGCTGAATTCCTCTAGCATTTTGTGTGTTTTCTTTAAATCTGCCTCACCTCTCCCACAGCATTTTCATCTTCAATAGAAAAGTAACAGAGATCTATTTAAGCATCAGGAAGCTCTTGCGACATTTCAGCATAGTTAGAATGGTGAAGTGGCAATAGTTATGTGGAAATTGCAGGTATTGGGTCTATAGAAAATTCAGAGATGTGGCTTATATAGTCTGTTCTTCCTAAAGCGATCTAGCAGCAAAGAAGCTGAGAGCTACAGTGGTTTCCCGCTCTACTGGTAAAGCCGAGATGAGTGAGTGGCAGAATCCAGCCCACAGTTATCATTACTGTAGAATATCTGAGCCCATGCTTTTGGTGCTCTTGAGACAAGTGCTGGTTGACTCATACATCACTGAAACTGGCCTTTTGGCTCACACTAATCCAATGATTATTCTCCCTGCATTCTTATCAATTCTACACCCCTCCCCCCTTCATTATTCAACCACTCATTTGCACAATAGGGGAAGCTTTTATTACTCAACCTATAGTTCTTTAAGAGGTGGGAGAAAACTGGAGCATCCAGAAGAAGCGCACACGGTCACAGCAGGAGCATGCAAGCTCCACAATGGTACAATCAGAGATCAGAATTCAACCCAATTCATCAGAGTTAAGTGATGAAAATCCCCCTCAAAAATGCACATGCTGTAAATCTGATATAAAAAAACAAAAAAAAAAGCTGGAAACACTCCGCAGGTAGGTTAGCATCTGTGGAAAGAGAAAAAGAGTTAAGATGTCAGGCCAAGAACCTTCTTTCCACAAGTTCTACCTTATCCACTGAGGGTTCCCAGCATTTTCTATGGTTAGATGACTGTAGACCTAGATACAAAGTCGAAAGGTATAGGAAGAAAGTTATAGATAGGCTATAGGGATTGACTGATGGTGGTGAGAATTTCCACAGTAGAACAGCTATGACAATATTTTAGCTGCAGTAGAGAAAATCATCTTCGCCTATTAATGTGACGATCGTGAAATTTGATGTATTGAATTATTATGAGCTACAATCAACAAAAAATAAGATTAGAAATTTATTGTCATCAAATCAAATAAAATTTCTCTGTAAAGTCGAATTTGCGATTTATAACTGAATAATCTGTTCTCATTAGCTGATCTATTACCAGTTATAAATTTGTATCTAGATCAATATAAGGATAATATTGCTGTTTTTGTATTTTGGAACAGGTATTAGTGAAAGGAACTGTAGGAGATAATTTAGGAGGAGACATTGGAATCGATGACATTTCTTTCATGAATTGTGAACTTTATAGTGGTAAGCATATTTTTTATTTTTCAGTTATAGAAATAGTTGTCTTGGTATTTACTAACATTGTGGGTTCAGCCTCTTTATACTGCCCATTGCAAAATTATTGAAAGATAATACTGTGAAGGATATAGCAGTAATGTGGCTAGAGGAAGTTCGCATTATCGTATAAACTAAAGGTAAAAAAGTGTACATCTCATGATAAATTAGTTGGTAATAACTAATTTTATTGTTACATAAGTAAAAACAAGATGGAAAATAATATTACTTGATTAGATAAAACATTAATTTACATTTATATAGAAACTTTAATTCAGTAAACAATTCCAGGGCACCTCAAGGAAGAGTAATCAGATAAGAATTGATTATCAGCAAAAAAGAAAATATTATGACATAGGATTAGACACTGGCTAAGGGACTAGGTTTAATGAAGTACTGTGTACTTAAAGGGTATCGAGTTAAAGGAAGAGGGGTTAGGAAGGCAATGCAAAAGGTTCGGGGTGAGATGCTTGAAGAAATAAAGGATGCAGAGTCCAGATGTGGAGAGACACAGAATACCTGTTGATTTGCAGGAAGGAAGTTGCAGAGATAGGAGAAACAAGCAAGGCTCTGAGCACTTGATAGAATCACAGAATGATTACAGCACAAGTAGAAGCCAGTGAGCCTTTCAAGTCCATACTGCTCTGAATAAGAGTAATCTAGTTCTACATGACTGCTCTGCAATGTTTTTTCTTCCAGTGCAGCACAGGGTCTATCTCAGTGCAAGCAGCCAAATAAACGCATTGTTGTTGAGGCTCCAAACCTCCTTGGCTTAGAGGGTCTCAGAGGTGTGCATGAAATGGCCCAACTGAATATTGAACTTCTGAAATTTATTCTCAATTGGGAATTATTTTTATATTTAAATGCTTAAAAAAAGAACATTTTGCACTGTTATCAATTGAAAGCATTGAAACTAATTTAACTAAACAATTACAACTATAACTACTGGCCCTTTCTTCTAGGAGTTCATTCCTCCCATTCATAAAAATGAACTTTACTTCCTTTGCACCAAGCTCAAGGGCAGGTTTGTCAGCCTGAGAGCTGGAGGCCTGTGGGAAATTGTGTTGACCCGCTGAGCCACATAGGAATCCATTGAAGGAGCACAGGGGCATTCACAATTGGGAGAGGCTGGACAGATAAAGTCACTGCCACATGCTGTGGAGATCCTGAAGAAAATCCCAGCGTTCATCCACTTTTATGCCCTTTGCCCAAAATCCTTGATTTCTTTCCTTAATAGAAATCTTACAGCCTTTAATATACACGAAGACTCCTGCCCACAGCTCTCTATGGTAAGGAGTTGCAATGATTCACAACGCTCTGAGAAAATAAATTTTTCCTCCTCTCAGTTTCAAATGGATGTCTTGTAAGAGATTCTGCAGATGCCAGAAATCTGGGTGAACAAGTACAAAATGCTAGAGGAACTCAGTCGGTCATGTGATATCTAAGGAGGGAAATGGTCAGTCCTAAAGAAGGGTTAGGACCTTTAATGAAATATCAATCCTGATAAAGGATCTAGACTCTAAATATTGACTGTTCATTTTTCTCCATAGATACTGCTTCCTGTTAAATAGATGGTAAATGGATGTTTCTTCTTTCTTTTCTTTTTGGTGTGTGTATCTGCGTCCGTGCGTGTGCGATGTTTGCGGGACAATGTCTTTTTCATGCCTTTACAAGGCGCGGAGCGAGAGAGGGAGACTGTGTGGTGTACCACTCTTCACACAGACATTTCACAGTATTTTTCCCTTTATTTTACGAGGTCGAGTTGCGATCTCGACACTCAACACGGCACAGATGGAAAACATACTCGGGAGCGGACCCAACTGTGTTTGAACCCGGAAACCTCCATTCTGGAGTCCGGCGCTGATGTCATTGCGCCACCAGCCGGCGGATGTTTCTTCTTTCAAAGACTATGCCCTCTTATTCTAGATTCCCCCATAAGAGGAAGCACTATCTCAGCATTCACTCTGAAGATACCCTTAAAATCATAAGTGTTTTGATCAGATCACTTTCCATTCTTCTCAGCTCCAATGAATAGAGGCTCAACCTGTTTAATCTTACAGGAATGCCCTCCGTATCCAGAGTGATTCAAGTGAATCTTTTCAGGACTGCCCTCAATGAATTCACACTTATATTTTTAAGCAGGAGAATGAAAATAGTTCACAATATTCTTACTGAGTGCCCTGTATAGATACAGTAAAACATCCCCATTTTGGTTCACAAACCCCCTTGTAATGTGGGCCAATATTTCAATAGCTTTTTCCTATTACCTGCTATACATGTGTACTAGTTCTCTGTGTTTCCTCTACTGGACCACCATTGATGCTGCCCTCACTAGCATCTCCTCCATTTCACAAACATTCGTGCTCACCCCATCTTCTTGCCGCCATAACAGGGATAGACCTCCTCTTGTCCTTACCTATCTCCCATGAACCTCATTTTCCACAACTTCTGCCGTCTTCAATAGGATCCAACTCTAGATGCATCTTTACCTCCCTCCCTCTCTCTGCTTTTCGTAGGCATCACTCCCTCTGTGATTCCCTTGTCTGTTCATCCCTCTGCCCTAATCTCCCTCCTGCCACTTAACCATTCAAGTGGCACAAGTGCTCATTCATCTGCTCCCTCTCCTCCATTCAGGGCCCAAAACAGTCCTTCCAGGTGAGGCAACATTTCACCTGAAAATCTTTTGGGGTTATCTACTGTATCCAGTGCTTCCAATGCAGCCTCCTCTACATTGGTGAGACCCAGCGTAGATTGGGGGACCATTTTGTCAAGCACCTCAGCTCCATCCACAAAATGCAGAATTTCTTGGTGGCCAATCATTTCAATTCCGATCTCCATTCCCTTTCTGACATATCGTCCGTGGCTTCCTCTTCAGCTGTGATGAGGCCGCTCTCATGTTGGAGGAGCAACACTTCATATTCTGTCTAGGTAGCCTCTAACCAGTACCAAGCAGAAGCAGAAACCTGATGGCATGAACATTGATTTCTCCAACTTCCATTAATTTTTGCTCTCCCCCTTCCCTCTTAAACAATTCCCCACTCTGGCCTCTAACTTCTTCTCCTCACCTCCCTATTACCTCCCCCGGTGCCCCTCTTCCTTCCTTTTCTCCCATGGTCCACTCTCCTCTCCTGTCAGATTCCTTCTTCTGCAGTCTTTTCCCTTTTCCACCTATCACCTCCCAGCTTCTTACTTCATCCCCCCTCCCCCAATCACCTGGCTTCACCTATCGCCTTCTAACTTGTCATCCTTGCCCTCTCCTCACCTTCTTATTCTGGCAGCTCCCCCCTTCCTTTCCAATCCTGATGAAGGACCTCAGCCAGAACATTGACTGTTTATTCATTTCCATAGATACTGCCTGACCTGCTGAGTTCCTCCAGTATTTTGTGTGTGCTGCTCTGCTGGACCCCATGACCTTTGTACTGCGGCTTTCTGCAGTTTTTCTCCATCTATATACTACTTTGTCTCCTGGTTGGTTCTAGAACGCATTGTTCCAGAAAACTATTCCAAATGCACTCTATGAGTTTGCCCTGAAGCTACCCGTTGCAGCTTCATTAATTCAATTTACCGTAGATTAAAGATTTCCATAATTATTGTACTTTTTACTTACAATATTTGTTGATGTATACTTTTTTGTACAGTGTAGCTACATTGTGTAGGTCTATATTCTGGTTTTGCCAGCATCTTATAAAACCTTATCCCTTTATTTTCTCACATTGTTAGTACCAACATGTACCATGATCACTGACCCTTTGCTTTCAGGATATTCTGTAGCCATTTTGTGCACCTTTTATTCCAGCACCAGAAAGATGATGTATAATACTGGAATCATGTCTTTGGCCAGAGAAGCACCTATTCTATTTCCCCTGCAATGGAATCGCCACAACCTTATCGACTAGGTTGATACTTACTCTAAATGTCAAATCAAGCTACACAGCTCAAGGCCAATTAGAGATGGGCAACAAAGGTTGGGTTTTCAAATCATGCCAGGTTCTGAAAATAAACTGGAAATCCTTTAGCACTTCCATATTGTTTAGTTTGTTTTTAATTACATACTTTGTTCATGATGAGATTAATAATTATATTTTATATCATGGTGGTGAGGAATTTAAATTTCTAAGTTTGACAGTGAATGACAAAATGTTTTAGTGAAAACTTAGGTAAAATATTGAAAGTTAAAGTGTAGACCAACAGTAGTAAAAAAGAAAGTTCGAGAGAGATTGAAGATCTTGGAGAGGCTATGACGTTCTTAAGAATCCACTTTGAGTGATTTGAGTCTTCTCTGAACAACTTAGAATGAAAAGTGACTTAAAAAGGTAGAAGTCAGGAATAACTATATCAAAACGAACTGAGCAATTTTCACCCTGAACTAATTTTGTTATTATATGGGTACTTTAAAGAAGGAAATAAAATCTAGTATCTTGATTCATAAACATGCTTATTTGCTATCAAAAGGCATTACTGTTGTATTTAATATATGAGATAGAACAGTACAACATATGTTGTGTCGAACTATATAAATATACTCCACAATCAGTCCATCTATTCCCTCCTATACAGCCTATAATCTTCCATTTTTTTCTTATATCCATGAGCCTATCTAAGAGTCTTTTGAATATTGCTCCACTCCCCTCAGTGTATTCCAGACACCCACCACTCTACCTCCAACATCTCCCTCAAACATTCCTCCACTCACTTTTCTTACTGCTCAGAGCATTTAGTATCAATGAAGCATTCTTGTTCTAAAAGTTAACCGTTTTCCTATAAAGGCAACTCAGTTCTGCATACAGTATATGGCAAGGTTATGCTTTTCATTGGGTGTTTTTCAATGACTGTTCAGAAATCGTCTCTGCCAAAATGATTAAACATGTTATTCATTACACAGCTGGAATTCTAAGTTCTAGAAAGAAAGATAGCAGAATTAGAGTGGTTATCAGATATGTGTTGTGTGTCCAAGTCAGAGGAAGAACTTAGAAAGAGCTAGGCAGTTTTTTCTTCATTTGCACTTTACAAAGAAATCCGCTTTGAAACTGGGGTAATTTTGACTATTGATCTTGCTCAGGTGATTTACCAGCCATAATTCCAACAACAACACGGCCACCAAGACCTTCTACAGTTCCACCCAACAATTGCACAGTGAATGAGTTTGTTTGTATAACCAATGGGCAATGTGTTGACATCAGCAAGAAGTGTGATTTTCGGGAAGATTGTTCTGATAAGACAGATGAATTGTTCTGTGGTATGTATCCATTTTTATTTTAAATTACACATTGTAAGCCAACACGGGAAAATTGAATAATAAAATGTTTAACTCAAACTATGGAGAGCTGAAAAATACAGAAAAATACTAAAATAATTTTTGCATATGGAAATGAAATAATATTCAACCCAACATATTTGTCTGCACTTTGGAAGATCAGCTAGATCCATTGCATTGAAATCCTCCATAACAGTCTCCTCACTGAGTTTACTCTATCTGTTATGATAATTGGAATAGAAACAGACTTTCCATACACTTTACATTCTTTGTTTCACTTACTCTAACCTAATTTTTATCTTTCTCTTGGTTGTCCTTTCTATTTTATCACTCCATATTCTACTTCAATCGCTAAAACACCTTCTTGATTAACTTTCCTTTTGCTGTGTCTCTTTTTAAAGCTTGATTTCTTTGTATTTTCTGATTCATTACCATCTATTTTATTGTCCCTATAAATTTATAATCTCATTGGTCTGCTTTATTCAATCTATTTTCCTCAAGTGTGAATACTTGCTTCAAGGGCAAAACAAGTCACATGCAATGAAGCTGATTACTGGTGTAAAGTGGGCAAAGATATACCAAATTTAGAATGGAAATGAAAAGCAAACATTACAGGGGCTGTAAGTATTGAATATGAGCAGAAAATGCTCAGCAGGTCAGGCCGCATCCATGAGGAGGGAAGTAGAACTTGAACCAATAAAACATCATTGATTTCAAAGTTTAACTTTGTTTCTCACATTGCTGATTTTTTCTGACCTGCAAAATACGTCTGGCAATTTCTGTTTTTGTAGCATTAGATAGAAATTACCCTGTGTAGTCTCGGTCCAATTCATAATTATCTTTGTATTATATACCAGACTGATGCAAAAGTTAGGCCCCCAAGTCTGTATGTTATGGCCATACCACCTATTGAAGTACCAAATGAAGAACTTTGTTATCAATGAGCATAGTAAGCCTGGGCCAATATTACTCTCTGTGCAAGGAAAGCATAATACAAAATTTAAAACTAAAATGCAATCATGGTGATAAATCTTCTTCTCTATGAATTAGCTATAAGCAAAGGTAACACATACAAAATGCTAGAGGAATACAGCAGGTTAGGTAGCACCTATGGAAATGAATAACCAGTCAATATTTCAGGTCGAGACTGAGGGTGAAGTGGTTTGGCTCAAAACCTCGACCTGCTGAGTTCTTCAAGAGATAGAAAACGTATGTCAAAAGAGCAATGTTACAATGATCATGAGGAAATTCAATATGTGGGGAGATTGGGAAAGTCAGGTTGGTGATGGATCTGAAGGGAGAGCGTTTGAAGAAGCAGTTTATGGTTGAGCCCACTAAAGGAAAGGTTACTCAGGAAGGGGCACTGTGTAATGAATCAGATATCATGAGGGAGCTTAAGGGAAAGGAACCATTAGGGGTTATGATAAACTTTACCTTGCAATTTGAGAGGGAGATGCTAAAGTCAGATGTATCAGTATGACAGTAGAGTAAAGGGAATTATAGAAGTACGAGAGGAGAGCTGGCCAAAGTTGATTCAAAGGGGACACTAGCAGGGATGACAATGGGACAACAATGGCTGGAGCTTACGGTGAGAAATTTAGAAGGTGCAGGATAGATACATCCTAAATAAGAAGTATTCTAAAGGCAGGATGATGCAATCGTGGCTGACAAGGCAGGTCAAAAACAAGATATAAGCAAAAGAGAGGGTATATAATAGAGCAAGACTTAGTGGGAAGTTAGAGGATTGGGTAGGTTTTAAAAACCAACAGAAGGCAACGAAAAAAGCCATGAAGGAAACAATTAAGTATGAAGGTAAGCTTGCCATTAATGTCAAAGAGGATTCCAAAAGTTTTTTTCAGATAGGGAAGTGATAGTAGATATTGGACAACTGGAAATTTATGCTGGAGTTGTAGTAATGGAGACAAGGAAATGGTGGACAAACTGTATAAATATTTTGCATCAGTCTTCACTGTGTAATGCACTAGCAGTATGCTGGAAGTTTGAGAATGTCAGGGGGCAGAAGTAAGTGCAATTGCTATTACTAGGGAAAAGGTGCTTGGAAAGCTGAAAGGTCTGAAACTGGATAAGTCACCTGGACCAGATGGATTACATGCCAGGGTCCTGAAAGCGGTGATTGAGGAAATTGTGTAATGATTTTTCAAGAATCACTGAATATTGGCATGGTTCTGGAGGACTTGAAACTACAAATGTCACTCCACTCTTCAAGAAGGAAGAGAGACAGAAGAAAGGAAATTATAAGCCTCAGTGGTTGGGAAGATGCTAAGGATGAGGTCTCAGGGTGCTTGGAGGCACATGAGAAAATAGGCAAAAGTTAGCATGGTTTCCTTCAGGAAAAATCTTGCCTGACTAATCTTTTGGAATTCTTTGAGGAAACAAAGAGCGGAATAGATAAAATGAGCATAAATGGTTTTGAGCTCACCTGGTAGTGAAGTATTACGGCCATTCATGATGTTGGGTAGTGAAGCATCGTTGCCATTCATAATGAGCAAAGAAGTGGCAGGTAGAATACAGCATAGGGAAGTGTATAGTCACTCACTTGGGTAGAAGCAATAGAGTCGCGACTATTTTCTAAACAAGGAGTAAATTCAAAATTCAGACGTGCAAAGGGATTTGGGAATCCTAGTCAAACAACAGGAATTCTGCAGATGCTGGAAGTTCAAGTAACACACATCAAAGTTGCTGGTGAACGCAGCAGGCCAGGCAGCATCTCTAGGAAGAGGTGCAGTCGACGTTTCAGGCCGAGACCCTTCGTCAGGACTAACTGAAGGAAGAGTGAGTAAGGGATTTGAAAGTTGGAGGGGGAGGGGGAGATCCAAAATGATAGGAGAAGACAGGAGGAGGAGGGATGGAGCCAAGAGCTGGACAGGTGATAGGCAAAAAGGGATACGAGAGGATCATGGGACAGGAGGTCCGGGAAGAAAGACAAGGGGGGGGGGACTCAGAGGATGGGCAAGAGGTATATTCAGAGGGACAGAGGGAGAAAGTGAGAGAAAGAATGTGTGCATAAAAATGAGTAACAGATGGGGTACGAAGAGGAGGTGGGGCCTTAGCGGAAGTTAGAGAAGTCGATGTTCATGCCATCAGGTTGGAGGCTACCCAGATGGAATATAAGGTGTTGTTCCCCCAACCTGAGTGTGGCTTCATCTTTACAGTAGAGGAGGCCGTGGATAGACATGTCAGAATGGGAATGGGATGTGGAATTAAACTGTGTGGCCACTGGGAGATCCTGCTTTCTCTGGCGGACAGAGTGTAGGTGTTCAGCAAAGCAGTCTCCCAGTCTGCGTCGGGTCTCGCCAATATATAAAAGGCCACATCGGGAGCACCGGACGCAGTATATCACCCCAGTCGACTCACAGGTGAAGTGTTGCCTCACCTGGAAGGACTGTTTGGGGCCCTGAATGGTGGTAAGGGAGGAAGTGTAAGGGCATGTGTAGCACTTGTTCCGCTTACACGGATAAGTGCCAGGAGGGAGATCAGTGGGGAGGGATGGGGGGGACGAATGGACAAGGGAGTTGTGTAGGGAGCGATCCCTGCGGAATGCACCCTGTCACACTGTCTCTTGCAAAAACGCCATCCCCTCTCGCAATTCCTCCGTCTCCGCCGCATCTGCTCTCAGGATGAGGCTTTTCATTCCAGGACGAGGGAGATGTCTTCCTTTTTTAAAGAAAGGGGCTTCCCTTCCTCCACTATCAACTCTGCTCTTAAACGCATCTCCCCCATTTCACGTACATCTGTTCTCACACCATCCTCCCGCCACCCCACTAGGAATAGGGTTCCCCTGGTC
Organism: Mobula birostris; assembly: GCF_030028105.1. NCBI lineage: Eukaryota > Metazoa > Chordata > Chondrichthyes > Myliobatiformes > Myliobatidae > Mobula > Mobula birostris. The sequence goes on from NC_092372.1 coordinate 183,130,546, forward strand.
CTCACCTACCACCCCACCAGCCTCCGGGTCCAACATATTATTCTCCGTAACTTCCGCCACCTCCAACGGGATCCCATCACTAAGCACATCTTTCCCTCCCTCCCTCTCTCTGCATTCCGCAGGGATCGCTCCCTACACAACTCCCTTGTCCATTCGTCCCCCCCATCCCTCCCCACTGATCTCCCTCCTGGCACTTATCCGTGTAAGCGGAACAAGTGCTACACATGCCCTTACACTTCCTCCCTTACCACCATTCAGGGCCCCAAACAGTCCTTCCAGGTGAGGCAACACTTCACCTGTGAGTCGACTGGGGTGATATACTGCGTCCGGTGCTCCCGATGTGGCCTTTTATATATTGGCGAGACCCGACGCAGACTGGGAGACTGCTTTGCTGAACATCTACGCTCTGTCCGCCAGAGAAAGCAGGATCTCCCAGTGGCCACACATTTTAATTCCACATTCCATTCCCATTCTGACATGTCTATCCACGGCCTCCTCTACTGTAAAGATGAAGCCACACTCAGGTTGGAGGAACAACACCTTATATTCCGTCTGGGTAGCCTTCAACCTGATGGCATGAACATCGACTTCTCTAACTTCCGCTAAGGCCCCACCTCCCCCTCATACCCCATCTGTTACTCATTTTTATGCATACATTCTTTCTCTCACTCTCCTTTTTCTCCCTCTGTCCCTCTGAATATACCTCTTGCCCATCCTCTGGGTCCCCCCCCCCTGTCTTTCTTTCCGGACCTCCTGTCCCATGATCCTCTCGTATCCCCTTTTGTCAATCACTTGTCCAGCTCTTGGCTCCATCCCTCCCCCTCCTGTCTTCTCCTATCATTTTGGATCTCCCCCTCCCCCTCCAACTTTCAAATCCCTTACTCACTCTTCCTTCAGTTAGTCCTGACGAAGGGTCTCGGCCTGAAACGTCGACTGCACCTCTTCCTACAGATGCTGCCTGGCCTGCTGCGTTCACCAGCAACTTTGATGTGTGTTGCTGGGAATCCTAGTGCAAGATTCCCTTAAGATTAACTTGCATGGTTGAGTCAGTAGTAAGGAAGGTAAATGCAATATTAGCATTCATTTTGGGAGGACTAGAATATAAGAGCAAGCACATAATGCTGAGGCTTTATGGGGCATTGGTCAGATCACATTGAAGTGTTCTGAACTGTTTTCGGGTCCACATATAAGAAAGGATATACTGGCACTGGAGTGGGTCCAGGGGAGGTTAATGAGAATGATCCTGGGGATAGAAGGGTTTAACATATGTGGATTGTTTGATGGCCCTGGGCTATACACATGGGAGGGTGGATCTTATTAAAACAAACTGAATATTGAAATGCCTGGTATATTTAAACTGGAGGTTGATAGGTTCTTGATTGGTAAGGCAATCAAGGGTTATGAGGAGAAGGCTGTAGAATGGGTTTGAGAAGGAAAATAAATCAGCCATGATGAAACAGCAGAGCTGCGTTGATGGGCTGTGGATGGCTTAATTCTGTTCCTATGTCTTATGGTCCCCTTCCCTCCATGGAGGAAAGCCCAGCCTATCAATCACTCCCGATAACTTAGGCCACCTCGTTCAGGCAATATCCTTGTGAATCTTTTCTGCAGCTTATTCACATCTTTTCTGTTAATTGATGAATAGAACTGCATACAATGCTCCAAGTGAAGGGTCTTAACCCAAAACATTGTCTGGCCATTTCTTTCAATAGAAAACATAGAAACATAGAAAATAGGTGCAGGAGTAGGCCATTCGGCCCTTCGAGCCTGCACCGCCATTCAGTATGATCATGGCTGATCATCCAACTCAAAACCCTGCACCAGCCTTTCCTCCATACCCCCTGATTCCTTTAGCCACAAGGGCCATATCTAACTCCCTCTTAAATATAGCCAATGAACTGGCCTCAACTGTTTCCTGTGGCAGAGAATTCCACAGATTCACCACTCTCTGTGTGAAGAAGTTTTTCCTAATCTCGGTCCTAAAAGGCTTCCCCTTTATCCTCAAACTGTGACCCCTCGTTCTGGACTTCCCCAACATCGGGAACAATCTTCCTGCATCTAGCCCGTCCAATCCCTTTAGGATTTTATACGTTTCAATCAGATCCCCCCTCAATCTTCTAAATTCCAATGAGTATAAGCCTAGTTGATCCAGTCTTTCATCATATGAAAGTCCTGCCATCCCAGGGATCAATCTGGTGAACATTCTTTGTACTCCCTCTATGGCAAGGATGTCTTTCCTCAGACTAGGGGACCAAAACTGCACACAATATTCCAGGTGTGGTCTCACCAAGGCCTTGTACAACTGCAATAGTACCTCCCTGCTCCTGTACTCGAATCCTCTTGCTATAAATGCCAGCATACCATTCGCCATTTTCACCGTCTGCTGTACCTGCATGCCCACTTTCAATGACTGGTGTATAATGACACCCAGGTCTCGTTGCACCTCCCCTTTTCCTAATCGGCTACCATTCAGATAATAATCTGTTTTCCTGTTTTTGCCACCAAAGTGGATAACTTCACATTTATCCACATTAAATTTCATCTGCCATGAATTTGCCCACTCACCTAACCTATCCAAGTCACCCTGGATCCTCTTAGCATCCTCCTCACAGCTAACACTGCCGCCCAGCTTCGTGTCATCCGCAAACTTGGAGATGCTGCATTTAATTCCCTCATCCAAGTCATTAATATATATTGTAAACGACTGGGGTCCCAACACTGAGCCTTGCGGTACCCCGCTAGTCACTGCCTGCCATTCTGAAAAGGTCCTGTTTATTCCCACTCTTTGCTTCCCGTCTGCCAACCAATTCTCTATCCACATCAATACCTTACCCCCAATACCGTGTGCTTTAAGTTTGCACACTAATCTCCTGTGTGGGACCTTGTCAAAAGCCTTTTGAAAATCCAAATATACCACATCCACTGGTTCTCCCCTATCCACTCTACTAGTTACATCCTCAAAAAACTCTGTGAGATTCGTCAGACATGATTTTCCTTTCACAAATCCATGCTAACTTTGTCCGATGATTTCACTGCTTTCCAAATGTGCAGTTATCACATCTTTGATAACTGACCCTAGCAGTTTCCTCACCACCGATGTTAGGCTAACCAGTCTATAATTCCCTGGGTTTCTCTCCTTCCTTTTTTAAAAAGTGGGGTTACATTAGCCACCCTCCAATCCTCAGGAACTAGTCCAGAATCTAAAGAGTTTTGAAAAATTATCACTAATTCATCCACTATTTCTTGGGCTACTTCCTTAAGCACTCTGGGATGCAGACCATCTGGCCCTGGGGATTTATCTGCCTTTAATCCCTTCAATTTACCTAACACCACTTCCCTACTAACATGTATTTCCTTCAGTTCCTCCATCTCACTGGACCCTCTGTCCCCTACTATTTCTGGAAGATTGTTTATGTCCTCCTTAGTGAAGATAGAACCAAAGTAGTTATTCAATTGATCTGCCATGTCCTTGCTCCCCATAATCAATTCACCTGTTTCTGTCTGTAGGGGACCTACATTTGTCTTAACCAATCTTTTTCTTTTCACATATCTATAAAAGCTTTACAGTCAGTTTTTATGTTCCCCGCCAGTTTTTTCTCATAATCTTTTTTCCCTTTCCTAACTAAGCCCTTTGTCCTCCTCTGCTGAACTCTGAATTTCTCCCAGTCCTCCGCTGAGCCACTTTTTCTGGCTAATTTGTATGCTTCTTCTTTGGAATTGATACTATCCCTAATTTCCCTTGTCAGCCACGGGTGCACTACCTTCCTTGATTTATTCTTTTGCCAAACTGGGATGAACAATTGTTGTAGTTCATCCATGCGATCTTTAAATGCTTGCCATTGCATATCCACTGTCAACCCTTTAAGTGTCATTTGCCAGTCTATCTTAGCTAATTCATGTCTCATACGTTCAAAGTTACCCTTCTTTAAGTTCAGAACCTTTGTTTCTGAATTAACTATGTCAATCTCCATCTTAATGAAGAATTCCAGCATATTATGGTCATTCTTACCCAAGCGGCCTCTCACGACAAGATTGCTAATTAACCCTTCCTCATTGCTCAATACATAGTCTAGAATAGCCTGCTCTCTAGTTGGTTCCTCGACATGTTGGTTCAAAAAACCATCCCGCATACATTCCAATAAATCCTCTTCCTCATCACCCTTACCAATTTGGTTCACCCAATCTACATGTAGATTGAAGTCACCCATTATAACTGCTGTTCCTTTATTGCACACATGTCTAATTTCCTGTTTAATACCATCCCCAAACTCACTACTACTGTTAGGTGGCCTGTACACAACTTCCACCAGCGTTTTCTGCCCCTTAGTGTTATGCAGCTCTACCCATATCGATTCCACATCTTCCCAGCTTATGGCCTTCCTTTCAATCGCGTTAATCTCCTCTCTAACCAGCAACGCCACCCCACCTCCTTTTCTTTCATGTCTATCCCTCCTGAATATTGAATATCTCTGAATGTTGAGCTCCCATCCTTGGTCACCCTGGAGCCATGTCTCTGTGATGTTGTCTCACCCATTACCTCCAGTGTTTTGTGTGTTGTTACACAATGCTTCAATAGACTTCATCATATACTCTGTTGAGTTCCTTCATATATTCCTTCACATACTTCATTGAGTTCTTCCAGTGCTTTGTGTGTTGTTGCGTAACACTCCAATATTGTTTATCATATATTTCATAGTGGAGAGAAAGCAAAACATGAGGAGATTGCATTATCAGGCTAGTTTAATACTGCTATGACTAATGTAGATCATCATGTAATTGTTCTGGAAGTTAGAGTTAACAAAATTTATTCCAGAATCTGCAATAGATCCCCAGAATGGTGCATTGCAAAGATTTTCATAAGATACACTAATAATGAACCATAAGCTGCAATACCAAAATGTTGATATTTTTCCCTTCACAGTTTGGAAGTTCTGCAATTTCAGTAACGGGGTCTCGTGTGGTTGGAAGCAACAGGTAGAACCAACACCAGCCAAGAATGTATTTCAGTGGTTCACCGGGCAAGGTTCAGACATACATCCAGGAGAAGAGGGTGACAGACCACCTATGGACCACACGATGTAAGCGTTTTATTTCACTTTAAAGAAACATCCCTGCTTTGACCATTCCATTTTCTTAGAACCCTAAGTAAAGACTAAGGTAACTAAATCACCTGAAACGAGAGAAAACAATGTGTAACAACAATTAAGTATATTTACTAATAGTAGGCAACTACTTCAGAGTATTTAAAAAGTTGTCAAAGTTAGAACTGAATAGTAAGTGGGAAGGATTAGGGTTAATTTTTTTTGTGAGCCTGTAAGGAAAAACAGAGCCAGATTGAATTTCTGGAATAAGAAGAAGGAAGTGGAATACAACTGAAGAGAGTAAAGGGCAGACATGAGAATTTAGCATTGATATAATAGGGTGAGTACTATTGCCAGACTCAGATTCAGGTTCAGATTTATTTATCACATGCACATTGAAAAAATACGTCTGCATTATCAACCAGTATACCCAACAATGAGTTGGGGACAGCCCACAGGTGTTGCCATGTGTTCCGATGCCAACATCGTATGCTCCCTGTGTGCAGCAGAATACCACAAGCAGCATTAACAGCAACAACCAAACAAGACAGGACAATAGCAAACCAAGCCCCTTTCCCATACTACAATCCACCTACCCCTTCAACCACACAGACGAGCTACCTCCGGGCTTCCTGCCCTTGGCCCTGGACTCTTAGATATGCAGACATCAGGTCTCTAAACTCCAGTCCCTGACCTGGACTATTAAACTCAACCTTTAGGCCTCTATCTCTGGACTCATTCTACCTCTGGACTTCGGCAACCTCTGGGAATTGACCCAAAGACTCAACAATCATGAGTTTGACCTTTGTTCTTCGAGCCTGAATTCACTGATCACAGGTTTAACCTACAGGCCTTGACTTCCAAACATGCATGGTTCACCATCTCCAGTGACCTGCGGGGCCACCAGCCCTCCTGGCTCCCACCTGTACAGGACTCCGACTTAGAACTCGCCAACCACTTCCTTTTATATGAATCCACAACTATTTCTCTCGAGCCTTACAATGTGTTGTGTAGATATTTCCACGCTTCGAATATTTGAAGATTTTCTTTGGTACCGAAGATCATCTCGTTTGCATAAGAAATAGCCTAAATCTTGCACATGCTGTCTACGATAACTTGAGATGTCTTTGGTGATTATATCATATTATGGTAACACACACAAAATGCTGGAGGAATTCAGCAGGCCAGGCAGCTGAGAGAAGCCCAAAAAATTCTGTTGTCCACCTGCAAATATGCAGGTTACCAGCAATCTAATGGATGACTGGAAACACTTCAAACAGTGATTCACTATATAGTTAGCAGTGAGTAGAGCCAGAGAGGTGGATGAAAAATTGCAAGTGTCTCTCTTTCTACACATAATTGGTGAATATGCTTTGGGCATCTGTAACGGCTTTCAAATTGACAGCCTTGACATTGGATATTCTGATGACAAAATTTGAGAAGTATTTTGTCCCAAGTAAAAACTTTGCATTTGAAAGATATAAGTTCTTTTCCTGTGACCGGAATCAAGGTGTTAGCTTTGACCAATACTTTTTTTTTATTTTTTATTGATTTCTATATAGAAGGATACAGAGTCCAAGAGAATACATATTATAAAACAAAAGAAAAAATATAATAATACCAGATACAGTATATTGAATCACATTAACAAACTCCTTACTCTATATTCATATAGATTAGATTAATTTGTGTATTAGAATATGAACAGTTTTATTTAAAAAAAGACTTACACCCACTACCAAAGTCAAAGCTGTTTGGGGAAAAAAAAAGAAAAAAAAAACTTATCAGATAATAAAATATACTATTAACCAAATTCTGTACTTTAACAAGAAGTCAAAAATTATGAAAATAATTTAAAAACGGCCCCCACAAGTTTTGAAAATCTTGGTTAGATTCAGAAATTGAACAACGAATCATATCTAAATTTACTCATGCTATAACATCCCGTAACCACTGAGCATGATGAGGCGGAACAGCATCCTTCCATTTAAACAAAAGTGCCCTCCTAGCCATAAGAGAGATAAAAGCCAGAATGTGCAGATCAGATGTCTTCAAAATGATATCTTTCCTTCCAACAATACCAAATAGGGCAGTCAAAGGATTAGGCTTAAAATTTACTTTAAAGAGTACAGAAAAAGTTTGGATTACTTCCTTCCAATATTTTCCAAGGCTTGGGAATGTCCAAAACATATGAATAAATGAAGCTTCTCCATTGTTACACCTATCACAGTAGGAAGATATATCCATACAAAAAGGAGATAATTTATCCTTGGTCATATAAGCCCTATGAACCACTTTAAATTGTAGGAGGGAATGACGAGCACATAACGATGAAGTATTAACCAACTTCAATGTCTCATTCCAAGTTTCTTCAGAAATTGAGGTCTGTAAATCTTTTTCCCAAAGATTTTTAATTTTGTCTAAAGAATCATTTCTCATTCCCAACAACATATCATAAGTATTGGATATTGAACCATGATAGAATGATTTCATATTAAGAATTTCATCTAATATGTTCTTATCAGGACTATTAGGAAATACATATAATTGTGATCACAGAAAATCTCTAATTTGTAAGTACCGAAAAAAATGGGTTTTTGACAAACTATATTTAGTTGACAATTGTTCAAATGAAGAAAGACTTCCTCCCACAGGCAGATCCCAGAAACATGTAATGCCCAATCTTTCCCATTGTTTAAAAACTATATCAGTCATAGAAGGCTTAAAAAATAATTTTTAAAAATGGGACTAGAAAGGGAGAATCTCAATAAATCGATGTGTTTTCTAAGTTGTATCCAAATCCTCAAAGTATGTTTGACTACTACATTTCAGTTATCTTACTTAAGGAGCAAGGAAGTGAAAATCCCAAAAGAGAGATGATAGAAAATCTATTAACCGAGTTAGTTTCTAAAGAAACCCAGCCGGGACAGTCCTGGTGATTAATATAGTATAACCAAAACGTGAGATTCCGTATATTAGCTGCCCTGTAATGAAACCTAAAATCTGGTAAAGCTAAACCTCCATTCTTTTTAACTTTCTGGAGATGGACTTTATTCAATCAAGGACGTTTGTTTTTCCATTTGTAGGAGGATAAAATAGAGTCCAGAGAGTCAAAAAAGGATTTAGGAATAAAAAAGAGTAATGCCTGAAAGAGGTATATAAATTTAATAGAATTAATTCGACCAATCAATGATAACGAAAGGGGCAACAAAATTTGATAATGTTCTTTTTATATAATTTAATAAAGTAAGAAAATTTTCTTCAAGTAAGTATTTATAATTCTTAGTAATTGTTACACCCAAGTAAGTGAATTGGTTTCTTACAATTTTAAAAGGAAGATTGATATCAGTTATTTGCAAAATATTTAAAGGAAAAAGTTCACTCTTGTGTAGGTTCAGTTTATATCCAGAAAACTGACTAAAACAAGAGAGTAAAGAAAGCACAGAAGGTAATGAAGTTTCAACATTAGAAATGTAAAGCAACAAATTATCCACATAATGTGAGACTTTGTGGATAGTACCCTTCCAAAAAATACCAGTGATATCACGAGATTCTTGAAAAGCAATAGCTAAAGGTTCTAAAGCCAGGTCAAAAAGCAAAGGACTCAAAGAGCAAACTTGTCTGGTTCCACGTTGAAGTTTAGTTGGTTTAGAATTCTGAGAATTAGTAAGAACCCGAGAAAAAGGGGATAAATACAGTAATTTAATCCATTGAATAAAGTTGGACCCAAAATTAAACTTTTCTAAGATTTTAAATAAATAATGCCATTCAGCCCGATCAAAAGCCTTCTCAGCGTCTAAGGATATCACACACTCCGATATTTCCTTAGAAGGAGAATAAATAACATTTAATAATCGACGAATATTAAAATAAGAATATCAAATTTTAATAAAACCAGTCTGATTGTCAGAAATGATGGTAAGATATTTTCCATCCTACCAGCCAGAACTTTAGATAGAATTTTAGCATCAACATTAAGTAAGTAAATTGGTCTATATGAAGAACATTCAGTTGGGATCTTATTTTTTTTTATGGATAAACGAAATAGAAGCTTCATAAAAAGATTGCGGCAAGCTCCCTGACTTAAAAGAATCTGAAAAAAATTGAACATAAATGAGGCATAAGCAAAGAAGAAAAAGCCTTCTAAAATTCTCCAGAAGATCCGTCAGGACCTGGAGCTTTCCCTGAATGCAGTGAATGTACAGCCTCAGCTATTTCTTCGTGAGAAACACATTGATCCAACTATTTTCAGTTATTAACAGAAAGCATAGGGATATTTATTTAGTCTAAAAAATCCATTACAGTATTATCTTTAAGAAGATCAGAACTATAAAGTTTGGAGTAAAATTCTCTAGCAGTATCATTTATTTCTAAATGAACGGTTGTCCTAGCTTTATAAATTTCTTTAATCTGTTGTTTAGCACTACAAGTTTTAATTTGGTTAGCCAATAATTTACCTGTTTTACCTCCATGAATATAAAATTGACTTTTATCCTTTAGGTACTAAGCTTCAATAGGATATGTTAATAAAAAATCATATTTAGTTTTAATTCCAACCCGTCTTTTATATAAAACAGGATCTGAAGTCAAAGCATACTCTTCATCTAACTGTTTCAGCTGATTGGCTAAATTAATTCTTTCTTTATTAGCTTTTTTCTTAACACTTGCAGTATAAGAAATGATTTGTGCTTAATCTATGCTTTAAAGGTATCCCATATGACAAGTCTAGAAGTCTCTTCCACCGTATTCTCTTCAAAAAAAAGAGTGATTTGCCTCTTCAAGAACTTTAAGTAATCCTTGTCAGATAACAAAGTTACATTAAAGTGCCAGGATCTGTTTGTCTGAGGAAAATCTGGAAGATTTATGGACAAAAGCACAGGAGCATGGTCAGAGATAGCAATCTCTTTATATTCACAAGATCGAACTTATGGAATCATTTGCTTATCAATTAAAAATAGTCAATTCTGGAATACATATGATGAACATGGGAGAAAAATGAGTATTCTCTATCTGCTGAATATAAGAAATGCCATACATCAACAATACCACATTTCGTTAAAAATGAATGGATAAACGAAGCTGATTTATTAAGTGTCACTGTTTTAGAAGAGGACCGATCTAAAACTAGATCTAACCAGCAATTAAAATCTCCTGCCATCACCAATGAGTACAAACTCAGATCAGGCAAAGATGAAAAAAATCGCTCAAAGAATCCTGGATCATCTATATTTGGGCATAAACATTAGCAAATACCAACAATTTATTCTCTAATTTTCCTGATACTATAACAAATCATCCATTAGTATCAGAAACAACCTTGTGCTGAACAAAGGGAACTGTATTTTCTGTAAAAATTGAAACACCTCAAGTTTTGGCCTGAAAATTTGAATGAAAGGTTAATTCTCTCCATCGGCTAAAAAGGCGTGAGTTATCACAATTGCATATGTGTGTTTCTTGTAAAAAAATAATTGGGACCTTAATTTTTTTAATATAGGCAAAAATCTTATTTCACTTCAAAAGATGATTTAATCTTTCCACGTGAAGACTAAGTAATTTATTATTAATTTAATATCCATTTTATTATTAAAAAGAAACATAAAAAGGGTAATCCTTAAGGAGATTAATAAAACTAAACAATGACCTATGAGATAAGAAAACCAAACAACAGGTTTGACTAAAAATCCCAAACAGCTTCCAAGAAAAAAAAACCTAACACCCTCCCCCTCCCAAAGAGAGAAAGTAGACCAAAGAAAGTCAATGCCAACAGCTAATAATGACATTCCCCCACCCCCAAAAAAAAATCTGCTGGCTTAGCTCCAAATAAATTACAAGGTTAGAATATTCCAACCCAGTCAAAACAACAAATATTAAAGAGACAGTTAATTCTGGTATCAAAAAAACTCTGGAAAAGTAAGTATAATATAAAATAATATGGGCACACAGAATATTGGCTCATTAAAATCATAATCTCAAAGTAAAACCTTAAGAGGTTCTAAAAGAAAATATACTACAAGATTCACTAGAGGCAAAATACACAATTTTTTCATGTAAATTTTTGTTAAACAGCTCTAAAATGACACTTGTAAATTTAGCAGACAAAGTAATAGCACATTAAAATCTTATTCTCAAAATAAATCCTTAATAAGTTCAAAAAGAAAGGGTTAAGTACAAAATTTAGCAAAGGTAAAATAAACAGTTATTCATGTAACAAATAATAAGTAGTCACTTTACTGACTCTAAATACTCCTGAGCCTGGAGACCCGAATGGAACCATTTTTGCGATCCATCCTGCAGTGTGATTCTGAGCTTCGCTGGATACCTTAGAGAAGTTTTTAAATCTTTTTTGTAGAACTCTGACACGACGCTTTTAAACTTAGCACATTCCCTCATAATCTCTGCTGAGAAATCTTCAACGATTCTAATCTTTTTTCCATTAAAATCATTCATACCTTTCCAACGAGATTCACGAATTATACGGTCCTTTGTTTGAAACTCAAGAAAAGCGATTACCACTGAACGAGGTTTGCTTGCAAACATTCTGTTCCCAGGTATTCTATGGGCATGGTCAATCATTGCTGTCAATTTTAAAATATCAGGAAATAACTGAAACAGAAAGATTGCAAAAAATTCCGCAGGACGATCACCTTCAGTTAACTCTTCAAGACCAAGAATTTGTACGTTATTCCTTTTACTTCTGTTTTCTAAATCAGTAATCTTCTGTCTTAGTTCATCGTTAACCTTGGATTGCTTTTCATAACGCTTTTGCAGGTCATTCATTTCCTCATCCAAAATCGACAGGACTTCTTCATTCTCTTTTATTCATTTATCGTGCTCGGTTAAGGTTTCTTGAATAGAATCCAGTTTTGTACTTATCTGTTTAATTTCAGAACCAATCTGTTGAAACTCTTCAGAGGATTCTTTTCTGAATTGCTGCAATTCCTCGGATGCTTCCTTTCTGTGCTTTTGCATCAATTCAATAATAGAATCCAAAGATGTAGAAGAATCTTCTTCTTTTTTCTTGTAGTCATAGTGTCAAATCAGATGGGAAAGTAAGAAAAGTAAAGTAAACTAGGAGCAGCTGAAAAATGCTGTTATTCCACCCACCACCAACAGGAAGTCGCTTTGACCAATACTTAGCTGAGTTTCACACACTGAATAAGTCCTGTGAGTTTGGAGATTTGAGAGACTCAGTAGTCAGAGTGAAAACAGTTTATGGAATCTCAGATAAAGGACTCACAGAAAGCTTGCTCCATGAAAAAGATCTGATGTTAGAAAAGGCTATGAATATGTGTAGAGCGGTGGAGGCCGCATGAGCACAATCTAACCAGCTTCACAGGGCAGAAACAACAGTGTATGCTGTGAAAACAGAGGGGCAGAGCACAAGGCATTTCTCGAAGCAGCAACATAGCAAAGAGGTAGACAGAAACAGTAAACACAGCAAATGTGGAGATAGGCATGTTCCAAAAACGTGTCTTGCTTATGGAAAGTCCTGCAATAATTGTGGGGAAAAGAATCACTTTGCAAAGTGCTGCAAATCTAGGGCTACCAAGAGAAAGGTGCACTCAATTGCTGAGGAAACGGAGGAGGTCTTTGTAGGTTCTCTGTAGACTGCTGATGCTGGTAAAACAGAATAGACTGTGGATGAGACAATAATTCCATTCAAGCTTAACGCTGGAGCCCAGGTAAATCTGTTATCAGTGGATGAGTACAAGATCCTCAAAGACTTACCTAGTGAAGTTAAAAGTGACAGTTTATACTGGAGAGATCGTTTCAGAAAAAGGAGGCCGTTTATTGACCTTCAAGCGCAAGGGCAGCAACTAAAGGCACAGCTACCGGTTGTAAAGAAGAGGGTACGAACAATATTAGGTCTGAGTGCATGTGAAAAGATCAACCTGTTGAAAAGAGTTTTTGTAGTGGCTTCACAGACCAAAGGTGACCACATTTCACTCATAGAAGAGTATTCAGATGTCTCTAAGGAGCTCGGATGTTTACCTAGTGTACACAAAATCCATGTAGATGAGACAATAGTTCCTGTTAGCTATGCATGTAGAAAAGTTCCGTTCTACACTTAGAGACACACTCAAACAAGAACTAGCTCTCATGGAGTGGAAGAAAGTCATACAGAAAACTGAAGAAACAAAAGAATGAGTAAGTACACTGGCCATGGTGCAAAAGAAAAATGGAGCATTGTGAATATGTCTAGACCCAAGAGCTCTCAATAAAGCCATCAAGAGAGAGCATTTTACATTGCCAACATGGGAGGAGATAATGTCCCTATTTGCATGTGCCAAGTGGTTAGCAAACTTGTCACATCATCTGGGTTTCTGAAGCTGGATGAAGCAAGTTCAATACTGTGTACTTTTAAAACAACACAGGGAAGGTATCGCTTTCTTCGGTAGACAGATGGATTCTGTTCACACAGAGGTCTACCATAAAGCCATACACATGATCTTTGTGGGATACCTGGTGTCAAAACGATGATGGAAGAAATCATCATCTGGGGGTTACCTGAGGATGAATATGATGCATGACTGAGACATGGAATGTCAATTTGGAATTAAATAAAGAGAAATGTGAGTATGGTGTTAAGACACTGTCTTTCTTAAGAGATGTTTTCTCAGAAGAGGGAGTGAAGCCTGACCCAACAAAGATGTCAGCCATTGAAAACATGGAGAGGCCTCAAAACAAGGAGGAGGGAGATGCTTCTTGGGGTTGGTGACTGACCTGGCTAAGTTCATCCCTCGACTGTCCACTGTGTCAGCACCACTTAGGTCACTCCTTGAGCAGCATACTGAGTGGATTTGGTCCTATGAGCAAGAAGAGTGTTTCCAGAAGCTGAAAAGAGTCATAACTGAAGAGCCAGTGCTGAAGTTCTATGATCCAGAATGGCATACTAGGATCTCAGCTGATGCGTCCAGGTATGGTCTTGGAGGACTACTGCTGCAGCAACGTGATGACACATGGCAACCTGTAGCATTTACATTAAGGGTAGTAACAAGTGTGGAAGCCAACTATACACAGATAGAGAAAGAGCTTCTTGCCAGCACATATGCATGTGAAAGTTTCCATGAGTACCTTTATGGACAAGCTTTTGAAGTGGAAACAGACCATAAAGCACTGGTCTTGATTATGTCAAAACATCTGACTGACTGTCCCATGAGGATACAGTGTTGTTGAGAAGATTGCAGAAATATGACGTGAAAATGATCTATGCACTGGAAAGATATGTGTCTACTGCTGATGCACTGTCTTGAGCAGTCAACAAGAAAGAAGAGTGACCAAGAGATTATTGAAGATATACAGGCCCTTGTTGACATGATTGTCACCTCCATTCCAATTCTTCCAGTCATCCCAACTCCCCTGCCTTCTCCCCATACCCTTTGATGCTCTGGCTAATCAAGAACCTATCTCTGCCTTAAGTGCACCCAATGACTTGGCCTCCACAGCTGCTTGTGGCAACGAATTCCACAGATTTAACACCCTCTAACTAAAGTAATTTCTCCACATCTCTGTTCTAAATGGACCTCCTTCAATCCTGAAGTCATGCCCTCTTGTCCTAGACTCCCCTACCATGGGAAATAACTTTGCCATATCTAATCTGTTTTGGCCTTTTAACATTTGGAATGTTTCTATGAGATCCCCCCTCATTCTCCTGAACTCCAGAGAATACAGCCCAAGAGCTGCCAGACATTCCTCATAAAGTAACCCTTTCATTCCTGGAATCATTCTTATTAATCTCCTCCGAACCCTCTCAAACATCAATATATCCTTTCTAAAATAAGGAGCCCAATATTGCACACAATACTCCACGTGTGGTCTCACGAGTGCCTTATAGAATCTCAACATCACATCCCTGTTCTTATATTCTATACCTCTAGAAATGAATGCCAGCATTGCATTTGCCTTCTTTGCCATCGACTCAACCTGGAAGTTAACCTTTAGGGTATCCTGCACAAGGACTCCCAAGTCCTTTTGCATCTCTGCAATTTGAATTCTCTCCCCATCTAAGTAATAGTCTGCCCATTTAATTTTTCCACCAAAGTGCATGACCATACACTTTCCAACATTGTATTTCATTTTCCACTTTACCTATTCCCCTAAGCTATCTAAGTTTCTCTACAGACTCTCTGTTTCCTCAACGCTACCTGCTCCTCCACCTATCTTTGCATCATTGACAAATTTAGCCACAAATCCATTAATCCCATAGTCCAAATCATTGACATACATCATAAAAAGCAGGGGTTCCAACACCAACCCCTGTGGAGCTCCACTGGTAACCGGCAGCAAACCAGAATAGGATCCCTTTATTCCCACTCTCTGTTTTCTGCCGATCAGCCAATGCTCCACCCATGCTAGTAACTTCCCCGTAATTCCATGGGTTCTTATCTTGCTAAGCAGCCTCATGTGCGGCACCTTGTCAAAGGCCTCCTGAAAATCCAAGTACACCACATCTACTACATGTCCTTTGTCTATCTTCCTTGTAATTTCCTCAAAGAATTGCAGTACATTTGTCAGGCAGGATTTTCCTTTCAGGAAACTAAGCTGACTTTGGACTATCTTGTCATGTGCCTCCAGGTGCTCTGTAATCTCATCCCTAACAATCGATTCCAACTAATTCCCAACTACTGATGTCAGGATAGCAGGTCTATGGTTTCCTTTATGCTGCCTCCCACCCTCCTTAAATAGGACAGTAATATTTGCAATTTCCCAGTCATCCGGTACAATGCCAGAATCTATGGATTCTTGAAAGATCATTGTTAATGCCTCCGCAATCTCTCCAGCTTCTTCTTTCAGAACCTGAGGGTGCATTCCATCAGGTCCAGGAGATTTATCCACCTTCAGACTATTAAGCTTCCTGAGCATCTTCTCAGTCGTAATTTTCACTGAACTTACTTCACTTCCCTGATACTCTTGAATGTCCGGTATACTGCAGATGTCTTCCACTGTGAATACTGATGCAAAATACGCATTCAGTTTCTCTGCCACCTCTGCATCTCTGATTATACTATCTCCAGTGTCATTTTCTATTGGTCCTATATCTACCCTCAACTCTCTTTTACCCTTTATATCCTTAAAAATGCTTTTAGTATCTTCTTTGATATTAGTCACCAGCTTCTTTTTCTTTTTCTAATTCATCTTTTTCTTCCTAATGACCTTCTTAGTTTCCTTCTGCAAGTTTTTAAAAACTTTCCAATCCTCTATCTTCCCATTAGCATTACTTCCTTGAATGCCCTCTCTTTTGTTTTTACTTTGGCTCTGACTTCACTTGTCAGCCACAGTAGTGTCTTTGCTCCATTCAAAATTCTTCTTATTTGTAATATATCTGTCTTGCACTTCCCTCATTTTTCACAGAAACTCAAGTCATTGCTGCTCTGCTGTCATTCCTGCTAGTGTCCCTTTCCAGTCAACTTTGGCCAGTTCCATTCTCATGCCTTTGTAATTTCCTTTATTCTACTGAAATACCGGCACATTGGACACAAACCTTCCATACAACAAGGTGCCAAAATTGCAGTCTGAAACAATTGCAGTCAGTGAGACATTATAGCCACTGAAGGTCTGACTTCTTATTCCATTTGTAACTTCTCACATTTTCCCAGATTTCTGGATCTGTAATTATGTATCTTCTGCATAGTTCACTAAATGAAAGCTTTTCATTCACTGTGTGTGATATTAGGAGATTTGTTAAATCACGAAATGTTATTACACTCATTTCAATTAACAGAAAAGCTATTTTTGTGTTCAGTTATGCAGGTACCTTCCCAACCGTAACCATCTCTGTGAATTCCAATAAGGGCAATTTCCTTACTCCCTTTATATGATTTGAAAGGCTCACAAATGCAACCACATATACCACAGCTACCAAATAACCAGCTTGAATCTTAGCAGTTATTTTGTCCTCTTCTGATGCTATCCCATCAAAATGATGATGTCACCCAGAGCTCACAAAGATTCTTGCCATCCCATCACCTGAGTCATTTGATGTGTGCAAGTCTGATCCATTAAGATAATCCAACGCCTTTCTTAATACAATTTCCAAATTGTTACCTCTATCACTCACTGATCCTGATGCATACACACACATTCAGTCATTCCATTGCATGGGTCCGAGCTGTTTGGCCTTACCCTTCTCTGTAAGAGTGGTGCTACTCCTGACCCAATGGACAGCTTGAGGACAGGAGCCTCTCAAGCTCTGCAGCTCCCTCTGCACACTTAGCTCTTGCTGGTTCATTCAGCCAGCTGGTATTCTCTGAGTTAGCTGCTGCTATACTCACCACTGCTGTTCATGCTTTAACCTGTGTCCAACAATATGGCCAGCTCAGAAATTACTCTTCTCACATGACTGCTAGTCCATTTTTTTCCATACAGGAAACGTCCTGGTTGGCAGCTGGTTATGTAATGCCAGGATATACCAAAAACACAGGCATCTTTCTATTCTCTCACCCACTGCACTTTCTGAGGGAAAAAAAAAGGTTACATACCTTAACAACTATGGCCCAGTGGCTCTGACATCTACCATTATGAAGTGCTTTGAGAGGCTTGCCATGGCAAACAGTACATTATCTATAGTCTCCAAGGCAACCTCAGCCCACTACAATTCATCTACCACCACTACAGATCTACAATAGATGCCATCTCCTTGCACCAGCACTCAACTTTGGAACATCTGGATAGCAGATAGCTAAGTTAAACTATTGTATATTGACCACCACTCTGCCTTCAATGCTATAATTCCAAGCAAACCTATCACCAAACTCTGACACCTGGAAGTTAATAACTCCTTCTGCAAATGGATCCTTGACTTCCTGACTAACATACCACAATCAGAAGGGACAGGTAGCAACACATCTGCATGATTATTCTCAACACTGGAGCTCCACAATGTTCAACCCTCAGACCTCGACTCTATTCCCTGTACACTCATGACTACGTGGCCAGATTCTGCTCTAGCTCCTTCTACAAGTTTGTAAATGATTCCACTGTAGTGGGCTGTATCTCAAATAATGATGAGTCGGAGTAGAGGAAGCAGACCGAGAACATCATGGCATGTTGTCATGGCAACAGCTTTTCCCTCAATGTCAGCAAAACAAAAAAAATTGGTCATTGGCTTCAGGAAGAGGAGTAATGTACAGGTTTGTGTCTTCATTATTAGTGTCTGAGGTTCGAGATCCTTGGAGTGAACATCACCCATAACTTGTCCTCGTCCAATCACATAGATGCCATGACAAAGAAAGCTCATCAATACCTTTACATCCTCAGCAAGTTAAAGAAATCTGGTATGTTCCTTTTGACTCTTACCAGTTTTTATCGATACACCACAGAAAGCATCCTATCCAGATATATCATGCTTGGTATGCCTATGACCACAAAAAAACTGCAAGTAGTTGAGGATACCAGTGAGTATATTACAGAAACCAGCCCTTCCCTTCATTGATTCTATCTACACTTCTCACTGCCTCAGGAAACAGCCAGCATAATCAAAAATCCCCACACTCCGGACATTCCCCCTTCTCCTCTTTCCCATTGGACAGAAGATACAAAAGACTGAAAGCATGTAAAGACTATTGAATGATACCCGAGTACTATAAAACATACTCTTGATCTCACAATCTATGTTCTTGCACCTTATTGTCCATTTGCACTGCACTTTCTCCAGTGTCCAGGGGTTGCTGTTACACTTTACTCTGCATTTGGTTATCGTTTTACCTTGTACTTCATCAATGCACTGTGCAATGAGTTGGTCTGTACAGGTAGGAGGAGTATAACCTTTTCACTCTATCTTGCTAAATGTGACAATAATAAACCACTTTCAGTTCCAGTTCCACTGCACGGGTGCATGTAGGTCACACATACATAACACATTTACATACACTAAAGACAATACTGAAATGTGGACTGAGAAAATTTCAGCCATTGAAATTTGAAATGAAAAGCTATTTTTTCTGTAACTGAAGAAAACAGTATTTATATAACTGTTCTTGAATTTGAGAATTTAAAATTTGTTGTTTTCATTGTATCTGAAAGTTAATCTTAAAGTGTATCTTAAAGTTCCTGCTGCCTATTTTAGAGGGTTAGCAATTAAAGATTTGTTGGGGAGGGAGGACAACTTCTGGACCTCAGTTGTGTATGAGCAGATAGAATTAACCACTCATTTGAAATATTCTGCTCATATTCATTATTTGGAGTTATCCAATCTCAAATGCAAGTGAGAAGACCAATAGTTCCACGCACAATTTGCAATTGTCTCCAGTGGTGAACTGCAAAACATGTGAATTGAAATGGGAGCAGTCGAGTCAACACCAAAATACAGAGCAAGAAACCTGTAAATTTATTTACGTTGGTTAGTTCACGGGATGCAGGAATGCTTGTCCTCAACTTTCAATGAAAACCTAGTTACCTACTTGTCATCAAGGCCTATCAAGGATGGCCTCGCTCCTTCCACTGTCAGCACTGCTACCATATTCGATGTATGAGCTGGACAATTTGCCATCCTTCTTGGACAGTAAGTGAGGCAGATGTTTGACATCTGCAGTTTCCAATTGCATACCACTGAGGCAAGAGCTTCAAAATGACTAGAGTTGTGTGTGGATTGTGGAAATTGTGCAAGGAAGCTCTCCTGTTGACAGAACCTATTATCATTGCTACTTTGAATTTAGCTTAATGTCTGACTGACGGCCGACTGATATGCCAATAGCCTTTGATTCAATGGTGGTGGTAAACATGTAGTGTTTGGGTTGACCAGTAGTGGTAATGAACAATTTCACTATGGATAGCATGCCAGGGAACGAAACAAATGGTTAATGTGTAAAGGCATTCAGAGAAATATTGGGACAAATGCAGACAGAAACTAACTAGATGAAAGGAAAGCTTGTGAGAGTTAATGAGTTTAACCGTCTTGAGGCATTGAGAAAGAATGGGTTAGAATAGAGATGAGTTAAAAGAGCAATAATTGAGTAGTGAAATAACATCCACCAATGCCCTGACAATTTCCCATCACTGGTGAGCTAGTAAATAGAAAGTAGCTTGGTTAGAAAGAAATAGTCATTTCCTAATTGCCTGTTCCAGTAAGATAAGGCCCGAGTCTACTACCGCTGCAAACTCTGCAAAGGGCAAGATGCTATCACATTGTGAGAAAATTTACAAAAATTAATTTCTCAGTTATTTGACTTCCACATAGAGATTATCAATTTGAAATGATTTTTTTTTCTGTCAGTAATTGCTTCAAGGCCTCCTCTTTGTCTGCTGCACTAAAATTCCAGAAACCACAAAACTTCCATGCATATAAATGTTGGTAAGCTTATCTGGATCAGCACATTCAAGGATAAATCCAGGTAGCGTCCTTCTTCAACCTCTCTAATCGAAGGATAGTGGTGTTGTTTTTAGAGTCACATTACAATGAGAAGAACTGACAGAAATGGCATGCAGACCTTCAACTAATATGTTTGAAAAGCCTATAGTGAGAGGCATTTTATGATCTCCAGTTGGACAGGGAATTTCTATAGTAATATTATTTTATAAAGTTTACCTCAAAATCCTATTCAATTGTTCAACTCTGACAAATTACATTCCAAGTTTACCATTAACAAAACAAGTTGAAATGCTGAAATTGTCTTAATTTACTCATTTTTGGAAAGGTCAAATGAAAGGTCTAATGGGACTAGTGTAGATGGACAAAAGAGATGGTATGGGCATGGTAGTCTGAATAGTCTGTTTCTCTGCCATACAAGCCTTTGTCTCTATGTTGTTAAGTGTGCAATATTTGAAAAATAACCCTATTTTCTCATTGTTTTTGAGCTGAAGTTAATGCATGAGCTTTGCAAGCCATTTATATAAATATCTAAAAGTAACATGTTACAGGCTCATGTAATTTCTGGGTTTCATTCGCATTTTGCGTCCTCCTCAGAGCTTTCTATCTAGACTACTCTCATTTCCCAGTTATATTCTAATGTCAAAATATTGTGCTCAATCTAACCAACTGTTGAAGCCATTAGGTCAATGTGGATATTAAATGTAATTCTCCTTGAATTCTAGAATATTAGCAAATGGATACAGACTCTGAGAGCTAACTACTTCAGTCCGAAGTCTTCATTCGTCAGCTGTTCTCTTTCCTTGTGAAAATTATACTTGAAAAACACAGCTGCATTGTGGAAATGTTAGAAAGCTGTGAATTGTTCTCTTTTAGTTATGTTGGATATCTGCATTTACAGGTTTTCTTTGATAAATCAAGAGATCAAGGAGGCATGATACTGTAGTGGTTAGTGTGGTAGATAGTGTAGAGATCAAGGAGGCACAGTGTCAGTGATCCAGGTTCAATTCCCACCACTATCTGTAAGGAATTTGTTCATTCTCGCAGTGACCACGTGGGTTTCTCTCGATACTCTGGTTTCCTCCCACATTCCAACGTCATACGGGTTATGGGAAGAAGGCAGGAGAATGTGCTTCAGAGGGATAATGGTAGAATGACTCGATAGGCCAAATAGCCTAAATCTGCTCCTATGTCATGTTTTTTTTTAAGAGGGGATCCAAATTAACTTTTTGACAAAATAAGGAAAAGGTGTTTACTGGCAGTGAAAACTAAGGAACATACAAACTGGAACCATACAGTCCCTGTAAGAAAGACTGGTGAGCTGCATTAGGCAAATGGTGCTAGTCATTTTCAATAATCCAGCTTTAGTAATTTTTAAGTACTTCTTAAGTAGTTACATGAATCAGATTAGTGGCATAGCTGTCTCTAATTGAGTTAATACCGGTCCAAAATAATTATATCACAGGATAATTCAAAGGGAAGTTTAAAGCAAAATTCTGCTGACAATGTGCTGCAAGGCCAGAGTAATGTAACGAAGCAGCAAGATAAGAGTTCATTGCGAAAGAAGGATTTGATATACGCAAGCAACATGGAAAGAGGCAAAGAAGGAGAAAAATAATGTACAAAACTATTGCGGGGAACCCAGTGATGGACAGTGAAGGTTATACAACGGGCACAAGATGGGATGACACGAGATTGTGCAACATTATTGGCAATTTCAGGGGGATGCTTTAATGACTTTTTAACCAGAGGGTTAACAGTTCTTATCTGGAATCTATCCATTTTATCCTATCCTTTTAACTGGAGGGTTGATAGTTCTCATCTAGAATCTATCCAATACTGTTAATGATAGTAGAAGGAGACTATCACATAAATGCTGGCTTCCATGGTGGCAATCCCATTAGTCACTACTCCCTCTCCTTATTTCCCCGTATCCTTGCAACTCAGCTTTTGCTCTGTTTAGTCAATAACCTACACTAATTCCTGCTTTGGATACAAGAGCAAAGAACAGTATTACAAACAAAGTTCAAAGTTCATTCATTATCAAAGTACGTATACTTTATACACCATTGAGATTAGTCTCCTTACAGGCAGCCATGAAACAAAGAACACCAATAGAACCCGTTAAAAACATAAGAACATCAAACACCCAGTGTGCTGAGAGAGCAAAAGAAAACACAAATCATGCAAACAACAAAAGCAAGCAAACGGCATTCAGAACTGAAGTTCACAAAACCGGGCATCACTCTAGCCTATCCAGAAGTCCACTTGTTGCGGGCCACAGCCCGAGTCCAGTACATAGATAATCAAACCCCGCCACAAAGCCAGGCATCACTGCAGCAGTCGTGATACTTGGATATCATCGAGGAAACCATAAGCATGATTAGATAACAATAACAGGGACACCATGCAAAGCCCAGAGTGGAGGGCACAGGCCCCTCTAATCTCTGCTCAGCCAATCCCATCTGCTCGTAGCAGAGAATAAACAGTGGAAAGGATGTTGCTGGAGTTCAGCAGCATTTGGGGAACCACTGACAATCCTCCATACACAGACTCATTTAGGCGTTAAAGAGGCTGGCATTTGATGTCCTGAGACACTATCGGTACTCCCAGGAATTTGACCTGAAATTGATAAATGGTTATCAATAGAATTCGATGCCAGGAAACAACGTTACATGATAAAAAGAGAATTCTATAAATAATAGGCGGGTCAGAGAGCATCTAGGAGTCACAAGAGAGCGCAGATGTTGGAATCCGGAGCAATGAACAAAATCTATCCTGTCTGATTACCTGAGCACTTCCACAATCTTCTGTTTTATTATAGATTTGGGATGGCGTGTTGGCACAGCAGTTAGCATATGTAACGTTACTAGAGCATTAGTAACTCAGCTTCAATTCTGCCACCGTCTGTAAGGAATTTGTATATTTCCCTGTGATCGTGTGGGTTTTCTCCAAGTGCTTCAGTTTCCTCTCACATGCCACAGATGTACAGATTAGCAGGTTAATAGGTCACATAGGTGTAATTGGGCAGTGCAGGCTTGTTGGACCAGAAGAGCCAGCTACCATAAGTAATCAAAATAAATTTCCAGCATCTGCATCTTGTAAGATCTGGAGCAGAATACCCAGAATCTGTGACTGCAGGTGTCTACTACCCTTGGCCTTCTTAGTTGTCAAGATCGCAGGTTCGTGAAGTTCTGTGGAATTAGAATTAGACATGGAGAATAACTACAGAGCATTTTGTAAATAGTACAGGCAACTGGTGGTGAAGGGAATGAATTAATGTGGTGAATGATATTGACAATCCAATGGTCTGTTTGTGTTAGATCTGTGAAAACTGTCAGAGCTGCACTCGGCCAGGGTAGAGGTGATTACTCCATCACACTTCTAGCTTACTCCTTGTTGATCATAGAGATAAATTGGTCATTACAGGATAGCTAACCCCTGACCTGCTCTTGTGGTCACAGTATTTAGCTTGTGGCTCATTCTAGGCAAATTTGAACCTCAAGGGGTTGAAGCTGAGGAATCATTGTCTGGGATGTATAGTGTGTTTATTTTAATTGCCACATCAGCCATGGCTTGCGTACATTTTTGATCTTGTTGAAATGGTGAGGAGTTGCAAATAGGATTGGCACATAATGTAATTATCAAAAAAAATCCCCATTTTTGGTGGAAGAACTGTTACTAATGAAGACATTGAAGACGGTTGGGCCTTGAATAATACACTAAGGAACCCTGGAAATGGAGCTGGGATGATTGACCTCCGACAGGTATTTTCCAGTGTTCAATGTAGAACTCCAACCATTGTAACCCTTGATGCCCATTCGTTTCAGTTTTACCAGGGGATGTGTAAGCCCCTCAGTAAAGTTTGCTCTAAGGCTGTAAAGAAGTCAGGAGTAGGTAGTTTTGGTGAACTACTGAGTGGGCGCTGATGAGCAAGTCCCTTGCCAACACCATTTATTGTGCTATGCTTGAGAGTACACTGACTGAATGATAATAAACCTGATTGGATATGTCTTGCTTTTTTGTGAACTGGTCATACAGGAGTTCTACACATTTCCACATTACTATGTTTTAAAAGAATGGAACAATTCAGTGAGGGATGTAGCTACGACACCTGTTTGTGATTTTCACACAGCTGGAATATTACCTGGTCCTATAGCCTTGGCTGTATTTGGTTCTCCCAGCTAATTCGTTATGCTGCTTGGAGTGAAGCGATTTAGCCAAAACTGGCTTCTGTGATGGTAGGGATCTTGACAGGAAGCCAAGATGGATTATCTATTTGCACTTTTGGTTGAACACTTTGCAGATGCTTTGGCCTGATCTTTTACATTTATGTAAGAAGATTTCTGCAGGAAAGCATTTCAAATAGTAGTGCGGTGACGTCGCAGGGGAATTTGAAAATGTGGTGTTTCAACTGATCTCCCATGAGCTTCAATGATGACAAAGTAATAGTTCAAATGGTGCAGATAGCAGCCTTACAACTTTTGTCTGCTGACAAATTGTTGTGCTTACATGACATTTCTGATTGCTTCCACAGTTTTTCTTCCCTCATTTATTCTTGTTATTACAGCTGCGTCTGATTCCTGTTGCAAGTTAGAAATGCGCAGTACACAGAAACTTTGCTTGCCTAACCTCAGTGACTTTCCTTCTCTAATTTCTCCAAGGAATCAACTTAACTGTTAAATGAGATCTCGGCTTCACGGAATAGTCACTGCACTCCACTGGGGGACAGTTGCAGAGGTGCTATCAGCTAAAGTTATTAAGTACATACTGTATCACAGATGAGGTAGACTTAACTTTATTACTGCTTTGAAAATCTCTGTTGTATCATCTTGTCTTATAAGAAAACCAGGGAAACATTCAGTATCATACATTGTTCACTAATGTAAAAAGAATATCAATTCGCATAGATAGGACAGTGTTCATAAACCATAGGGTTAACAATAGATGGATGAATGGTTACAGTAATCCAGCATGTACCTTGGTGAAATTGCACATTTAGAATTCCATTTGCTGTGTGTAATAACACTGCTGTTGCAGAAATGGATGTAGGTGTACACATTGTGTGACTCACAATAAGGTGAGCAACAGGGAGCATGGAAAAACCTTTATGGAGACTGGAACACTGCAATTCTATCTCAGTGTTTTTCCACACTGGCCTTCAGGGAAACACAGTATGTTTTCCAAACCTTTTGATCATGTTTCTAATACATTTTGAAAGGGATCATTCATCTCATAAATCTATTGAAGTTCTTTTGTTGAAATAGTCTTCCAAAACTTTCTTTGTGAATTCAAACAAAGTGCATCTACACTTTCATTTTCCTGCCAATTGCAGCAGTAGCTAATACAATAATAACAGTAGGAATTAGAGTTATTATCAAGTACTCAGCTAATATAAATCTTAATTTATAAATTGAATGGTTATATAATAATAGTCATAGAGTAATAGAGCACAGAAATATAACCTTCATGACCAAATGCCCAGGTAAATTAGTCCCAGTGCCACACCTTTAATCCACATCCCCTGAAACCTTTCCTATTCATGAAGCTGTCCAAATGTCTTTTTAATATTTTTATTATACTTGTTTCAGTCACTTTCTCTGGCAGCTTGTTCCATCTAAGCACAACCCTTTGTGTGAAGAAGTTGCCTCTCAGTTCCATTTCAGATCTCTCCCCCCCCCCACCTTAAACCTGATTCATCTTCCTTGGAAACAGGACAGTATTCATTCATAAAAGTTGCTGGTGAACGCAAAAGGCCAGACAGCACCTCCAGGAAGAGGTACAGTCAACGTATTGGGCCGAGACCCTTCGTCAGGACTAACTGAAGGAAGAGCTAGTAAGAGATTTGAAAGTGGGAGGGGGAGGGGGAGATCCGAAATAATAGGAGAAGACAGGAGGGGGAGGGATGGAGCCAAGAGCTGGACAGGTGATTGGCAAAAGGGATATGAGAGGATCATGGGACAGGAGGCCTAGGGAGAAAGAAAAGGGGCAGGGGGGGGAACCCAGAGGATGGGCAAGGAGTATAGTGAGAGGGACAGAGGGAGAAAAAGGAGAAAGGAGAGAGAGAAAAAAATATATATATACAATGGATGGGGTATGAGGGGGAGGTGGGGCATTAAAGGAATTTAGAGAAGTCAATGTTCATGCCATCAGGTTGGAGGCTACCCAGATGGAATATAAGGTGTTGTTCCTCCAACCTGAGTGTGATTTCATCTTTACAGTCTGCGCTGGGTCTGGCCAATATATCGAAGGCCGCATTAGGAGCACCGGATGCAGTATATCACCCCAGCCGACTCACAGGTGAAGTGTTACCTCATCTGGAAGGACTGTCTGGGTCCTGAATGGTGGTGAGGGATGAAATGTAAGGGCATGTGTAGCACTTGTTCCACTTACAAGGATATGTGGGGAGGGATGGTGGGGACGAATGGACAAGGGAATCGTGTAGGGAGCGATCCCTGCAGAAAACAGAGAGAGGGTGGGAGGGAAAGATGTGCTTAGTGGTGGGATCCCATTGGAGATAGTGGAAGTTATGGAGAATAATATGTTGGACCCGGAGGCTGGTGGGGTGGAAGGTGAGGACCAGGGGAACCCTATTCAGAGTGGGGTAGTGGGAGGATGGGGTGAGAGCAGATGTGCATGAAATGGGGGAGATGCGTTTGAGAGCAGAGTTGATGGTGGAGGAAGGGAAGCCCCTTTCTTTAAAAAAGGAGGACATCTCCCTCATCCTGGAATGAAAAGCCTCATCTGGAGAGCAGATGCAGCGGAGATGGAGGAATTGTGAGAAGGGGATGGCATTTTTGCAAGAGACAGGGTGGGAAGAGGAATAGTCCAGATAGCTGTGAGAGTCCGTAGGCTTATAGTAGACATCAGTGGATAAGCTTTCTCCAGAGATAGAGATCCACAGCCTCCTCTACTATAAAGATGAAGCCACACTCAGGTTGGAGGAACAACACCTTATATTCTGTCTGGGTAGCCTCCAACTTGATGGCATGAACATTGACTTCTCTAACTTCTGTTAATCCCCATCTTCCCCTCATACCCCATCTGTTATATATTCTTTTTCTCTCTCTTTCATTTCTCCTTTTTCTCCCTCTGTCCCTCTCACTATACTCCTTGCCCATCCTCTGGGCTTCCCCCCTCCCCCTTTTCTTTCTCCCTAGGCTTCCCGTCCCATGATCCTCTCATATCCTTTTTGCCAATCAACTGTCCAGCTCCTGGCTCCATCCCTCCCCCTCCTGCCTTCTCCTATCATTTTGGATCTCCCCCTCCCCCTCCCACTTTCAAATGTCTTACCAGCTCTTCCTTCAGTTAGTCCTGACAAAGGGTCTCGGCTTGAAACATTGACTCTACCTCTTCCTATAGATGCTGCCTGGCCTGCTGCATTCACCAGCAACTTTTATGTGTGTTGCTTCAAATTCCAGCATCTGCAGATTTCCTCATGTTTGCAGCATTCATTCGTGCTGTCTACGTATGCCTCCCTTGATTTACATGTGTTTATAACATCACACTTCACTCTCCTATTCTCAAACTAATAAAATTCTAGCCTGCTCAAACTCTCTCTCTGAGTTGGTAAATTAGTTTTGTTATTGCCACAGGTACTGAGGTAGATGAAAACCCTCAGTCTTTCATGCCATCCATATATGTCATTTCATCACATCAGTACACCAAGGTATCACAAGGGAAAAGCAATAACAGAATGCAGAATGTAGTGTTACCGTTATAGAGAATTTGCAATGCAGTCAGACAATAAAGCCAAGGTTGATTGTGATGTCCAGAATCCATTCAATGGCTTTATAACAATGAGCTTGAAGCTATTCTTGGGCTTTCAGGCTTTTATATCTTCAACCTACTGCCCGATGGAAGAAAACTTTGAGTATATTGGCTGTTCTAATGAGGCAGCAAGAAATGTCATGCAGAGTTCATGGAGGGAAGGCCGGTTTTTCTGATGTACTGAGCTACATCTACAACTCTCTACAGTTTCCTGCATTCATGGGCAGAGCAGTTGCGATGCATCCAGACAAGTTATCTTCCATGATGCATCATTAAAAATTGCTGGCGTCAATGGGGACATGCTAAATTACTTTAGCCTCCTTCGAAAGTAGAGGCACTGGTGTTCTTTCTTGGTCATTGCATTTAAATGGTTGGACCAGGACAAAAAATTGGGAACTTGAAACCCTCAACCCTCTTGATGTAAACAGGAGTATATGCACCACTCTTGAAATCAATGTTTTGTTTTGCTTACTTTGAGGGAAAGGTTGTTATCATGACAACATGTCTCTAAGCCCTCTATCTCTTTCCTGCAATCTAAGTCATTGTTACTTAAGATTTGACCCACTATCTGTTGTCATCTGAGACCTGTAGACAGAAGTAGAGAAGAACAGGGTTGTACATTCATGAGTGTATAGTGAATAAGGTATGTGACTGAGAACGCAATTTTGTGGAGCACCAGTTTTGAAGGTAATCATAGTGGAGGTATTGCTGTCTCTCCTTATTGATTATGATCTGTTTATTAGGAAGTAAAGATTCAGCTGCAGAGGGAAGTGTTGAGTCCCAGGTCAGGGAGTTTGCAGTGAGTTTGCTTGGAATTATAGTATAGAACGTAAAGCTAAAGTCAGTAAGCAGTAATCTGACATACTGTAGGCCTCTTTATTATCCATATGCTCCAGAGCAGAATGTAAGGCTATTGAGATGGTATGCACCATAGACCTGTTTTGACAGTAGGCGAGTTGTAGTGGGTTGAGAGTGTTTGGGAGGCTGAAGTTAATGTGAGCTATGACCAGCTTCTTGAAAAACTTTATGGTGGTGGATGTTTGAACCATAAAACAGTGGTCATTAAAGTATGTTACCTTTATTTTGGTACCAGGAAGGTAGTGGTCTTCTTGAAGCAAGTGGGAACCTCACATTCAAGTGGAAAAAGGTTAAGAAAATTCGAAAAATATCCCCGACAGCTGATCTGCACATGATCTAAGGGTACAGCTCGGGACTCCATCCAGGCCAAATGATCTCTGTGGGTTCACTCTCCAGACTCATGCCCTCCAATTCTGGCAACATCCTCGTAAACTTTACTTTCACCCTTCCCAGCTTAATTACATTTTTTCCTATAGCAAAATAATAACACTAGACACATCTTGTATAACTACAGCATAATGTGCCAACTTCTATACTCAATGCCCTGACTGATGAAGATCAGCATGCCAAACACTTTCTACAATACCCAGTCTAACATTGACACCACTATATAATTATACTCCTTGGTCCCTCTGCAACACTCCCCAGGGCCCTCCATTTACTATTAAAGTCCTACCCTTGTCTTTTTCCCAGAATGCAACAGCTTATGCTTAACTGCATTTGCCATTCCTCTGCCCACTTACCTATCTGATCGAGATCCCTCTGTTATAGTTGATAACCTTTTTCACTGTTCATGATACCACCTATTTTAGTGTCATCTGCAAACTTATTAACCATATCTTGTACAGTCTCATCCAAGCTATTTATATAAATGATGAACAATAATCCGTCCAGTTCAGAGTGCTGTAAGAAAGAATTATAATACACTAACTGTATTGGATACCAGAATTATTGAACAATTGGCATGTACTTTAACGTAGGGCTGAAACATTTGAATAAGCCAACTTTAAACATTTAACTTACACTTGCAGGGGCACAGAACAAGGTTGGTACCTTTATGCTGATAGTTCAAATGGGAAATTTGGGCACTCAGCTGACATCTTCACTCCTGAAATCTCTCTTACTGGCCCAAAGTGTAAATTGGTCTTTTGGTATCACATGAGTGGAGCTACCATTGGATCATTACAGGTAATATTTTTCGTAGTGTTGAACCTATTCTTTTCATCAGTAAGATTTCTAGATTACAGCACAGTTGCTCTTAAATGTAATTCTTAAACATAGAAATCTAGAATTGGTTACTTTTTTGTTAAAAATTAGGTTTCATTTCATTACCTTAAACAAGTTCAGTCAATTTTTAACAGCATGCATTTTTGGATACGTTAAATATTCAATTCTGGAAGAATTATTACCGTATTCATCTACAATTTCTCAAAAAATCATATGACACTGAACAATATTTAGTTATTGATTTCATTTCTTTTAAGATTCTACAAATTCAGATCCTTGTGGCACTGATTGCAATTTTGTTTTCATTAAGGTTTTCATCAAATTTGGCAACATTACACAGCTACTCTGGTCTCAAAGTGGTAGCCAGGGTAACCATTGGAGGCGGGGAGAAATATTTCTTGGTGTTCAGTCTCATTTTCAGGTTTGCCCTTTTTACTTTTAACTATCTACTATAACACAATGATGTTTAAAATGTGCATGTTGATTGGAGGAGAAAAATATTATCTTGAAGATTGGGCTTTGTGAGCATTTTGGGCCCCGTATCTGAGAAAGAATGTGCTGGTCTCGGAGAGGGTCCGAATGAGGTTCACAAAAAAGTGATGCCAGAAATGAAGGGAGGACATTTGATGTCTCTAGGCTGGTTCAGAATGATAAAGGGGATCTTTTTTGAAATCTATCGGATTCTGTAAGGCCCTGATGGGATGTTTTCATTAGTAAGAAAGTCAAAAGGGATCTCCCTTGAGATGAGAAGGAATCTCTTCAACCAGGAGGTGGAGAATCTGTGGAATTTGTTACCACGAAGGGCTGTGGCAACCAAGTCACTGTGTGTATTTAAGACAGAAATTGCTATGTTTCTGATTGGTAAAGGGGATAAGGGTTAATGAGGATAAGTTAAGAGAGATTCTAGGGCCAGAGGGCATAAGGCAGAATAAAAGAACATAAAAGAAATTCCTCCTTAGCCAGAGAGTGGTGAATCTGTGTAACTCATTGCCATGGGTGACTCTGGAAGCCAATTCATTAGGTATATTTAAAGCAGACGTATATATGTTCTTGATTAGTTATGGTATCAAAGCATATGGGGATAAGGCAAGAGAATGGGGTTAAGAGGAAATAATGTATTAGCTATGATGGAAAGGCAAGGCATACTCATGGGGCCGAATGACCTAATAATCTCCTATGAATTATGGACTTACAAGGAGGATGAGGGAAATGGGGTTGAAAAAAATAGCGCAGCCATGATTGAATGGTAGAGTAGATTCAATTGGCAGAATAGCCTAATTCGTCTCCTGTGTCTTAAGGTCTAACTTCTTCAGGAAATCATATGAGAATCCAAATGAATATGGATGCTGGAAATCTAAACTGAAAACAAAAAACTAGGAATACTCAACAGGCCAATGGAAGAAGTAATGGAGTCAACATTTATTTGGAAGACCCTTCTATTTCAACTTGAAGCATTAATCCTGCAGGCCTTTATGTAGGTGCTTACTGACCTGCTGAGTATTTCAAGCATTTTCTGTTCTCTTCCCATGAGAATCCACACAAATCTCTTCTCTCAATAATATAGTTCTGCTTAACTACTAAGAGCCAAAAGACAGTAAATAATAAAACAATTATTTAGCTTTCACTTTATTTGTCAAATTAGAAGCTGAAGACTCTGAAAAAATATAATGAAGAGACCAGCTATGATTTAAATTTTGGTCATTTAAATATTACAAATTTTGATGCATTAGATATGAACAGATGCACAAAGTAGAAACTTAATAAAGCTAATATGAAGACTGAATGAAAGTGGTCAGAAAAGGATTATGGAATAATTTAAACTATTCAAATGATCAAATGGTTAATTATTACAATCATAGAATAGTATAGCATACTAGGAAGCTACACAAATCTGGGCTGGTTCTTCAAAAGGTAATTTAGTTAGTACCTCTTTGCCGTGCTTTACCCAGATCCTTGGATTTTATTTCTTTCAAGTATTCATCTAATTCTTTCTCGCAGTCTGTTATTAAGACAGCATTCACCACCTAACCAAGCAGTGCATTACAAACTGTAGCTTTCATTAGCTCTCCTCTGCTTTGTACTACATTGTGCCACAATTATTGTGCTTGCAGTCATGGGAAAGAATTTCCCTCTGTATAGTCTGTCCTGACCCTTCATGATCTTCTGTCATATTTCCTCTTATGCTATCTAATATAAGGAGAGTAACACAAGTTCCTCCAGCCTAATTACCTGATCATGATGTATAACCTTTCCATCAAAATCTCTGCAAAACCCTTACGTCCTTTCTGAATTATGATGTTCAGAATTGGAAACAGTAATCTGTCTGAAATCAAACCTGTGCTTTAAGCGATTTGTGTTCCTTCCTGGCTTCTCACATGCCATACTCATCTGCAGTGGCGTCTTTGTTAAACTGCCCTAACACTTGATAAGATTTGAAAACAACATTTTCAAGATTGTCTCTTTTCCATCCACTATAAAAATTATACCTTTTGACATGTATTATCTCTTTCCTTTCTTTATATGAAGATATACGGTATCTCTCCACAGGTTTCAACATTAAAATTCAGCTGATATGGTTTACATTTAATTTACATATGACCTAAAGGACTCTCTCTCCTTATCTGTCAGCAGCAAGAAAGTGCTGTGCACTATATAGGCAATTGTTTAGGTGTATTTTGAGATACCGTCACTCATATTCTTGTTATCTGCTTTCTCTGGTATTCAGTGAGTTTGTTCTTTCCTTGTCATCTGAAAGTGTTAGGTCACACCTAGAGTATATGCTAACATGGGTGCTATTATTCTAATCATTTTCCAAGGGATCTGTTTTTATTGGTGAGCCTTACTTACCCTATTTCATCACTGAGGAATCACAGACATTTACAATGTTCTTCATACCTTATCTGCTTATATGTCCAGTGGATATTTTTAACTATTTGCTTTGAATCAGAAGTGCTGTCAGTGAAAATATTTGAATTATAATCAAAAATGATTTCTCCTTCTGTTAGCTGAACTCAACGATCACTGTATAGCATGCCCAATGTCCATTTAGTTGCCCCATATACTTTTTCATGAGCATTTGACTGTTTTGATTGAAATTGCCAGTCATATTGCTGAAGCAAACTAAGAGCTTAATTAAAGACACCAGGAAGGCCAAAGCAACACACACAAAATGCAAGAGGAACTCTACAGGTCATGCAACATTGATGGAAATGAATAAATAGAGAATGTTTTGGGGCAAGACCCTTCTTAAGATGAAGACATTATGATCTATTTGTATCCAAATTGTTTTAATTGCCTTTGATTCTTCTTCCTCATCATTTTATTGAGTTAGAAAAAACACCATCTATCCCTAACAACAGGTGTGAACATTCTTCCTTCCCATACTCCATTTCCCCAAGGCCTCCTCATCTCTCAGCACCATTCTCACTAATCTTCTGTTTATCCAGATACCCAGTGCAAAGTGGCCTGCACTTGTTAAGTATCAAGAGGCAGAAAGTGGTGATAAAAAGATGCCATTAACAGTTTCTAGCTGTAAATATAGCTTGTCTATGTAGAAAACCTGCTACAATATTCTAACTACCAAAGCACAATGGTGCTCTTGTACACAAGTCATTTACAAATATACATAATAAGGTCGTAGAGGTGCAATTGGAACGTTGGACTTTGCAATGTATGAATTTCAATCCAACACAGATTGTTTTACAGCAATTGTAAAAAGCCCTGGTGATCTTTCACATGAAATTGTCAGGAAATGTAGAGGAGTCTTGACCCAAACGCAGAGCCACGGAGATGATTCAACAGGAATTTGGGTGAGAGCTGTCAGGAGTCAATGCACAGTGACAGATCTTGGGTGGACAGCCAGACACAGACCCCATGCCACAATAGTTTGACTAGGCATCAATAATGGTTGGCCTGGCAATGTTAGGCATGGTTAGCAGTTAGGATATCCCTCCATGCCCTTCTCCAAGCATTATGATAGCAGCAAACCAAAGCCCTGGCAGGTGGTACCTCCAGCATGAACTCTTCCATAGGGAACAACAGGGGTTGGTAACCATGAAGCACCTAAAGGGGTGATGTACCTGTGGCAGAAGAGGTGTGTAGGTTGTGGAACAGTTTGGCAGATGCTTCTTCCATGTGATAGGGTTAAAGGCATCAAAGCATTGCACAGACTTCTCCACCAGCTGATTGGAACTTTCTGACTTAACGTTAGTCCGCAGATGATAGCCAAACTCACTGAGGTGCAGAGGTAGCAGAAGCTTCCCAGAATTAGAAGTTAAATTGTAGTATCCAGCTCGACACAATGTCCTGAAGGAAGCCATGGAGGAGAACCATGTGCTGGAGAACCAGGTTTGCAGCCTCAGTGGCTGACGGAAGCTTGGGGAGGGCAATGAAGTGAGACACCTTGTCGCACCATTCTAGCACTGTCAGAATCAACATCTGCAGATGACAAACCTATGAAAGAAACCCACAGTGATACAACACCACAGGTGTTGATAGGCCAGTAGGAGCCGTCGAAACCCAGAGGACCCCTGGTTGGAGGAAATAGACTGGAAACACTGAGGATGGGCTGTGAAAAACTGATGTAAATCTGTGATCATGATGGACCACCAAAACCGGCATTGCGGAAAGTCCAGTGTCCATTGTCCGTCTGGATGGCCTAATGAGGGATAGGAGCGGCCCCACTGGAGTGCATCAGAAGGCACAGCTGCTGGGGTGTACACATCATTGTCAGGTGTGTTGGCTGGAGCAAGCTCGTGCTGTAGCGCCCAGTGGAGCTGGTTCTCAAGGTCCCAGATGATTAGGGTCAGATCCTGGGAGGGTGCAACGATGGGCTGATCGTCAGTCTCTGTTTCAGCTGGCTCAAATGGAAGTAACAGGGCATCTGTATTTGTGTTCTTGGATCGCCAAGTAGGTAAGTGATGGTGAAGTTGCATTGTTCGAAGAAGAGGGTCTAGTGAGCCCAGTGTTGGCAGGTCTGTTGTATGGATATGTCTCCAGATCAGGAAAGGCTCTGTGCTTTCCATCAGCCAAAATTTCCATTCCTCCAAGGCTCACATAATAGCGACCAGTTCCCTGTCACCTACTCCATAATGGTGCTGTGTAGGGTTGAAGTTACGTCGGAAGAGGGCAGAAAAGTGTGCCTTCCCATCCAGTCCATAGGTTCAGTAGAGAGTCCAAGTAGTACACACAGAGTCCGAAGCTGAAACGTGTCTGCTGCGCCAGAATCCACCAGAGTTCCTGTGCCTGCAAAGCCAGAGTGCAGAGGAGGACAGACAGAGTGAGCTGGGCTATTGTGCTGGAACAAGGGGCTGGAGAGAGCTCATCCCTACTTGGAGATGCCATTTCCCAAATGCCATAGGCATTTGAAGCATTTGTGGTAGGCTGCTTCATAGTAGCTGCACAGGTTGTCTCTCCACCAGCACTCACACCCTTAGGGGAGTTAGAGAACTCTCCCCAGCTACATGTGTTCTGGAGGTTAGGTGAAGAGGGTCTTGAAACCTGGAATGTTCTGGGAACAGAATTGGGGTCCTGGCTGATGATTTGGAGATAAGATGCTTGTCAATACAAAGAGCCGGAGTAATGAGGCTTTCAAAGTCGGTGGGCATCTCCTGGGTAGGCGGAGCATCTTCGCAGCATTCTGAGAAGCCGTGAAGGTAATGGGCCGGCAGCTCTTCTGCATTCTGGCTTCACTCTGCCTCAAGAATGAATTCCATAATGTAATCCAGAACGGAGCGTGAGCCTAGATACAGGTGAAGTATCCATACTACAACCCTGCTGGTCAAAAACCTGGCACACCTCATATTTGCTGCAAATGGGGGTTTTATCGTCCCAGCTTGCAGTGGCCCAGTCAAGAGACAGATGAGGAAATCGATCTTGGCTCGTTTTATAGAATACCGAAGCAGCAGGAGCTCAAACTGTAAGAAGCACTGGGACAGGAGGTTGAGTCATAGAAGTGTTTGGCATGGAATCAGAGCTGCGGGGACGAGGTTAAATGCCGTGGATCTGCTGCACCGAGGAGTTGAGTTGATGGTTTTGTGCTGCTTCTGGATTGTGTACCTGTGTTGGCAGACTATTTACTCCAGGTGAGCATACTCTGTTGGGTTAATCGATGGTTGACTCATTCTGTCAAGGAATGGAGAGGAGGCTTGACCCAAAAACAGAGCTGATTCAGCAGTAACCAATAACTTTAGAACTAGACAGAAAAGTAACAAGCCCCAAAGGACCACAAACCAAGGGAGAACAGAAGCTAAATACAATGAGCAGCTGTTTGAGGTCAACTTGTTCAATGAGTGAAAATGAACTGTGGATGAGAACTGGGGTTAAATTGGCTGCAGGTGGTAGGTCTGGAATGAGCAGCTGGTGAATCCTAAGACCATAAGACATAGGAGCAGTGTAAGGCCATTCAGTCCATCAATTCTGCTCCACTACTCCATCATGGATGATCCAGGATCTCACCCAATCCCATACATCTGCCTTCTCGCCATATCCTTTGATGCCCTGACCGATCAGGAAACTATCAACTTCTGCCATAATTTACCCACAGACTTGGCCTCCACTGCAGTCTGTGGCAGAGCATTCCACAGAGTAACCATTTTCTGGTTCAAAAAATTCCTCCTTACCTCTG
Source organism: Mobula birostris (assembly GCF_030028105.1). NCBI lineage: Eukaryota > Metazoa > Chordata > Chondrichthyes > Myliobatiformes > Myliobatidae > Mobula > Mobula birostris. The sequence goes on from NC_092372.1 coordinate 183,167,411, forward strand.
TTCCAAAAGATCGCCTTTCAATTTTAAGTTCAATTTCAATTTCCTTTCAATTTCAATTTCCTCTAGTTCTCGATATCCCCACAATAGGAAACATACTCCCCACAGCCACATTATCTAGTCCTTTCAACATTCACCACCCTACCCCCCGGCATTCTTTTGAATTCCATTTAGTACAGGCCCAAACCTGCCAAGCACTCTTCAAATGTTAACCCCTTCATTCCTGGAATTATCCTTGTGAACCTCCTCTGGACTTTCTCCAATGACAACACATCCTTTTTGAGATATGGGACCCAAAACTGTTGACAATACTCCAAGTGTGGCCTGACTAATGTCTTATAAAGCCTCAGCATTAGCTCCTTGCTTTTATATTGTGATGCTCTGTGGGGGGGGGGGGGGGGGTCGACAGCCGGCCCCTACATTTCTAATGACCAGTACTGTTTATTATTCGTGTTAAAATGCTTTTGTGAGATTATAGTAGGAAGTTCCAGTTCATTTATTGTTACATTTTAACTTGAGTTATACAGTTATTTGCTTGTGTATTTCTGGGTCACCCTGACCGTAACCGGGGTGTGTGATGGTCACATCCCCCGTATATGTGAGACTGGTTGGGTTCACTCTCTGGGTCATGGTGCCTGGTCTGTTTTGTGTTTATCACAATAAAAAATTGTTGTTGAGTTAAAGAGCTTCCTCCTCTGTCATTATGGACCAAATGCTTGCCACAATATTCTGTTTTCCTTGAAATAAATGCCAACATTGCATTTGCCTTCTTTACCACAGACTCAACCTGTAAATTAAACTTCTGAGAGTCTTGCACGAGGACTCCTAAGTCCTTCTGCACCTCTGATGTTTGAACCTTCTACCCATTTAGATAATAGTCTGCATTGTTGTTGCTTTTACCAAAATGCATAATCATGCATTTCCCAACACTGTATTCCATCTGCCACTTTTTTGCCCATTCTTCCAATTTGTCTAAGTCCTGCTGCAATTGAATTGCTTCCTCAGCACTACCACGCCTCCACCCATCTTCGTATCATCTGCAAACTTTGCCACAAAGCCATCAATTCCATTATCCAAATCATTGACAAACATTATGAAAAGTAGCAGTCCCAATACTGACCCCTGAGGAACGCCACTAGTCACTGGCAGTCAACCAGTACAGGCCCCCTTGATCCAGCTCGCTGCCTCCTGGCTGTCAGCCATTTCTCTATCCATGCCAGTAGATTTCCTGTAACACCATAGGATTTTTATCTTTTTAAGCAGCCTCATCTGTGGCATCTTATCAAATGCCTTCTGAATGTCTAAGTAAATGACATCTACTACCTCTCCTTTGTCCACCCTGCTTGTAACTTCCTCGAAGAACTCAAGCAAATTTGTCAGGCAAGATTTCCCTTCACAGAAACCATGCTGACTTTGACTTATTTTATCATTCATCTCCAAGTATCCTGAAACCTCATCTTTAATTATAGACTCCAACACTTTTCCCACCACTGAGGTTAGGCTGACTGGTCTATAATTTCCTTTATTTCGCCTTCCTTCCTTCTTAAGGAGTGGAGTGAGACTTAGCTGGTTGGAGACCGGGAGGTGTTACAGAAGCAGTGCTGGATCTCTTACTGCTGGAATCTGGAGTCAGATGCTGCTCAACCTCCAGAATGTTGGTTGTTTTTTGAGGAAGTACTAGACTTGCCCCAGGAATGGCAGGTTTGCTATATGAGTAAAGCAGGCCTGCACTCAATGCAATTTTGAAGAAAAATACAGAATATGGAAGAGTACAGGTCATGAACAGGGCCATCCATCAATGATGTCTGTGCCAATCATGATACCCCTCCCTTCCCTGCATATTCATACATCTACCAGTTCTGCAAAGCCATTATCTTACCTGCTTCTACTACTACCCCAGCGGCTCATTCCAGTTACCCACCACACTCTGTGTAAAACAAATCAGCCCTGCACATCTCCCTTAAACTTTACCTCTCTAACTTGTGTATGAAATCTCATGCTTGACACTTTTATCCTGAGAACAAGATTCTGAATGACTACCCTATCTGAGGCTCTAATAACTTTATAAACATCTATCAGATTTCTCCTCAGCCTCTGATGCTCCAGAGCAAATAACCCAAGACTCTGCAAACTTTCCTTGTTGGTCACGCCCTCCAGGCCAGGCAGAATCCTGGTAAACCTCTTTTGCATGCTCTCCACAGTCTCCTCATCCATCTTTTAATAATGTGGCCAGAACTGCACACAATAGTCAAAGAGCAGATTAAGTCTTCAGTTCCCGGACCTGTGAAGTCAAGCAAGCCATATACTTTCTGTAGCATCCTATGGACTCGGAACAATTTTTATCCATGCACTGTAAAAGGCATTCTGCCTGGATGCACAACTGTTTGGAATGGCATCTGCTCAGTGTGTGACCTCAATAAGTTGCACAGAGGTGTGAATGCAGCTCAACAACCACAGGAACCAGCTTCCCCTCCGTGCACACTGCCTCCGTAAAGAGGTCAGGATAATAAAGACCCTTCTCTCCAAGATATTCTCTCTTCTTCCATGTTTTGATGCAGCAAAGCATCAATAAAGACACATTCTTGTAGAACCCCAAAGACTACTCGTTCACTCAGTATTCGACATACCACAGTCTCTTTCTTTCCCTAATAAGTGAAAAAGGGATGTTCCTGTTTCACAGCAAGATGGGAGACATAACAAAACAATTTGCTGATTTATGATGTTAAAAATCCATTGCATTGCTTTTTTCTGAGCCTCGTGCCCAAAGAACTTGGGTCCCTGAGCACACAGCCAGCAGCCAGCTCACTGCTTTTGATCTTCCGTGTACTCCCACGACACATCAGGCGGCAGCACCAGCTTCGAATCAGCCTGTCTCCAGAGCAACGAAAATCCAGCACCAGCGTCCTTGGCATATCGAAAAGCAACCAGTCGTGAGGCCCTGGGAGCAGGTCCAATTTCCCCAAAGAACTGAAGTCAGTGTGTAAGTCTTCAAAAGAATCTTGAACTGGAGAAAAAGAGATATCAAAGATGGAAATAGAGCTGTTTCCGAAGATGCAAGCAAAGGATTTGCCATTAGGCGCCATCATCTCCTAAACTCCACCCACTACTGAGTTAATACAGCACAAAAAAGCATAATAAGATAAAGAATACAATAATAAAAAGAAACAATAAATATGCATTCATTACGATAGCTTGCGTACATAAATTGATTTCATGTCCCTAAATTGACACTAGGCACAGGAGTGTCTGTACATAAGATAGGAAATGCTAAATTATTGGTGGTGGGGGTGGTGGGTGTTGTGGAGGGATGGGAGTTAGTGGGTGGAGGTGTTGATCAGCTTTACTACTTGGGGAAAGTACTTCTTGTGTCTCGTGGTCTTGGCATTAATGCCACATAGCCTCCTTCCTGATGGAAGTGGGACAAACGGTCTATGAGCAGGGTGGGTGGGGTCCTTTGCGAAGTTACTGGTCCTTTTCCAGCACCTTTCTGTAAATACAGTATGTCCTCGATGGCGAGCAGTCTGGTGCCAGTGATGTGCTGAGCAGTTTTGACTACCTGGTGTGGAGCCTTTCTGTCTGCTGCAGTGTACTTTCCATACCATGCAGTAATGCAGCAAGTCATGCTGCTCTCTACAGCACAGCTGCAGAAGGTTTAAGTATAGATGTGCAATGTCCAGCTCTCCTCAGCTTCCTCTGAAAGTAGAGGCATTGGGGAGCTTTCCTGATTGTGTAGGATGTGTTCTGGGACCGTGAGATGCTGTGTGAGATGTATATCCCTGGGAGTTTGAAACTGCTATGCCACTAATGTAAAGAGGAGTGAGTTACTTCAGATTAAGGGGTAGGGTGCATATGACTGAGAGAATGAGAAATTTCTTCACTCGGCTGAGTGATGGGGAATTTCTGGAATCCTCTAAACTGAATGGCAATAGAAGATGATCCACTGATTTCATTCAAGACAAAAAGACTTCTGGATGTTAGGAAACATTTGGATAATGTGTTGAGGTAAATCAACGAAAATCTTGATGAATGGCCTGCTACTAATCTTATTTATTATAGTCGTTAATGTTTATCATGAACAAGCAGTTTATAACTGATGGTTATAATATGTTTACAGGTTTTCATTAGAGCCAAGCGGGGTGTGAGTTATATGGGTGATATTGCAGTGGATGATATTTCCTTTGAAAATTGTGCAGCTCTTCTGATCCCAGACAGACAGTGCAGCTCTGATGAGTATTCATGTACCAACAAATACTGCATTCCTAAAGAGCAGCTCTGTGACTTCACCAACGATTGTGCTGATCATTCTGATGAGCTTCCACTCATATGCAGTAAGTAATTAATCATGCTTATGTAAAGTGCAGAATTTATTTTCAGTCATTTGTTAGGCTGTTGATTAATGTGTTACATTTTATGTCTTGAAAATGAAATGTAAAATTATTTTGATTGCTTTACAATAAATATTGGTCTAATTGTTAGTGCTATGATAATAGTGCATGCATTTATTAAATACAAAATACCTTTATCCAGAAAGAATTCTTTTTTTGGTGTTCCACTGCATGCGTATAAAAATGCTGACTATAATTTATATTCTAAAGTGCAATTACACTACCAGGATTATTCCATAGGCCTGGAGGGTACAAGAGACGGCAGATGCTGAAATCTGGAGCAACATTTTGCTGGAGGGTCAAAACCCTGCATCAGAAAAACGAATGGAGAGGGAAGGTGGCCGGTATAAAGGGGAAAGGGGGATTGGTGAGTCAGGGCCCAGAGCTAATAGATAGACTGAGAAGGGTAAAGAACGTCCATCTTTTGAACATTTCTTTTGTCCCATAAATGCTGTGTGACTTATCAAACAGCACATAAGTCAGCTGCAGCTTTCCTCATCCCCTGTCACGCCCACTGCAGATTGTTTCTTGCTCCTGCTCCATAGGTCATCAATGAGGACCGAGTTTGTAGAGGCATTACAGAGATGTACAAAGGCTATATTGGAACATATCAACTCTCCAAGAATATCATGAGATAACAATAATATAAGCACCATAGAGCAGGAATATACATTGATATTGTGTGGTTATGTTTTTACTAATATTCCATATGTGCTTGTGTATGTGAAAACTGGGCCCCAAGCCATGGAGTGCCTGGCAGGCGACAGATGATCCCAGTGGGCTGGGGGGTGGGGTCTGAACTATGTACATGCATATTCCGCTTTGTTGCATTTTACTGATCTACTAAATGGGTTTGTTGTCTTGTATCTGCGAGGGCAGGATCTCAAGCCATGGTATCGCTGGGGGTGTGGGGGCATGTGATAGGGGGGCATTATGAGTCAAGACTCTTTTATTCTGTGATCATGATCTTGTGTGTGCTGTACTGTGTGTGACTGTAGGTAATGTGCTTGCACCTTGACCCTGTAGTAACGCTGTCTCATTTGGTTGCATGACAATTAAACTTGAATCGAAGTGATTGAACTGAGAGTTGTGTTCCAAACTACTCTGCTGATCACTGCATTTCTGATTCACTAAGGAAGACAGCTTTGCTGAAGTTAATTGTGGGAAATAGCTATGCCAAATGAAGCAAGCATCAGCCAGGAAATATCCCGAACATAAAATCATAAAGTCAAAGAAATATGCAGTAAACAAGCTCTGAACATTAAGCAACCATTAGTGCTACACTAATGCCATTTTTTCTATTTTCCTATCAGCTCCCCCCAGACTCACCCCTCACTCACCTACACAATAGCGGCAATTTCCGGTGAATAATTAACCTCACAACCCATATGTTCTACGTGTGGGAGGAACCTGGAGAACCCAGGAGAAACTCCTGTGGTCACAAGGAGAAGGTACTGACTCCACTGGAGATCAGGATTGAAACCTGAGAGGCAGCAGTTTTACTTAACGTAAACTACACTAAGAAAATAATAGTGAGTTACAGAGGGATCAACATCAATAAGATGAGAATACATCTGGCACAGTACTTGAAATCAAAGCTTGCCAGCCAACTATAATTGCACAATTGGATGAATTTACATTTTGAAATATTTCAGTTTGAGTCATGCTGTACTGTTCTAAGATAGAAGGAAGTGTAATTTAAGATTGAGCTGGCTAGTTGATCAAAGAATATACAGAACAGAGTAAAGCAAAATAAAATAATTTATGACAGATCCCAGAGAGCCAAGCTGATTGCAGGAAGTTGGAAAAGGAATTGAATAAGGAAAGCAAGGCAAAGACAGAGTTTGAGAAAGTTCAAATCTCAAAATAAATTTATTATCAAAGTAATATATGTCACCATATACAACCCTGAGGTTCATTTTTTTCAGGCATATACCAGTGCTTTCAAGAAATACAATATAATCAATGAAAGACCGAACACCCAACAGGATGGACAAACAGCAAATGTGCAAAAAACAACAAACTGTGGAAATACGAGTGAGGTTGAGTGAAGTTTCCCTTCTCGTTCAAGAGCCTGATGATTGAGGGATAATAACTTTCCTGAACCTGGAGGTGGGGTCCTGAGGCACCCGTACTTTTGTCCTGATGGCAGCAGCAAGAAGAGTGCATGGCCTGGATGATTAGGGTCCTCTTTGTTGGATGCAACGTTCCTGTGACAACACTTCATGCAAATGTGCACGGTGGTGGGGAGGGATTTACCTGTGTGTACTGAGCTCTATCCATCACTTTTTGCAGGACTTTTTGTTCAAAGGCATTGGTCTCTTGAATCTGGTATCTGGATCTCTTGTATCTTACTTGGTCAACAGACCTGAATGCCACTGATCTGGTTCTCAGCTAATTGCAGATCTTGTGGTTTTTCCAAGGCTTCTGGTTGGAGAGAACTCTTGAGTGATTTTGTAGAGCACACTCTTCTATGACTGCTTTTATAAAGTCCGTGACGACTTTAATGTATTTGTTCAGATCCTCTGATATGCCCTTGAACACAGCCCAGTCCACTGACTTGAAGCAATCCCATAGCCGCTCCTCTGCATCCTGTAACCACCTTGTTGTTGTCCTTATCTCTGGAGCCTTGTTCTTTAGCCTCTGCCTGTATGGAGGTAGAAGAAGAATGGCCAAGTAAATCAGATTTCCCAAGCTGAGGTTTAGGCATGGAACGGAGGACATTCTTAATCATATCATAGCGATAGTTGAATATGTTGGGGCCCCTGGTGCAGCATGTTATTTGTTGATGGTACTTGGGCAAATATTTCTTCAAACAGGCCTGAATGAAATACGCGACAATAGTTTGAAAGGTGTCAGGGTAGGGTGGTTCATGTTTGCTGATGTCAGCATTCAATACTTTGGGAGTCACTGTTTAACATCTACCATTTGCAGTATGTAAACTGAGGGCAGAATCATTGAGGAGAACACTCCTCAGAAGTAGAACAGTTGGCACTTAACCATTAGATGTTTCTGGTTGAGGGAACGACAGTAGGGACAAGACCATTGTGTCTAAACACTACAAGGAGTTTTTCATGGAACACAGACCCCTACCTTTTGCCTTCTCTGAAACAGTAGTCCAGTCCATCCTGTTTATCTAGAAGCCCTCGGGTCTTACTGACGTATTCTACACGTCGGGAGTGAGCCATATCTTCGTGTAGTGTAAAACACAGCAATTTCTCATTTCTCTCTGCTACAACAATCTTGCCCTTGGGCCCTCAACCTTGTTCTCCAGCGACCGTACTTTTGCTAACAGGATGCTGGGTAGAGGGAATTTCATTCCCCTGTGTTTCAATCTAATTTGGCATCCTCCCCTCCTTCTTCTCTTACTTTCGTGGCAATGTACCATCATCTGCTTAAAGGTGCCGTATCTGCGTGCTTGAGAGTTAAGTCCACCAAGTCCTTCCATAGATTGTGAAATTGTTAGTTTTGGTAACATGTTTTAAAAGTACATTACCTAAGGGAAAATTACAGGCTACAATTTGCAGTGAAAGTAGGTCAGAAGAAATATATTTTGTTTTGTAAGCTGCCGCAACACATCACAGTGGTTCACCAGCACCATTTTGTCTGCAAGAATAAAAAGCTGCAGACTTAAGAGGGAATCCCAAAATATTCAAACAGGAAATATGCTATAGGGAGAGAAGTGGGATTAATGAACGTCTCAAAAGGGAATCTATTCATGAAGACAATGGTGCTGAAAGAGTATTTGTATGTCAACCTTCACCAAGGAACAAAACTGCTGCTGGAGTCTCAGCAAAAGAAGATGTGATTGAGCTTTTTGGACAGGATAAAAACTGATAATCCTAGGAATTGACTTAGACTACAGAACTGATGAAGAGTCTTTAATCTTGGACATCTTCACTATTGATCAATGTTTCTAAGGCTTCATCCATTGATCTCCAATCTGCTAGTGATTGTGCTATCATTGCACATGATCATCTATCTGCAGCAGGTCCCTTGCAGGAAGTTACCCAAGTCTGGACTCTTGTTCCTCACGCAGAGACCAAGGCTCTTCACCTGCATGGTCAGGGCCATGCAAATTCAGCTGATTTCATCTTTCACTATCAATAATCATGGACAATACAATACTGCACAGGACTCTGTGCACTGTTAGCTTATCTGGGAAATTGCTTTGGAGTGCCTTCACTGATTTAATCTACAGAATGACATCCATGTCCAGGTGTATTGCTTGGTTATGATCCCAACTGTTCTTTTATACAGTAGGTGTACTATCTCACTGAATTACCAACATTAACTAGGATCAGAAGAGATACAGGCCCTCCCTGGGTTATGATTTCCCGTTTATATTAAATGAAACCAATAATCAATCTGGAAAAAAATCTGTAAACTTCTCGTAAAAATCAGATACCATTGTCTCTAAGGGCATGGGTTGCCAGTTTTACCACTGGAAGCCACTTAAAGGAGTTTCTTTGGAAACTGATGCACAAAAATTTCTTGATACTTATATAACAAGATTAAACCTGTCAGTTTCTGCTCAGTTTGACATGAACAGAGGCTGTTACATGTTGCAGGAAGCCTGTCAGTACTTCCTGTTCAGTTTTAAATTGATTGGGTAATTAGGCAATTGCTAAGGCCAATACAAATAATTTGAGTTTGAATAGGTCAGGAGAATTGAACCTTTGGCTGAATAGTCTTCAATGAGAGAGGCAAAACCTCGGTTGAGGTTTCTGTTGCTTCTTTTTATTTCTTTATTTCTTTATTACTCCATAGGTAGAGCAGTGAGAATAGATTCAATCTCAGTGATGTCTTCCTCTTGCATGTTGTGGGAGGTTTGGGCAAACTTCAATCTCCCTGATGAAATGCAGAATACCTCTGTGGCCATTCCCAACAATAACAAGTGTAACACTTTGAGTACTATTGGGAAGGGTGAAAACAACCTACCAGGGGAAAGCCACAGCAGCCAGGTCTGTAGCATTGAGTGGCTCTGTGGCTCAGGAAGGAAAAGGGAATTAGAGGAGTGTGGTGGTGATGATGGGGATTCAGTTTTTAAGGGAACAGACAGGAGATTTTATGAACATGATAGAGACTCCCTAATGGTATCTTATTTCCCAGGTGCTAAGGTTGTGGATGTCTCAGATTGGGTCCACAGCATTCTTATTATTTTTATTTTTTTTAATAAGCTAAAAAAAAAGAATGAGACATAACATTAGAAGGATGCCTATTGTACAAAGTGCTCAAAAATACTAAACATTAAATCTCAAAAACGGGCTGTGAGAAATCAGCTGGGGGGAAATTGCTCATCCACCCCTGGCCTCGTCCAGGTAGGCAAGAAATGGATCACAGATAGCCGAAATTTTTTAATTGAATTGGTTCTCAAGAACCTAAGTTTCTCCATCTGTATTACTGAGATCATATCAGCCATCCATTTCCGAAAGGAAGGGGGAGAAGGTAATCTCCATTCCCTCAAGATAAGTCTTTTGGCAACAATCATCCCTAGCATCAGAGACTGTTGACTGTTGCAGGGAAACAAATAGTAGATTGCGAGACCAGCTTCCAAGGGGAAGGATCTTTTATAGGCCTTTGAGTACTAGTCGAATATTTTGGACCAAGATCCAGTCAGTAATGGGAAAATCAAAAGGTGTGTGACAACGTGACTCCCGTCCCTTGGCATATATCACACATTGGCGAGACAGAAGGGTAAATCCTGTGCAATCTAAGTTTAGAGTAATGGAGACAATGGACAAATTTAAACTGGATCAGTTGGTGTCTGCTGTTAACAGAACAAGCCTGTATCATAGACAAACACTTATCCCAGGCAGCTTCAGATAATTCAATGCCCAACTCTTCTCTCCAGGTATCTCTAATCTTCATAGTAAATGCTGCAGTGCAATTATCAAACAAACGTACAAACTTAGAAACGAGATGCCTGGAATCAGGAGGGTTCTTTAAAATGTCAAAAACCACATGTTTCCCTGGAAGGAGACCTCTGTACAAACACCAATCTGTTTCAATCTCTCCTTTCTATCCTCATGGTCAGATAAAACCTACCATGCTTGGAGGGAGAAGGGTCCAGTTTCTATTGAAGACCTGTACATAGAGGGAGGGTTTGCAACATTTAGTCTGCTGAAAGAGAAATTTGAGCTGCCTCATTCGCACTTTTTTTATTACTTACAAATTAGACACTACGTTCAATCTAAGATTTATAATTTTGAAATCCTTCCAGTGGTCCACAGCATTCTTAAGGGGAAGGATGAGAAGCCAGAAATTGTAATGGATATTGGTACTAACTACATAGCTAGGAAATGTGAAGAGATCCTGAGGTTGAATATGTAGAGCTAGGAAGGAAGCTGAAGAGCAGGACCTCAAGAGTAGTAATTTCTGGACTGCTGCCTGTGCCTCACACCAGTAAGTTAAGAATAGGATGATACAGAAGATGAATGAGTAGCTGAAGTACTGGTATAAGGGTCAGGATTTTTTCAATCTTGTCAACATATCCAATCCAGAAAAATGTGAAGTGATGCACTTTGGAAGTTTGAAATTGATGGCAGAGTAGAAGATTATGGCAAGATTAATAGCAGTGTGGAGGAATAGAGGGATCTAGTGATCCACATCCCTTAAAATTACAGTGCAAATAGACAGGGTGGTTAAGAAAGCATGTGGTGTGTTGGCTTTCATCAGTCAGAAGACGGAGTTCATGAGCTGTGAGCTAACGTTGCAGTTCTATGAATCTCTGGTTCAATCACACTCGAGTTCAGTTTGATCGCCTTATTATAGGAATGATACAGAAACTTTAGAAAGCACACAGAGATTGACTAGGATCATAAAGCATATCTTTAGGAGGATAGATTGAATTAGCTAGGGCTTTACTCTTTGGAGCAAAGGAAAATGACAGGTGACTTGATACAGGTGTACAAGACATTAAGAGGTATAAATAGAGTTAACTGTCAGACTTTTTCCCAGGGCAAAATTGGGTAATACGAATGGGCATAATTTTAAGGTGGGTGGAAGAAAATATAGGGGAGTTTCTGAGTTGAGTTTTTTTTTCTTTACAGAGTGGTAGGTGCATGGAATACACTGCCAGGGATGGTGGTAAATGCAGATACATCAGGGACATTTAAAGGACTCAGATAAGCACGTGGGTTAAAGAAAAAATGGAGGGCTATGTGGGAAGGAAGGGTTAAGGAGTAGGTTAAAAAGTTGGCACAATATTGTGTACTATGTTCTATGATACTCTGCTGAACAATATAACAGCCAATGATTATCCAAGCCCATCAAGACCAGCCACTGAGAATAGAATATTCTGATTCTGTACCATTGTAACTAGGCAGGAGAAGATAATAAATGAGGTTGCCCTTCATCAGTCAGGCCATTGAGTAAAAGAGTTGGGATGTCATGTTCCATCCGTAAAGACATCAGTGAGACTGCACCTGTAGTATTGTGTGCAGTTCTGATCACCACACTATAGGATTAAGCTAGAGAGGTTACCGAAAAGTTTCACAAAGATGTTGGCAGAACTAGAAAGCTTGAGTTATCAAGCGAAACTGGATAAGCTGGGACTTTTTTTTTCCACCTGGAGCAAAGGATGCTGAGGGGTGACCTTACAAAGTTTTATAAAATCATGAGGGGAACAGATAAGGTCACAATTTTTCCTCCGGTGTAGGGGAATCTAAAACTAGAAAGCATAGGGAGGAAGGGGGACAAGGCGAAAGGTTTAAAGCAGCAACATTCTCAAACACAGAGTATGGAATAAACGACCAGAGAAAATGGTGGGGACAGAAACAGTTATAACATTTAATAGACATTGGGACAGGTATGTAGATTGGAAAGGTTTAGAGGGACATGTGACTACCTCACGTTGCAGGTAAGCAGCTTGGTCAGTGTGGATGAGTTGGACCAATGGTCTACTTCCTTTCAGTATAATTCTTTGACTAAGACTACAGTACTAATAGGTGTCTTTAACAATAATCTCATTGAGATAATGGTGAGGCATTAACTCGCGTGAGTTTTGGGAACAGTACAGATGTTCTGTTTTTAACTCTCCGAACAAGTTCCATGCTATCAACTCATCCAGTGCTGGAGATCCTATGACAATCAAAGACAAATTACAAAGATACTATGAGGGTATAGCTCAAGAAATAGACATTGCTATAACAAGCTGGGAAGAACCGCCCATCAACTGTTGTCAGTGGGACCTAAAGGAGTCTTTCCTTTAAAAAAAACCCTTGATGTTAAAGCTGATATGGGAGCCTTAAAGATAATTTTTTAAAAAAAGAAAGCCACTAACAGCAACTTGCTCTCCCAAATCAGAACACCTATAATTTCTACAAATGGCACCGTGGGTCCAAGGCTGAGTCATTGTTCATCTCAGGATCCATCAGGAAGCCATTTTTGCAGGGATCATGATTGAAGGATAAATCCAAAAGAGTAGTATAATCAGTAAAACTTGGGGAATAATTACTAACATGTAACACAACATGTCATTTGCAGGTACAAATTTGGGACATTGTGATTTCGAATTTGATCTGTGCTCTTGGAGGCAGTGGAGAAATGATAATTTTGATTGGATCCTTAAAGAGGGGAGTATCCCAACACTGGGGACAAGCCCAACCACTGACCATACACTGAGAACTCCAGCTGGTCATTACATATATATTGAAAGCCCATTTCCACATCTTCCAGGACATATGGCAAGACTTTCTGGGCCATCTATCAGCAAGATAAGCAAAGACTGCAAGGTAAGACTGGTATTATCAGCTGATATTTTTGGATAGCGTCCTTATAAGTAGGAGATAGGTTCTCAGTCTAGACTGTAGCAAAAAGCCAAGGACATTTAGAACATTCAGCTGGTGGATTTTTTTCTCTTTATGATAGTTGAATAAAGGGTGTCATGTTTATTGTTATACAGTCCACAGTAACGATAGCTTCAAAAATTCTTCTGTTAATGGACCTTCCACCAACCACTGCTCAAGGCACCCAAAGGTGTACAGCATCTACATCTAACTGAGCTAAAACACCACAACCTTGTTTCACAGGAGAGTAGATTGGGGAAGGCAAAGATTGTTAACGTATGTATCATGAACTAGGTGCCAAAGCAGAGAAATGTATCTCATGAAGTAACGTCTAGAGGTGGTTGTTGTTGGGGACCATTGCTCCTTTCCAGGCACCTCTGTACTTCAGGTTTGACAAGTTTACAGCTGTGGTAGAGACAGGATCCAGTATACCTTTCAATGGGGAATTGGATAATTATATACAATGAAGCAATTGAAAGGCTCTTGAAACAGGGAAAATAAATAGAACCAGAGAGTTGCCCTGGTAGGGAATCAGCATGAACTTGATGAGGGAAATACCATAAACATTCCATGATTCCATAAGAACTCAGAAGAGTTTAATGGAAACCTGAGGGCACGTGGCCAAGTGGTTAAGGCGTTGGGCATGTGGCCAAGTGGTTAAGGCGTTCATCTAGGTACCTTAAGGTCGCTAGTTCGAGCCTCAGCTGTGGCAGCATGATTGGGCCCTTGAAGCAAGGCACTTAATCACGCATTGCTCTAGTCTGTGCGAGGAGTGGCGCCCCACACAGACTTCCAATCTGCGCCTTGTAAGGCATGAAAATGCCCGACGCAGGCCTCTCATGGTCTGAGTCGACGTTCTCCCGAGGGCCAACTTCTTCACTCAGAGAGTGGTGTGAGTTCAGAGTGAACTGCAAGCAGTGGATGTGGGTTTGACTGCAACATTTAAGAGAATTTTGGATAGGTTCGTGGACGGGAGGGTTACAGTGGTCTATGGTCCAGGTGCGGTTTGATGGGACTTGTCAGAATAACAGTTTGACACGGACTGGATGGGCTGAGAGGCTGGATTTGTGCTGTACTGCTCTCTGACTCTGTGCTCACTGCGATAAGTCATCCCCACATAATCATTGGGTACTCACCTCACTATAGGAAGGATGTGGAAGCATTGGAAAGGGTACAGAGGAGATTTACCAGGATGCTGCCTGGTTTAGAGAGTATGATTATGAATACACATAGTCCTCTTTTATTGTCATTTAGCAATGCATGCATTAAGAAATGATACATTATTTCCTCCGGTGTGATATCACAAAACACAGGACAAACCAAGACTGAAAAAACTGACAAAACCGCATAATTATAACATATAGTTACAAACAGTGTAACAATACCATAACTTGATGAAGAAGTCCGTGAGCACAGTAAAGTTCAAAGTTTCTCAAATGTCCCACATCTCACGCAGACGGGAGAAGGAAGCAAAAAACACTCTCCCTGCCATGCCGACCACAATCCAACCCTGAGTATTCCGAAAACTTCGAGCTCTGATTAGCTCTCCAACACTGAGTACTGAGCGCTATCTCTGTTCAAACGATTCGATCTCCTTCTCGGTCGCCAAAAGCAGGCAAGGCCGGGGATTTTGAGGCCTACCCTCTGAAAGAATTCCGACCACACAGTAACAACAGCAGCGGACGGGCGTTTCAAAAATTTCTCCAGATGTTCCTCTGTGCTTTCACGTCCATTCTCCATCAAATCAGAACTGTCCACGGCCCATATTTAACAGATATGATACCATTTTTCATCGGAGGGCTGCGCACGCGCGGCGCGTCGCCATCTTCTCCTCCCGCCTATGTATGCATTATGATCAGAGATTAAGGGAGCTAGGGCTTTACTCTTTGGAGAGAAGGAGGATGAGAGGAGACATGATAGAGGTATACAAGATATTAAGAGGAATAGATAGAGTGGATAGCCAGCGCATCTTTCCCAGGGCACCACTGCTCAGTACAAGAGGACATGGGTTTAAGGTAAGGGGAGGGAAGTTCAAGGGGGATATTAGAGGAAGGTTTCTTACTCAGAGAGTGGTTGGTGCATGGAATGCACTGCCTGAGTCAGTGGTGGAGGCAGATACACTAGTGAAATTTAAGAGACTACTGGACAGGTATATGGAGGAATTTAAGGTGTGGGGTTATATGGGAGGCAGGGGTTTAAGGGTTGGCACAACGTAGGCCAAAGGGCCTGTACTGTGCTGTACTATTCTATGTTCTATGATCTATAAATATTGCTCCGAGTTAATTTTTTTTTGTCTTCCACCTTTAGAGTCGGGACCTACTCAATGAAATTTTGAATGTTTCATGAGAGCTTAAGAACTCTTTATTTTCTAATAAAGGGCAACATTGGAGAAATATTTTACATGATTTCAGTATGTGACCACGCATACAGCATGTAGTATGGAAAAGCTGCTGCTTCTAGTAATCACTAGAACATTTTAGCTATGTAGTAGACAGTGATTGATTGCACCCAATGGTGAACAAATACAATTGACCGATCTATCTGCATGACAGAGTCAGGCATACGTTGATAAGCCAAATCAGCAGAATGTGTAATATCTCTTGTAAAGCTAAAGCAGCAAGCAAGCTGAGAAATCAAGCTTTTCTGAAATCTAGGTTTACAATAATTTGGCCTTCATCCCTTCAATGGTTCAGCCAATGAGTGCACTGTATGATCAAATATCCATAATAAGACTAGGAGTTATTCGGGTTTATGGGCTATTTATTGCACTGTGAATGTCTGTGGATTACGGGGATAACAAATAATGACATTAAAAACATCTTGTATGATATTTGACAATCAGAATCTGACACAATATTTTGATTTACTTGTTGGTTATTATGGTTTATAACTTGCCTTGAGGCACTGAAACATAAACCTGGATCTTTAGTATATAAGTGCCAATTACATGTAATTTTCACTAAGGATTATAGATATATGGGCTTCTTGCATCCATGCCTATCAATGTGTTGAGTACCTTGGCTACCACACTGTGGTCACAACAATATCTGGGTGATAGACAGATAAAGAGGAGCACAAGTTCTCGGATGAACAAATGGTCTGACTAGAGAGGTCCACAAGATCTGTTTTTGAAGCTGCCCATGAGGCAAGTGTTAACAGGTATGGATAAACCATTAGCCTCTACAAGTATGTTTATTAGCAGTCTCTGAGGTGACATAACTTATCGATTATGATTGATTACCGTGGATAACAGTATCAAAACCTGGCACTGATGTACATTCTATGAACTGCAGAGAACAGGGTTCCTTTCTAAAAACTTTAACGGTCCATCCTGTTGAAAACATTTTTAAACTAACACCCTCTTCTAAAATCATAGTCATAGTCATAGTCATAGTCATAGTCATACTTTATTGATCCCAGTTTTGGTTGTAAATTGGTTTTCGTTACAGTTGCACCATAAATAATAAATAGTAATAGAACCATAAATAGCTAAATAGTAGTATGTAAAATATGCCAGTAAATTATGAAATAAGTCCAGGACCAGACTATTGGCTCAGGGTGTCTGACCCTCCAAGGGAGGAGTTGTAAAGTTTGATGGCCACAGGCAGGAATGACTTCCTATGACGCTCTGTGTTGCATCTCGGTGGAATGAGTCTCTGGCTGAATGTACTCCAATCTTTCCTGTGAAGAAATCATCTTGAACTCCTTCCAGTCAAACTAATTTACACTGGCTACTTCTTTCTGTGTAGAAACAAAAAATGCTGAAATCACCCAACTGATCAAACATCATCTATGGATGGAGAAACATTTAATGTTCAAAAGACCTTCAATGAACATTTCCTATTTTAATTTCAGATTTCCAGCAACTTCAGTTTTTGTTTGGTTTATTGATCTTTCAAAATTAATCCTTTTTGAATCCATCAACAGATCGTTTGTTTCAGCTCATCTGTTTGGCTTGAGGTGGATCTTTTTTAAATGTGTATGCCTGACAAACAGTGTACAAATGTGTTTCTCTTAGAAAATGCTAAATTGATTCTTGTTACACACTAGTGCTGTGACTTTTGTTATCAGTATGCTATTTTGGTCACTTGTGATTATCAGGTCAGCTTATCAGAGGGCAACTTCTGTGGCCATCTAATGCAGTACGTCTGAAAGTAGTCATACATTACATTGACTAGTTCAGTGGCTAGAATGAATTTTTTTTTATTAGTCTGACCTTTCTATGCACCAGGACTTTCGTCATCTCCCTCTAGAATAAATTGCCTGTCTGTTTATTTTAACCTACCTCTTCCTGTATTTTCCTGTATGCTTTGCTTGAAAGTTTGCCCTCTACCCATGTAAGTAACTCCTTTTATTTCCCAGAATATGTTGATGTACGGAGTCACACCATCTTATTTCCTCACAATCTGTCATTTTTGAACAATGGGTCCCACTGCATTTGATGCATCTGCATCAATAATGTTTAATTTTGTTTTTGAAATATTCTTTGAATTATATTTCTAATAGCATAAGACAAAGGAGTAGAACTAGGCCATTCAACCCATCATGTCTGCTCCACCATTCCATCATGGCAGATCCTGGATCCTACTCAATCCCATACACCTGCATTCTCTCCACATCCTTTGATGCCCTGACTGATCAGGAAACAGTCAACTTCAGCCTTAAATATACACTCGGACTTGACCTCCACCACCGTCTGTGGCAGAGTATTCCACATATTCACTACTCTCTGGCTAAAAAATATCCTCTTTACCTGTTTTAAAGGGTCACCCCTCAATTTTGAGGTTGTGCCCTCTAGTTCTGGATACTCCCACCATAGGAAACATCTTCTCTATATCCAGCCTATCTGGCCCTTTCAACATTCAGTAGGTTTCAATGAGATCCTCCCACATTCTTCTAAATTCCAGTGAGTACAGGCCCAAAGCTGCTAAGCACTCCTTGTATGTTAACCCTTTAATTCCTGGAATCATCCTCGTGAACCTCTACTGGACTCTCTCCAATAACAACACATCTTGCATGCGCAGCCCCTTGGTGAAAAATGATATCGTATCCGTTAAATAGGGGCTGTGGACAATTCTGATTTGATGGAAACAGACGTGAAAGCACAGAGGAACATCTGGAGAAATTTCTGAAATGCCAGTTCGCTGCTGTTGTTACTGCGCGGTCAGGAATCTTCCGGAGGGAAGACCTCAAAATCCCCAGCTTTGCCTGCTGTTGGCGACCGAGATTGAGGTTGAATCGTTCGGACAGAGGTGGCGCTCAGTACTCGGTGTCGGAGGGCTGATCGGAGGCTCGAAGTTTTCAGATGACTCAGAGTCAGACTGTGTTCAGGCATGGCAGGGAGAGTTTTTCTTCCTTCTCCTGTCTGCGTGAGATGTGGGACATTTGAAAGATTTTGAACTTTTTACTGTGCTCATGGACTTCTTCATCAAGTTATGGTATTGTTGCACTGTTGTAACTATATGTTATAATTATGTGGTTTTGTTAGTTTTTTCAGTCTGTGTTTTGTGATATCACACCGGAGGAAATATTGTATCATTTCTTAATGCATGCATTACTAAATGACAATAAAAGTGGACTGTGTGTCTTCATAATCTAAGATCCTTTCAGAGATATGGGACCCAAAACTGTTGACAATACTCCAAATGTGGCCTGACTAGTGTCTTATAAAGGCTCAGCATTATCTCCTTGCTTCTTTTTTCTACTCCCTTTGAAATAAATGCCAACATTGCATTTGCCTTCTTTACCACAGACTCAACCTGTAAATTAACCTTCTGGGAGTCTTGCACAAGGGCTCCTAAGTGCCTCTGCACCTCTGATGTTTGAACCTTCTCCCCATTTAGATAATAGTCCGCATTATTGTTCATTTTACCAAAATGTATCATCGTCATAACCCAACTGTATTCTGTCTGCCACTTTTTTGCCATTCTTCCAATTTGTCTAAGCCTGCTGCAGTTTCATTGCTTCCTCAGCACTACCTACCCCTCCACTTATCTTAATATCATCCGCAAACTTTGCCACAAAGCCATCAATTCCATCACTGAAATCATTGACAAACAATATGAAAAGCAGCAGTCCAAATACTGACCCCTGAGGAACACCACTAGTCAATGGCAGCCAACCAGTAAAGGCCCCTTTGATTCTCACTCGCTGCCTCCTGCCTGTCAGCAAGTCTGCTATCCATGTCTTTCCTGTAACACCATAGGATTTTATCTTGTAAAGCAGCCTCTTGTGGCACCTTATCAAACACCTTCTGAAAATCCAAATAAATGACATCCATTGCCTCTCCTTTGTCCACCTTGCTTGTTACTTCCTCGAAGAGCTCCAACAGATTTGTCAGGCAAGATTTCCCTTCACAGAAACCATGCTGACTTTGAATTATTTCATCATTAGTCTCCAAGTACTTTGCAAACTCATCCTTAATAATGGACCCTGACACTTCCCCAACCATTGAGGTTAGGCTAATTGGCCTATAATTTCCTTTCTTTTGCCTTCCTCCCTTCTTAAAGAGTGGAGTGACATTT
The DNA here is from genome assembly GCF_030028105.1 of Mobula birostris. Taxonomy (NCBI): domain Eukaryota; kingdom Metazoa; phylum Chordata; class Chondrichthyes; order Myliobatiformes; family Myliobatidae; genus Mobula; species Mobula birostris. The sequence goes on from NC_092372.1 coordinate 183,187,106, forward strand.
ACACCAAATGCCTCAAGGACGTGTGTTTCAAGCAATCATAACTACACTTTTATAGGTTTAATGTTTTATTCCTAAGATTATTTGATTTCTCTTTATAGCCAACTTGTTTATAACTTTGTTTATTTCCTTTTCATGTTTCTCTAAGCAATCACTCTTTGCGTTTTTTTCTGAGAGCAATTGGGTTAACTTAGCACAAATGAAGCAAACCACATTTGAATATCTTCACTTATTCAATTTGACATCATTCCTTCCACATAGTTTCACCGGCAAATTAGCAATAGATTTACTTATAAGACCATAAGATATAGGAGCAGAGTTAGACCATTTGGCCCATCAAGTCTGTTCTGCCATTTCATCATGACTGTTCCATTCTTCCTCTCAGCCCCAATCTCCTGCCTTCCCCCGTATCACTTATGCCCTGACCAATCAAGGATCAATCAACCTCTGCTTTAAATATACATAAAGGCTTGGCCTCCACAGCTGCCTGTGGCAACAGATTCCGTGGATTCACCATTCTCTGGCTATGTGGGCTTTGTATGGTACAATACACTAGATAGAATATTAAATTATGACTTTGAAAATCTAGACCTAAAACACAATCTCTAAAGAACATAGAACAGTACATCACAGGAACAGGCTCCTTTTTGCCTACAATAATGTGACAAACCAACTAGTAATCAAATGGCCAACTAAAGTTATCCCATCTGCCTACACAATGTCCATATCTTCCCATTTTCCTCACGTGTATGTGCCTATCTAAATATCTCTTATGTTTGTAAAACCATAAGACCTTAAAACATGGGAGCAGAATTGGGCTGCTTAGAGCATCAAGTCTGCTCCACCCTTTTGAATCATGGCTAATTTATTACTCACTATTCTCATGAACCTCCTCTCCAAGTGCCAGAACATAATTTTTTAGATAAGGGACATAAAACTGCTCACAATACTCTAAATGCTGTCTAACCAATGTCTTATAAATCCTCAGCCTTACATCCTTGCTCTATACTGGTCCCCTCAAAATGAATGCTAACATAGAATTTACCTTCCTTACCATTGGCTCAGCCTGCAAGTTAACCTTTTGGGAATCCTGCTCAAGAACTCCCAAGTCCCTTTGCACCTCTGAGTTTTGAAATTTTTCCCCATTTAGAAAATAGACTATGCCTTTATGCTTTCTACCAAAGTGCATGGCCATACACTTCCCCACACTATATCCCATCTGCCACTTCATTGCGCATTCTCTCAAAATGTCTAGGTCCTCCTTCAAACCTCCTGCTTCGTTAGAACACTATCTTCCCCTCCCCCTATCATCATATCATTCATAAACATGGCCACTAAGACATCAATTCCATCGTCCAAATCATTGATATTTAAGATGACCAGAATTTGTTCCAACACTGATCCCTGCAGAATACCACTAGTCACCAGCAGCCACCCAAAAAAAAGGCCCCCTTAATTCTCAGTCATTGCCTGCTAATCTTCTATCCATGCTGGTGTCTCTTCTGTAATACCATGAGTTCTTATCTTGTCAAGCAGCCTCATGTGTGGCAAGTCCCTTCTGAAAATCAAGTAAATGATATCCACTGACTCTCCTTCATTTATCTTGCCTGTTATTTCCTTAAAGAATTCCAACAGATTTGTCAGGCAAGACTTCCCCTTAAGGAAACCATGCTGACTTTGTCCTATTTTATCATGTGCCTCCAAGTACCTCAAAACCTCATCCTTAATGATGAACTCCAACATCTTCCCAACAACTGAAGTCAACCTAACAGTTCCATAATTTCCTTTCTTCTGCCTCCCTCTGTTCTTAAAAAGTGGAGAAATATTTACAATTTTCCAGGCCTCTGGAAACATTCCAGAATCTAGTGATTCTTGAAAAGTCATTACAAATGCCTCCACAATCTCTTCAGCACCCTCTTTCATCACCCTGGGATGTGGTGCAACTGGTCGAGGTGACCTATGGAACTTCAACCTTTCAGCTTCCCAAGTACCTTCTCCTTAATAATAGTAACTACACTCACTTCTGCCCTCTTAACTTCTTGAGCTTCTGGGTTCTCCGGGCCTGTGCAAGCGAGCTAGCTGGAGTGTTTTCTGACATCTTCAACTGCTCCTTGCTTTAGTCTAAGATCCCCTCGTGTTTTAAGAAGGCAACGATAATCCCAGTGCCGAAGAAGAGCAAGGTGGCATGCCTGAATGACTATCGATCTGTGGCTCTGACATCAATTGCTATGAAGTGCTTCGAGAGATTGGTTATGGCACACATCAGCCACAGCCTACCGGTCTACCCCGATGCTTTGCAATTCACCTACTGGAGCAACAGGTCAACGGCAGATGCCATCTCTCTGGCCCTACATCCTTCCTTAGAACACCTGGAGAATAAAGGCGCATACGTAAGGCTCCTTTTCATTGACTACAGCTCTGCCTTTAATACCATCATTCCAAATAAACTGATTCCTAAGCTCCGGAACCTGGGCCTTAGCACTCAGATCTGCAGCTGGATCTTCAACTTCCTCACAGACAGGACCCAGGCTGTAAAAATAGGGGACAAGCTCTCCTCTACAATCACTCTGAGCACCGGTGCCCCACAAGACTGTGTACTCCGCCCCCTGCTGTACTCACTGTACACCCATGATTGTGTAGCCAAGTTTCCATCAAACTCAATATATAAGTTTGCTGATGACACAACAATTGTAGGCCATGTCTGGGGTAATGATGAGTTTGAGTACAGAGAGGAAATTAAGAACCTGGTGGCATGGTGCGAAGACAATAACCTATCCCTCAATGTCAGCAAGATGAAGGAATTGGTTGTTGACTTCAGAAAGAATAGCGGACTGCACAACACAATTTACATCGGTGGTGCGCAAGTGGAACAGGTCAAAAGCTTTAAGTTCCTCGGGGTCAATATCACAAATGACCTGACTTGGCCCAACCAAGCAGAGTTCACTGACAAGAAGGCCCACCAGCACCTTTACTTCCTGAGAAAACTAAAGAAATTTGGCCTGTCCCCTAAAACCCCCACTAATTTTTATAGATGCACAGTAGAAAGCATTCTTCCAGGGTGCATCACAACCTGGTATGGAAGTTGTCCTGTCCAAGACCGAAAGAAGCTGCAGAAGATCGTTAACACAGCGCAGAACATCACACAAACCAGTCTTCCGTCCTTGGACTCACTTTACACCGCACGCTGTTGGAGCAGAGCTGCCAGGATAATTAAGGACACGACCTACACAGCCAACACACTTTTTGTCCCTCTTCCCTCTGGGAGAAGACTTAGGAGCTTGAAGACTCGTATGGCCAGATTTGGGAACAGTTTCTTTCCAACTGTAATAAGACTGCTGAATGGATCCTGACCCGGATCTTGGCCATACCCTCCAAATATCCGGACCCGCCTCTCGTTTTTTCGCACTACCCTACTTTCCATTTGTCTATTTTCTAATTATGATTTATAAATTTAATTTTTTAATATTTACTAATTTTTTACTATTTTTAATATTTAATATTTGTAATCCAGGGAGCAGAAAGCGCAGAATCAAATATCGCTGTGATGATTGTACATTCTAGTATCAATTGTTTGGCGACAATAAGGTGTAAAGTACAACTATTGCATTCCACAGTGAAGATTAATACAAAATACTCAGCAATATTGTCTGACATTTCTTTATTCCCCCATTATTATCTCTCCAGCATCATTTTACAGTGGTCCAACATTCACTCTCACCTCTCGTTTACTGTGTGTGTTCGTCCATCGTCAACATCGATGAGGACCTCAACACCATTATTGATGGTGTCGAGACTAGCGCGTGACTTGGATTTAAGTGAGGGAGAGTTGCGCAGCGTCAGCCTCACTCTCTCTTCCCAATTCCCATCTGGATCCAGTGGCAAGACAGAGTCGAGACGGCTGGAGATGGGACTAGGCGCAGTGGATGACCAGGACGTCTTCTGTGTCTTGTCCTGCTCTACACGTTCCACGACGCTTGCAGAGACCGCCTTCTTGACCATTGGACCTTCCATTGGTCTCGTCCGCTCAATCCACCGGAGTCTGTCTTCACATGCTGGGTTAGACAACTCCCTATCTCACCGAGGGTTTGAGACCCGTCGGCTACCCTCACCTGGTTTAGCCGGCTTGTCGAAGCCGTTGCCCGGGGTGTGGCCGCTGTCGCATGCAAACAGCTACGAGGAGCCACAGGTGAGAGCTGAGTGCCAGGTGGGGACCAAAGGTGGATTAACTGCCTTGAAAAGGACGCGACATGTTCCCCCACCAGAGGTGCTACCCCTCCCTGACACCCCAGTAAAAACAGTAAAAACATATTTTGGTATCCTCTTTTATATTATTGGGTAACTTACCTCATAATTAATCTTTTCTGTCTTTCTGACTTTTTTGGTTGCCTTCTGTTGGTTTTTAAAAACTTCCAAATCCTCTAACTTCCCACTATTTTTTGCTGTATTATATGCCCTCCCTTTTGTTTTTATGCTGTCTTGACTTCCCTTGTCATCCATGGTTGCCTCATCCTCCCTTTAGAATACTTTTTAATCTTCAGAATGTGACTGTGTTGCGCCTTCTGAATTTCTGCCCGAAAATCCGGGTTTTGCTCTTCTGCCATCATTGCAGCTCGTATCGCCGTCCAATCAACCTTGGCCAGCTCCTTTCCCATCCCTCTGTAATTCCTTTTACTCCACTGTAATGCTAATACATTAGATTAGATTAGATTCAACTTTATTGACATTGTGCCGAGTACAGATACAAAGCCAATGAAATGCAGTTAGCATCTAACCAGAAATGCAAAGAATAGTGTTATTTACAAAATAACTGCAAATAAAAAGTAAGTGCTACAGCACACAAATATAAAAGCACTGAGATAGTACAATATGGGTGCAATACTGCTTAGCGCTGTGATGTGAGGTTCAGCAGGGTCACAGCCTCAGGGAAGAAGCTCTTCCTGTGCCTGCTGGTGCGGGAGCAGAGGCTCCTGTAGCGCCTACTGGATGGGAGGAGAGTAAAAACTCCATGGTTAGGGTGAGATGCATCCTTGATAATGCTTTTTGCCCTGCCCAAACAGTGTTTATGGTGGATGTTCTCAATGGTGGGCAATTGGGTGCCGATAATCTGCTGGGCAGTTTTCACCGCACACTGGAGTGCTGTGCAGTCTGATATGGGAGAGATGCAGTTGGTGAGTATGCTCTCAATGGTACAGTGGTAAAAGTCAGTCAGTATCCTGGGACAGAGGTGAGCTTTCTCGATGCTCCGCAGGAAATAAAGGCGCTGTTGCGCCTTTTTGATCAGGATGGAGGAGTTCAGGTACTAGGTGAGATCCTCGGAAATATGGACACCAAGGAATTTGAAGCTTGATACACGCTCAACAACAGCTCTGTTGATGTAGTTGGGGACGTGAGAGTGGTTCCTAGCATGCCTGAAATCCACGATGATCTCCTTGGTCTCCTGGGTGTTAAGGGCCAGGTTGTTGTCGGCACACCACGCGGCCAGGTGCTGGATCTCATCCCTGTAGGTCGCCTTGTCATCGCCTCTGGTCAGGCCAACCACCGTGTTGTCATCTGCGAAATTGATTATGGAGTTAGAACCATGTACAGGAGCACAGTCATAGGTGAAAAGGGAGTACAGAAAAGGGCTCAGCACACAGCCTTGAGGCACGCCAGTGTTCAGGGTGGGAGTGGAGGAGGAGAGGTTGTCTAACTTAACAGTTTGGGGTCTGTTACTCAGAAAGTCCAAGGTCCAATTGCAGAGGGATGAGCTGATACCAAGCTGACAAAGTTTGGCGATCAGCTTGGAGGTGATCACAGTATTGAATGCCGAACTAAAGTCAATGAACAGCATTCTGACGTAAGAGTTGGGGCTGCCCAGGTGTGTCAGGGCAGAGTGTAGTGCTGTGGAGATGGCGTCCTCTGTTGACCTGTTGGTGCAATAAGCAAATTGATGGGGGTCCAGGGTATTGGGCAGGCATGATTTCAGATGTGATAGAACCAGTCTCTCAAAGCACTTTGCAATGATGGGGGTGAGTGCAACTGGGCGGAAGTCATTCAGGCCTGTGGCAGTGGAATGCTTCAGCACTGGTACGATGGTGGCGATCTTGAGTCTTCTGGGGACAACTGCCTGAGCCAGGCACAGATTAAAAATGTCCCTGAAGACCCCGGCCAACTGCCCTGCACAGACTCTGAGCACACAGCCAGGTATTCCATCTGGACCAACTGCCTTTATCTTCTTCCTCTCAAATTGCAGGGTGAATTCTATCATATTATGATCACTGCCTCCTCAAGATTCCCTTACCTTAAACTCCCTAATCATATCTAGTTCATTACACAGCACCCAATCAAGAATTGCCTTTCCCCTAGTGGGCTTAATCACAAGCTGCTCTAAAAAGCCATCTTGTAGGCATCCTACAAATTCTCTCTCTTGGGATCCAGCAAAAACATAATTTTCCCAAACTACCTGAATATTGAAGTGCCCTATGACTATCATAATGTTGCCCTTTTGACATGTATTTTCTCTCTCTTGTTGTAAATAGTACTCCACATCCTGGCTCCTATTTGGAGTACCATATATAACTCCCATCAAGATCTTTCTGCCTCTACTACCACCTCAGGTAACACATTCCAGGCTCCCACCACTGGGCTTTCTGTAAACTCCTTTCTCAAGCAATGAATCTTAAATGAACTGGGTTGCACTATTCTCTTTTTTATGTATTAGAGCAGGGGTTCCCAATTATGGGATCCATAGTTAATAGTAGGGGGCCATGGCATAAAAAGGTTGAGAACCCCTGTGTTAGAGCATTATCCGCTTTCCACATAGAACTTCAGTCAGCTTGGCTCAGCAGTAGCATGCCTTTGATTCAGAACATTATAGGCACAAGGCCTACTCGAGAGACTTGAACTTATAACCTAAAGCTCGTGTTTAACTGATGAATATTTGGTACTTGTATCTAATTATATTGCTGTTCCAGATTTATAAACAATTTTGGGATTAAAGGAGCAGTGGAGCATAAAAATAGAATTGTCAGGAAAGAAGGCTGGTTAAATCTCCAGATGGGGTGAGGAGAGTAAATGCCAAGTAATAGGAAGAGGACTCGAGGCATAAAAGCGTGCAGACATGGTCAAGACCAAACATCAGAAAGGGAGAGAACTGTGATCTAAGTGACTTTAACTGTGGAAGAATTGCTGGTGCCAGTTTTGGTGGTTTGAGCATCTCAAAATCTGCTGATCTCCTGGGATTTTCACAAACAGCAGTTTCTAGAGTTTGCAGAGAATGATGCTTGTTAATGAGAGAGCTCAGAAAAGAACAGCCAGACTAGTTCAAGCTGACTAGAAGGTGACTGTAACTCAAATAACCACACATTATAGTAGTGGTGCGAAGAAGAGCATCACATCAAACCTTGAGGAAATGGACTACAATAGCAGAAGACCACAAATATATATTCAGTGACCACTTTATTTTGTACAGGAGATACCTAGTAAAGTAGCCACTGAGTATAGATATGGATACAAAGAGCATAATTTCAAACTTTAAATGTCATAAACAACAATAAACACAGCATAGGAAAAGAGGGCATAAAGACTAAGCAGAAACCTGTTGGTACTGTTAAAGGTGCATTGTGCAGTAAGAGTTAAGAGAGCTACTGTGGAGAACTAGTAAGAATCAAATGTAAAAGGAGAACCAAATGTGTGAATTTTTAAAATTGACAATGGTATTAAAGATGACAAAAAAGTTTGATATTAATGAATGTGGAGCGATCAATAGCATGGAAATAATATTACTTTCAGTCAGCCTCAGATGAAGTATAAGCTTCAGTTCTGGGCTCTGACCCTCAGATAGTGTGCAAAAGGGAAGGTTACTGATAATAAGGGATATCAATTGTGGAGAAACTGGAGAAACCATTGCAAAGAGAAGTGGATGAAGTTTAAGAGATGGCTTTCCAAAGTCCCATTGCAGGCACAGTTCCATATTCCACTCTATAATGGTTTTCTTTTTATTTATTCTTCTGTACGTTGACTAAGAAAATCTTAGTAATGAATCTAAACAAATCTGTGAGTGTGAGACAGTATTGCATATGAAGCAATTAACTGAAAATATTTGTGAGATGAAAACACAGTTTTTGACAGCATATGTAAAGAATTATTCTCTGAGAGCATATTTGTAATGAGAAGATGCACAGTCAGATTTACAAATCATTCAGATCAAGTCTAGCTGGACCATCAAGAGTTATACCTTAAGTTATCACAAATCAAATCTTAAATCATTCATTGTGTTTCAAAAGTTGATTTACTAAAAATCAGCTATCTAATTTTTATTTGAGCATATCGATGCAAATTGCCTTCCCCCTACATGCCTGTTGCAGAAATTGAGCTACTGTTTCTTCAGATTAATTTTGAATACAATCATTTTCAAAAATGGACCACGATGAATGGTTTTACTGCTTTGTAGTAGGATTGCATATGCAAATATGAGGCACATATTGCTTTGAAGTAAATTATGTTGACATATGTTCCAGAGGAATGGGAGAGTGTTATGAACTGTTACACAAAATCTCAAAGTCACTGATCTCAAATTTGTTTGGTTAAGAATGCCATTGCTTTTTCTTTTGCAGATTATTTTTTATTACCATATGGCTGGAAATATTAATGGATCATTAATAGTATATCTACAGACTTTATCTGGTCGTCACACGTCACTTCTCAACTTAACAGGGGACCGAGGCCATTACTGGCAACGAGCTGGAATCACTCTGAGCGCTGATGAAGACTTTGAGATAATGATAGAGGGATGGGTGGGCAAAGGCTCCAAAGGAGTCATAGCACTTGATGATATCACCTTCACAAAGGGATGCATCAGTTCCAATAATGCATTTTATGAAACACCTACTCCACATCCTCCAACAGGTATGTAATGATCAGCTTCCATAGATATTTAGAAAGTTTGGATCTTTAACTTTCTGATTAACAGACCACAATGAGTAAAGATGGGCAGGAACATCCCTGCCATGATTATTTTAAACATTGGTGTTCCACAAGGTTGCATCCTGAGCCCTCTATTCTATTCCCTCTACACTCATGGCTGCATGGACAGATTATGCTCTAAGTCAATTTACAAGGTTACAGATCATATTGTTCTGTTATGTTTTATAACTCCAAGACATAGAAGCTGATTGAATGGAAAACAAGAGCCAGGATGTAAGTTTAACTTTGTTCTTCACTTTAAGTGAGGCGTGCACATATGTCTCAGCGGCCTGATGACCTATCCCAATCACATACTTCATACATATAAACTGTAATTAGTTATTTAAACAAACAAGAAATGCTTAATCAACAACTTATTTACAATACTAATCAAATATTAATTACAGGCTCTCTTCCCTGATTAACTATAAACTCCAAATAGAATGCGACTCAACTCAAATATGTGAAGTATTGTTCTGTGTGTGTATATGCGGTACATGTGTGTGAATATTATATATCTATCTATATACACAGTATACTTTATAATACAACTGTTATATATGACATCCACAACATCGTACATTTTAAATAGTCCCAATCAGGCATAAAGATTTAAACGCTGTGGAGGATTTCTTACTCTTATACGATAACATCTTTCCTGACTAGGGGATCACTCTGTCCGGCTGGTGAGACTTGTGGATACGAAACAATCTCAGGCTTTGTGGCCTCCTCCATGGTGGCTGTAGGAGTTGACTCTGGGACTGCAGAAAGTGGTTCTGACAGTTCTGAATATTTTCTTCTGGATGTGTGGATCATAATATGTGAGAACAGTGTCTGACGCCACCACTTTTTGGAAAGAACCTCACACTGCTTTGTCCGTTGTAATTTCTTCCCAATCTGTAGTCATATGTTCAAGGAGAGAACCATAGTAGCCTGGTTTAACATGAACCTATTATAATAATTGACAAATCCTAAAAAGACTGCAACTATGACATGTTCTTTGGACATGGGACATCCACCACTGCTTAAATTTTCTCACTTGTAAACGCTTGCGCATTAATGGTGTGATCACAGTAAGGGATGCTTGGTTAAAGAATTCAGACTTGCTGTATCAGGCACTGAGCCTATAATCTACTAATCTCCTTAGTACTGTCTTGAGATTTTGGAGATGTTCCTTGTCATCCTTACTGGTAACAATGACATCATCCAAGGTAACACTGGGTCCCTGGGCAGCCTTGCAGCACCTGTCTTTCTGCCAGAGTGCAGGTGGAGATGCTACTCCAAAAATAGGACTATTATAGTGATAAAGTCCTTTGTGAGTATATATGCTGAGAAACACTTTGGAGTCTTCTTCCATTTTCATCTGTAGGTAGGCGTCAGCTAAGCCCAGAAGGGTTTGCAGAGATATCCTCTATCTTGGACAGAGGGTATTGATCTACATTCAGTACTGGGTTGAATAGGGGCCTTAAAATCACCACAGATCCTGACAAATCCACTCTTCTTGGCTAGTGGTACCACTGGCATTGCTCATGGGCTCCATGCAACCTTGGAAAGAATTCCTTCAGCCTTCATGCGATCTAGCTCACTGTCTACTTTATCACGGATGCTATAAGGAATCATATGGGCATTCCAAAACCTGGATGAAGCACTTCCATTTAACACTGTTTTACCCTTGATATTTCCAAGTTTTTCAGTGCCATCCTTGAGTACTGCTGTGGCACCATCCAGTACCTTTCTTAATCCACTTTCAGTGACTCTATTATAAGGGATGTGGCATGCGAATGATGGCTAGATCTTCAATAAATTTGTGATTATCTCAGCCAATCACAGACCCACAAAACAGGTCTTCCTGATTTTACCACATGTGAGTCCAATATGGCTTGTTAGTTATTGCACTTCAGTGTAATGAATGCCATTCCCACAGGAGTTATCTTTTCTCCAGTGTAAGTTCTTAGTTGGATAAGCTTCAGTTCAGTATCTTTAAGATGCCATTCAAACTCACTTTGTGGAACTACTGAAAAAGCCAAATGAGAGTCCAATTCCACTTTAATTAAATTGCCACTCACTTTTGGTGTAAGCCATATTGCTTTTCTATTGTGAGTCTTCACATTGTAAATCCCAAGGCGACTCAGTCCTGTGTCACTCTCCTCCTTATCAGATTTTTCATCAACTTCATGCAGATAAGTGCTCTTTTTGAAACTGCAACTTGTCTTTTTATCTTTTTCTCTTTCCTGTGTGGTCCATTTATTTTTGTCTGCCCAATGCGCTCTTTGTATGTGTCCTACTTTGTTGCATTTTCTGCAAGTTTCACCTTTAAACCAGCATTGGTCTCATGTACGTGAGCCCCTGAGACACGGTAACACAATTTGTTTGGCCAAGCCTGCTTCTGTTTAGACATTTTAGATTTGTTCATGCTCACTTTCATTCCTGACTCCAATTCAATTGTGTCTCTATCTACTAATTTCATTGATTTCACTGCTCTTTCGAATGTAATTTGTGCTTCAGATAGGAGCCTGTTTTGATTGCTTTCTTGTACGATTCCACAAACTAAATATTCTCTCAGTGCATCATCAAGCCCATTGTCAAATTGATAATGCTCAGACAGCTCTTTCAATTCTGCGATGCAAGCTGAATTGGACTCCCCTTCCATTTGAAACCTGAAGTGCTCTGCGATCAATAATGGTTTTCGTTCTAAATGTTCCTGTGTTACTTTCACAATATCAGCAAAGCTCACTTTGGCTGGTTTGGTTGGAGCAATTAAATTTCAAACACAATGCTCTCAGCAAAACTGATACTTGTTTCTCCTTAGTTATTTCATTTGCTTTAAAATATTGCCCAATCTGCTCCATGTGCAACATCCAGTTATGTGTTGTGTAATCAAGCAAGTCAATCATTCTGATATCACCAGCCATTTCTGCTCTTTTATATGGTTGTTATTATCCAGTACTCACTATTTATGAACACATGAATCCTTTTGTTTCTGGCCTGGTTTTAATTCAACCGTGTCTGTCTCCTTTTCTGAAGAGCATATGCTATACTGTTTTTTTTTACTCAACCATTTCTCGCTGTACTTCAAAAAGTAAGTAGTTGTCTTGTGTTTTTTAAAAACTTCCTCATCACCACTGTTATCTTTTGTAACTCCAAAACATAAAAACTAATTGAAGGGAAAACAAAAGAGCCAGGAATGCGGGTCTATCTTTGTTTTTTACTTTAAGTGGGGCATGCATGTATGACGTGACATCAGGATAATGTACTTCATACATATCAGCCATAATGAATCAGAATCAGGTTTATTATCACCGGCATGTGATGTGAAATTTGTTAACTGAGCAGCAGCAGTTTCAACAAAGAGAAAAAATAATATTAATAAATAAAATAAAACGTAATAATAAATAAACAAGTAAATCAATTATGTATATTGAAAAGATTTTTTATTTGTTCAAAAACAGAAATACTGTATATTTTTTAAAAAGTGAGGTGGTGTCCAAAGCTTTAATGTCCATTTAGGAATTGGATGGCAGAGGGGAAGAAGCTGTTCCTGAATCGCTGAGTGTGTGCCTTCAGGCTTCTGTACCTCCTACCTGATGGTAACAGTGAGAAAAGGGCATCCCCTGGATGCTGGAGGTTTTTAATAATGGACGCTGCCTTTCTGAGACTCCGCTCCCTAAAGGTGTCCTGGGTACTTTGTAGGCTAGTACCCAAGATGGAGCTGACTAGATTTACAGCCTTCTGCAGCTTCTTTTGGTCCTGTGCAGTAGCCCCTCCATACCAGACAGTGATGCAGTCTGTCAGAATGCTCTCCATGGTACAACCATAGAAGTTTTTGAGTGTATTTGTTGACATGCCAAATCTCTTCAAACTCCTACTAAAGTATAGAAGCTGTCTTGCTTTCTTTATAACTACATTGATATGTTGTACCAGGTTAGATCCTTAGAGATCTTGACACCCAGGAACTTGAAGCTGCTCACTCTCTCTACTTCTGATCCCTCTATGAGGATTGGTATGTGTTCCTTCATCTTGCGCTTCCTGAAGTCCACAATCAGCTCTTTAGTTTTACTGACGTTGAGTGCCAGGTTGTTGCTGCGGCACCACTCCACTAGTTGGCATATCTCACTCCGGTATGAATTATTTAAACAAACAAAAAATGGTTAATTAACAGCTTGTTTCCAAAATTACTCAAATATTATTGAAATATTAAATACACAACATATTGGAGTGGGCTGCATCTCAAAAAATGGTGAGTCGGAGTACAGGAAGGAGATACAGAATTTAATGACATGATATCATGACAGCAACCTTTCTCTCAATGTCAGCAAAACAAAAGAGCTGGTCATTGACTTCAGAAAAAGGGGTGGTGCACATGCTCCTGACTACATTATCCATTTATCCAGCTATTTGTCCAGCCCTCCATAAGAGCTGATGATCTAGCTCTTGAAAATGTGGACCATTTTCCTTACTTTAACTACATTCTCTCCTCAAAAGCAGACATCAACATAGATCAGCCAGCACCTGAGTAGTGCTAGTGGAGTCCATGCAAGATTAAGGATAAGAACCTTTGAAGACCGCAACCTACAGGTCTAAAGAAAACTTTTGGTCTATAGAGCAATTGTCCTTCCTACATAACTGTATGGAGCTGAATCATAGACCACCTACAGTAGACACCTGAAAGCCCTGGAACAATACCACCAAAGAACCTTATGAAAGATTTTGAGGATGAACTGGAAGGACACATTTCTTCCCCACTCTAAGCAGCTACTGAACCTCTCAACCACGTCTGCATACTTTCATGCATTGAGTTGCTGCCATATGATTGGCTGATTAGAAGTTTGTTTTACGAGCAGGTGTACCTAATAAATTGGCCAGGGAATGTATTTTGTAGCTATGTCCTCTTATTATGAAAAATCTCAAAATCTATCCACCCCCTTGGGAATTTACATGCTTCAATGAAGTCATCCTATATATTTTTCTAAATTTCAATAAACAGATTCAAACTGTCTAGCCTCTCTTGGTAGAACAATGGATAAATAGGGTAGATCATCAAAATTTCTTTCCCCTAGCACAGGAATGTAAAATACTGGAGACATAACTGTAGAGTGTAGATTGAGGGCAGTGGGAGAGGTTAATGGAGAAGTATTGGGTAACTCCTTTACATAAAGAGTGTAGGGTGACTGGAACCCTTTTCAGGGGTGGTAGTGAAAGCAAGTAAGCTAGTGGTGTTTATGAGGCATTTAGACAGGCACATAAATAATAATATTTGTTCATGTACAGGCAAATATTTACACTTTAACTTATGACTGACACACGCATTGTAGACTGAAGGACCTGTTCCTTTGTCGAACTGTTCTATGTATTATGAACTATTCTATCTATGCCTCTTGCAATGTTTTAACTTCGATGAGGTCTCCCCTCAACCTCTGACATGCCAGCAAAAATCAATCCAACTTTGTCCATCCTTTCCTTATAGTGAGTACTCTCTAATCCAGGCAAATTCCTGGTGAACTATAGGACCCTCTTGGAAGTTTCCACAACTTTTTTGTAGTGCAGTGAAGAGAAATGCACACCTTGCTCCACTAACGTAAACCAACAGTTTATGGGAGTGCAACATAATTCCCTGATTGTTAGACTCCATGCTCTGATGAAGACAAGCTTGCCATTCCACTTCTCTATCACTCCTTGTCTACTCATGTTGCCGTTTTCAGGAGACTATGGGCTTGCACCACCAGCCAATTTTAGCACCATCTGCAAACTTACTAAAGTTTGCAGATAATGCTCATCTATATTTTTGTCAAATCTTTTATATGTATTACAAAGTTAAATTTACTGTTTACTTAGATCAGTTTTCACAGGCACAAAATCCCCATAATGCCCTTTCCATCCTACCCCCGCCTTCCTGCCTAGCATCGACCCATCTACTCATCATCCTGCACCTCTCCTCAGTCCACCAATCACCTTGGTATCACCATTCCCCTTCTACTCTTCATACAAACTTTTTTCTCTCACCACTGATGTAGGGTTTTGATCCAAAATGTCAGCAAATCCCTTCCCCGCACAGCTGCTCTTCAAGCTGCTGATTTCCTGCAGCACATTTCAGTGAATTTGAGACATTTCTTATAACGAGCTGACATCCTGAAGTAAAAATGATCAAGTAAAAATTGCAATGGCTGCTAAATGGTTGAAATAGCTTTCAGAGCAAGATTTCTGCCCTATGGTTAATCTAGTGCAAAAATGAATGAGATACAGAATGGTGGACAATCTACCAAAAATACAGCCTCCATAGCAGTATTTAGTGCTGTTCTGAGGATTCACCTCTCTTCAAAATCAAATAAAAAGATTCAATAAATAATGGGGAAAGACCTGATACCTTATTTTGTCCTTGTGAAAATTATAAATAATTAATTCACATTGAATTTCTCTGCTGAAGGCAAACTGAAATGCTAACGGTTTTATGGCAGGTCAGACACGAATATAATGAGATTATCAAAGCTAGAATTTGAAATGTGGAATGCAACAACTTTCTATTCTTCCTAGAAATTTGCTTAAGAACTTGAATCTTCCTCTGTTGTCACTGGAGAACCACCCTGAAACTGAAGAATGTCAGGACAGAGTTATGTGCCTGTGGGATAGAATTAAGGGCATTTGCATCAAGGACAGGGTCATATTTGAGGAAGTCATTATTAACATATACCTTCCGGTAAACATTGACTGCCATTTTGTCTCTGATTAGTTCACTTAGCTTTCAGCAGAATGAGAGCTTGAGTACTGGACTGCCCATGTTTTTCCTACTCGCCTGCTGTAATTCTGCTCTCAGGGTTTCAGCTGGGTGTCAGCCTTCAGGTGAGAAAAGAGCTGCCTCTTTTTTCTTGAGGTATGGACAAATTTCCAATCCTGCATTTAAGGTTAATTCACTTTTGGTCATTCCGATCAAACCCATATCACTCCTTCGTGGTAGAGAAACCAAGACCTTCTTCCCCGGTATCTGGACAGTTGTGGACTTCAAAGCAGTCCATTCATTGTGGTTGCTCTTCAGCTCCTGTTTCTGAGAGTATCCTCAGGTTGCCTGCCAAGAACGAGTTATTCCTGCAGGATCCTGGGGAGTCCAGTGTGGATTTTCTTGTAGCAATGCTTCTTGTCATTACTGGTATTTCAGGATCAAATTGACAGAGGTAATAAAGCTGTTGTCATTCCAACAGTTATCAGTACCTCACTAGCCATGGGTGAAGTGAACATTGTTGTGGTCCAGTCTTCAGAGTGACAAAGACAAACAGGCCATTTGTCAGTTAAAAATCCAGTCCCTCATGATCAGACTGGTTCTTGAAAAAGACTCTCAGATCCACTGGAAAGAAACGTAACAAACCTCATCATCCACATTTGTAATCATGACTATCTTCAAGCAAATAGACCACAGTACCTAATATGGAGGTCTCTACTGCCTGCCATCAGGAAAATTATTGTTGGTACTTTCCTGAGAAATCCCTTTCCAGTGGCTGAAAAGCTGACTCCAAATTTCAGTCATGGATACAATCACCTGGAGAAAACTTGAAGTGGAGAAGGAGGTCTTGGCATGGCACTGAGAATCTCAAGTCCACCATAAAGAAACCCAATATAAATGCAAGGAGTTCATCCCTCACAAATCATCAAGCATCTCATTATCACGTCAGTATTAGAATACATAAAGTAATCCTTGGTTCTGAAGGACTGCATCAGAAAAGCGAGTAGAAGGTAATGACAGGGATTGCTGGTGGTCAGCAGTTTGCTAGCTAAATTGAGAAAGCTATAAACTGCTGCTGTGTAGAAGTGATTTGGGTATTGGTAAGTTAAATTGATAGATTGGTTTATTACTGTCACATGGTCTGAGGTTCAGTGAAGAGTTTGTCTTGCATACTTTTCATACATATCAGATTAGTACACAGTGCACTGAGGTAGCACAAGGTGCAACAACAACAAAATGCAAATTAAAGTCCAAAAAACTACAGAGAGAGTGCAATGCAAATAGACCATAAGGTACAGGACCATAACGTGTTAAATTGTAAGGACAAGAGTTCATCTTACAATATTAGGACTTCATTTAATAGACTTCTAACAGCAGGATAAAAGCTGTCATTGAGCCTGGTGTAACATGCTCTCAAACTGTTGTATTTTCTGCCCAATGGAAGGGGGGAATTAAATTGATTGATCGTTAGGAAATCCTGTTTTTTGCAGACGCAGTGAAGGTGTTTCTTTCAATAGCTGCTACCTGATCGTTAGCGTTTACAGCTTTTTAATTGTTATTTCAAAATTCCAACAATGGCATTTTTTTATTTTCATAACATTAGGGAAGTTATGCTTCAGTGTGCTTGTGTACCTATACCTGGGGTTAATCATTCAGCTTTGGGTTCATTACTTAAGGCTGTTGAAGGAATGGTAAAAGCCATAGATAGAATGATAAACCTCTTTAGCCCACTGGACCTGTACCAACCATCAACTACTCTCTGGTCTGCACTAATCTGAGTAGGATTTAATTATTTTATTACCCCTATATTCTCATCAACTCCTCCCAGATTCTACCACTCACCTATCCACTTCAGCCAATGTACAATGGCTAAGTAACCTAATAATGCATACGCCTTTGGGATGTAGAAGGAAAGCAGAAGATCCAGTGGATAGCTATACCTCCACAGTGCAGACATCATTTCCATAAAGGGTTTGTTTTATGTGGAATGATTGATTATTTTTGACCTATGTTCATTGAAATTTGGAATTGAAACATTTAAGATCCTGAGCTAGTTCAGAAGGGAAAGAGTTAGTAATCTAGGACTGGGGCTGAGTTTAGGGGAAGGAGTGTCCCTTTAAAATCCTGCCCCAGGGAAGGCATAGAAGCAAATACAATAGCAACAGTTAAGAGGCATGTGAACAGGCAGAGAATTACTCTATTTTGAAAAACCTGCTTACTGCCCATTATGCCCCCAGCATTTAGGGCAGCAATGAAGGTCCTCCATCTCCGGCTGTGTTCAGGGCTTCCTTCATTATTTCAATACCTTCCTCTTGGTTTTCACTATTGTTAGTCATGCAAGTCCCAGGTGAAGATTGAGGAATACCATCACACTCAAACGTAGAACAATTCTTTATCGCTGTTTCCTTAACAATTTTGATTTACCAGTCAGAGTTGTTAGTCCTGAGCTGAACCCCTGAACTGGAGGACCAGTGGACTACTCGTGGTCTGTCCTTTACCCTTTTACCCATTTGGCATGGGTGACCCTGCCAAGAGCCAAAGCGTAAAGTTCAGACTCCAGCCAACGTAGCTCTCTGGGTCATTGAGACCTGCAAGCCTCCAAACCCCCAAACCCAATGACAAGTTTGTGGTCCGCTTGGAGGACCTTGGATCAAGGACTGTGAAAGCAGTGCACCCAGAGGAAGCCCACATAGTCATGAGCATATAAACTCCTTAGAGATCTCTGCAGGAATCAAACCCTATTCTTACAACTGGCACTGTAAAGCATTGGCACTATCCACTATGCTACTATGTGCCACTGTTTTTCATGGCTATTAGACTTCAAAGAAAAATTATCAAGTACCCTTGTCACTTTTGAATTCTTCTTATTCTTCATAAGAACATTCCAAGGAAAACTTGAATGATTATTTATCCATGATTGAAAGAAATAGAGAAAATGAGACATTTTCAGCAAATTGTTAACCTCAGTGAAATGAAATAGTGCAACTTTAAAACTCTGATGAAAAACTTGATTCAGTCTATCGTAACTATTTAAGGTTATCAGATAAATAATCCATGAAAGATGGTCACACAGCAGCCTACATGAAGGGCTGTATCTGCACTAAGTGAACAGAAGATTCCATGTAGATATGCAGCTTTCACTTACAGTCAGCTAGAAAAAATATATTCAAACCCAATGCTGAAAATATATTAATTCCCAATTAAGGGATCATGGAGGCAGAAAAGACTGCAGATGCTGGATTCTGAAGCAACAAACAATGTGCTGGAAGAACTCAGCAGGTTGAAAAGCATCTGTAGGATGAAAGGAATTTTGAAAATGTCATCATTTAAGAAAGAGAATTTAACAGTTAAGCTGAGCACTAATGCAGTCATACAAACTAGTAGTGGAATGGTTTATCCAATTTTTTGAGATCTTTTTGTACTCATGCTATTTTATTAAGTAGAAACTACGTTAAGTTTATGCAAAAAGCTTTAGATCATACATTAGGTACAAGTGTAGGGTTTTGGAATAATGTTGGAAAAAGCATTCAGAAACCACTCTGACCCACAGAGATGTGTTCAAGGAAAATATATGGATTGTGCCTTTTTATGTAAAATTTCTCATATCTTCTTGCATCATTGAAAGAGGCTAAATGGAAAAACTTCATATTAAGAGTTCTGCTGATCAGAATTGTTCCTCTGTCCCTGGAGCTGAAAAGGCAGGTCACCTGTTTTGCAACAGTTGGCTAACCAAATTGGGGCTATTAGATTAGATTAGATTATGAGGACACTCAGTCCTCGTTTATTGTCATTTAGAAATGCATGCATTAAAAAATGATACAACATTCCTCCAGAATGATAAAACAAAAAAAATTGTCTAATCTTGTCTAATGTTAAATTATGAGCATGGTTTCTAAGATCAATTTAAAACATTTTATGGATAAACTTTTGTATCCAAACTTTCTATGTAAATCTCTTAATGTATAGTTATAGGCATCAGTTAGTCTCGTGAGACCATGGATTTGCACCTTAGAAAGTTTACAGGGCGCAGGCCTGGGCAAGGTTGTATGGAAGACCGGCTGTTCCCCTTCTGCAAGACTCCCTTCTCCACGCCACCGATGTTGTCCAAGGGAAGGGCACTAGGGCCAATACAGCTTGGCACTGGTGTCGTCGCAGAGCAATGTGTGGTTAAGTGCCTTGCTGAAGGACACAACATGCTACCTCAGCTAAGGTTCGAACTAGCGACCTTCAGGTCACTAGACCAACACCCACTTGGCCACCCGCCAACACAAACCTCTTAATGTATGGAAACAGAAATAGCCGAATAATGCCTTTCCAACTTATAGAAAGTTGCACATCAGGACATCAAATGTGCTTGCTTTGTTTGTATATACTGTATGCACTCAGTACCTCACAGGAGTGCATGTTTATGACTGTCTACTGCTGTAGCCTATCCACTTCAAGGTTTGACATGTGCGTTCAGAGATGCTCTTCTGCACACTACTGTTGTAATACATGATTATTAGTGTTACTGTTGCCTTCCTGGCAAATTGAACTAGTCTGTCCATTCCCTTCTGACCTCTCTCATTAACAAAGCATTTTCACTCACAGATCTGCCTTTTTTTTTGTACTTGCACCATTTTCTGAAAGCTCTAGAGACTGCTGTGTGTGAAAATCCCAGAAGCTCTGCAGATTCTGAGATACCCAAACCACCTCTTCGGGAACAACATTCATTCCACAGCCAAAGTCACTTAAGTCCCATTTCACCCCCATTCTAAAGTTTGGTCTAAACAACAAGTGAATTTCTTGACCATGTCTGCATGCTTTACCGCATTGAGTTGCTGCCACATAACTGGCTGATTAAATATTTGCATTAACGAGCATTGTCCGCTGATACAGAAGGTAATACAAAACCAAAAAGGAAATTACAAAAACGGAAAAGCCAGCTGATTTCTGGTATTAGTTGCAACTGGTTGTGAGGAAAAAGTAAGAAATTACCTATTATTTTCTTTTTAAAATGTACATAAACTTAAGCGGAAAGTTTCATCTTCCTAGTAGTTAAAGAAAGAGAGCTTGGCATGAGAACTAATGCTAGGATTTTCTGCTGATGATTCTGTGGCACCTCAGGTTTACAGGGATTTCCAGGAATCTATTGATGCTTTGAGGTGTATGGGAATTTGAAGGTTTTTTTGTTGTAGTTTGAAAAGCTCAGATGTTCCAAAAATAGGATGCATTTATTTCATCCATTTCCTGTGAGTCCAATAAAATATATATGCATGAAGAAAAGCACATCTTGGAAATTCATACTGGATAATATCACAAGAAGACTTGTGATTTTACTCTGCCTTCAAAGTTCATCTCCATTAACTTCAAGGGAATTGAATCCCAAAAGCATATAGTGCTACATACAAGGGATCTATATTGGCACATGCTTATGTGTAAGTACATAACAGATGTGAATATTTGCAGAATTTATACACTATGTATGTAGCGCTAATTGATTTCGGTTGGGATGCCAATGGAAGTATCAGTTTATTCTCTCAGTGTCAAAGCTAAAAACATTAGAATCAGTTGAAAGCCTTGCAAATGATCAGTGGATATCAATGGCTGCTGGAAATTGTTGACGCTGATGAGGACTGGATCAAGTTAATTTGGCTTTATTCCATAATTATATTGGTTGGCAATACTTACGGCCAATGAAATTTGCTCACCAGTCAATGTGGTTTCAAAGGCTTCAAACAGAACTTTAGTTCCACCAAAATTAGTGCTCAAGTAGAGCAAGAGATTCACATCAATTAAATTGCTGCCGACAAAGTAGTTTGTTTATATTGTAAGTTTGTGTGTGGGAAGTATCTTTCCTGCTGTTAATGTTCATTTCAAGGCAATCAAATTATTTTTTACAGTTTTAAATAGTAGTAAATGCAATAAGCAATAAAATTCTATAGCAGCAGGTTTTAAAGGTAACATTGCAAAAAAGGAATTTTCCTTCAAACAGCCCTTCTGGTGAGTGAGTAGACCAAATGTAAAAATAAACTTCCAGTGAACCAATTTCATTGAAGGTTCAGCTGACCAACTATAATACACAAGCCAGTGATCCTATATAACCTGCTTAAGCTTACTTATGAGAAATACTCCTTTTCCTAGGATCCTGTCCACCCAATTATTTGGCATGCCAGAATGGAAAATGTTATCATACAGAACAGAGCTGTGATTTTCTAGATGACTGTGGCGACAACACAGATGAAAAAGAATGCGGAACATCCTGCACCTTTGAGAACGGACAATGTGGTTGGAAGAATTCTCTGGCAGATAACTTTGACTGGATATTGGGACAGGGTTCATTTCAGGATCTACGCCCCGCCAGCGATCGGAACCTTGGAAATGAACATGGTAAATCAATAACTTATGTGCCATTCATAAATATTATAATATACAATGGAATGTTTGAACTGTGATATCATTGGATATGATTGAAAGACCTTTAGTGTTTACCCAACAGAAGTTTCATATGATAACACAACTTTATACCAAAGCTTCATTGACAAGAAATTCTTCCTCATTTGGCAAGTCAAAGCACAATACATAGTAATGTAAATGCATTGTACCCCTGTCAACAAAGATCATTTCAATAAAGTGTATTGCTATCAATAGAATGAATTTTGGATGCAGAGTACAAACAGGCTGAAGTGACAACACTGAACTTTTTACATTTATAACTGGTGATAGCTTTCTGTTATTTGATACAATAATGACATTGTCCTTTTGAATATTGAACCAGCTACTCCCTGTAACACCATAATTGGTATAACTGAAGCACATAAGTCCTGCCCAGCAAAATTAGTTTTAATTTGATATTTGGTGCTGGAATTAGCTAAGTCTGAGATTTTTGGGGGAAACAAAAACAGATATATTTGTTCTTATTTTTAAGTGAAAATATTTCCAACCAATGCTTTTGGTAAATGTCAATTGTCTCAATTTATTTGTCTAAAAATAAATATTCATACCCAATAGCTTTTACAAAGACATCATGAAACAGGATAGATGATAGACAGGTACTATTGGATGGCTAACCTTCCAGCATGATGGTAGGAATCATTAACTTCTTACTTTTTGTAAATACAGTGGCTATGTTTAGTGCAGGCAAAAGGAAAGTACAAGGCTACACACCAAATATAGGCACTAGTTTCTTTCAATAAGTGAATGAGATGGCACATTCTGCGACTTGTTAACACAAGAGAGTCTGCAGATACTGGCATCTGGAGCATGAAGCAAACTGCTGGAAGAGCTCATCAGGTTGAGTAGCCACTGTCAGGTTAGCTGATGTTTCAGGTTGGGATCCTGCATTAGGACGGAGGGTGTAGAGGGGAGATAAAGAAGATAAAGAGGTGAGACGAGAGCTGACAGGTGTTGAGTGGATCCAAGTGAGGAGGGAGATGATGGTTAGATAGAGCAAAGTAGGGGGAGGATAGTGATGGAGTCCAGAGACAGTCACTGATGGGCAACAAGTAGAGATGCATAAGGAGAGAGAGGGGGCTGATTGAGTGGGTGGAGGGTAGGAGGAGGTAAAAACAGAGGCTGGAAGATGGTACGTGGTGACAAATGAGACTGCAGAAGTGGAATCTGATAAGTAACGAAGGTTATAAGTGAAAGCAGATAAGGAAAAGAAGTTGGGCAGATGGAACCAGTTAGGGGAAGGGATAGGAGAACTAGTAGGTGTCATACGGGGGTGATAAGCAGATGGAGCAAGGTGAAGCAAGAGGATGAAACAGGGTGATGGGGTGTGTGTGGGTAGGTGGTATAAGAAGGTAAGAGGAAGGAGAGTGAATGTGGATTATCCGAAGTTTGAAAATTCAGTGTTCCTGTATTTGTGTTGTAGAATACTTAGGCAGAATATGAGATACTTCTCCTCTATGAAGTGTTATCTTGGGAATCGCAGTACCATGCTGCTTTGTTCTAAGGCAGAGAGAACCACACGAGCAGCATCTGGAAGAACAGGGTCCATATACTGATAAAGGGACATTTATAAAACTCTTTATTTGAATGTGGGGCTGAAGCCACTGTATTTCTGAGCTTCAGATTTAAGCCACGTCTCACGACTTTTATCACCACCGTACCTCTACCTTCACCAGTACTCTCATAATACTATCATACACTCAGTGGCCACTTTATTAGGTACCTCCTGTAACTGATGAATTGGCAGCTGAGTATGTGCTTGTGATCTTCTGCTGCATTCCATCCACTTCAAGCTTCAACGTGTTCTACATTCAGAGATTTTCTTCGGCACATCACCGTTGTAACAGATGGTTATTTGAGTTACTATCACTTTCCTGTCAGCTTGAACCGGTCTGACCATTCTCCTGTGTTCTCTCTCATTTAAAAAGGTGTTTTCACCCACAGAATTTGTGCTCACTTGGTATTTTTTGGTTTTTCACGCCATTCTCTGTAAACTCCTGAGCCTGTTGTTAGTGAAAGTCCAGGCAGAGCAGCAGTTTCTGAGGTACACAAGCAACTCTGTCTGGCACCAACAATCATTCCACAGTCCAAGTCACTTTGATCACATTTGTTCCCCACTCTGATGTTTGGTCTGATTATCTTGACCATGCCTGCATGCTTTCATGCATTAAATTGCTGGCACGTGGTTAGCTGATAAAATATTTGCATTAACGAGCAGGTATACAAGCACACCTAATAAAGTGGTCTTCTTGATCTTCATTATCTCTAACCTATTTATCAGCCAAGTACAGTGCATCCCTCTTCCTCTTTTTCCCTCTCTCCCAGCTCTCATTAAAGGCTCACCATCAATTATGACAAGGGACAATTTTAAGAGTGCTTTAGGCTATTCTAATGATCACTGTATTCTGTATATTGTGGGTGCAGGTAAGCTTTCTCTCCCTGCATATCAGAGGATAGTGAGAGGAATGGGGATCAGTAAGAGTATTGGAGGAGGCTGTGATCAAGCCAAATCAGTATTTATTTTAATATCATGAAAAGACTTCAGCATGCAGTCAAAGCCCCTTATACCAAGCTGGATTGTGTGTAGGTATTATGTAAACTGTAAAGAGTGATATTTTTTCAGATCTCTCTAAGAGTGTGATAATTAGGACCTGTTTAAGCACTCAATACCAATGCAAAACAAAAGCTTTATTACTCTCAGAATGGAATAAATGCTGTTGGCATGAGAGGATGTTTGAACAGGTTGACTTTGGCTGCATAAATTATGATATTATATTTGACAATGCTCTCGTAACACAATGCTCTCGTGACTGAATACTGTCATGTAAAGCTATACAGATGGTTAAACTCCATTGGTACTCTTGCAGCAAGTCAGCGATTTCTGATTCTGAGTTACGTACAAGATATCAGAGCTTTGAAAAGTACTGTTTCATATGCACAGAGGGGTCAAAGGGATAAATATTTTGCAGCTGATGAATGATAAATCAAAATATTGAGTACAGAAGATGGGATGCTATGTTGAAGTTGTATAAGACATTGGTGAGGCTTAATTTGGAGTATTGTGTGCAGCTTTGGTCACCTAGCCACAGGAAAGATGTAAATAAGGTTGAAAGAGTACAGAGAAACTTTCAAAGGATGTTACCAGATCTGGAGGATCTGAGTTATAAGGAAAGATTGAATGAGTTAGGACATTACTTCTTGGAACATAGAAGACTGAGAGGATATTTGATAGAGGTATACAAAATTATGAGGGGTTTAGATAGGGTAAATACAATTAGGCTAGTTTGGGTGGGACTATAGTAACTAGAAGTCATAGGTTAAGGGTGAAAAGTGAAAAGTTTAAAGGGACCATGAGGGGAGTCATCTTCACTCAGAGGGTCATGAGAGTGTGGAACGAGCTGCTGGCACAAGTAGCGCATGCAAGCTCAATTTCAACGTTTAAGAGAAGTTTTGATGGGTAAATGGATAGTGGGGGAATGGAAGGCTACGGTTCCAGTTCAGGTAAATGGGAGTAGGCTGTTTAAATGGTTTGGCATGCACTAGATGCGCTAAAGGGCCAGTTGCTGAGTTGTACTTTTCTATGACTCTGCTCTAAGGAAACAAAAATGTTGATTAAGAAATTCTTTACCATACATTTGATTTTAAAATAGAGATATAAGAAAAGACAGATGCTGGAATCTGATTTTAAAAGCTTCTTTTGCCATTGTGATCAACTTGTTTCGAGTACAAAACACAGAGAAAATTGTGTGCTCCATGTAAAAACAAGAGGCTACTCTGCTCTCTCTTCAGCAACAGCTAGTGATCACAGTGTTACTATATGTGCATAATAAAGAACTTCAGTTCCCAGAGGGCAATGGGAGGGGTTCACCTGGAACCGCAAACTACAATGGTGACCTGGTTGCTGGTGCACAGGATTGAGCAGCAGTCCAGTTATAAAATGTTCCAACGTAAACCCACTCAAAGTTTGTCTTTATTAAGTACAAACATAATGGTGTCAGTAGATAGTGTGAGGGAGTGCAAATGAACGCAACTGAGAAAGGGACAGCGTGGGTACAAAAGGTGCTAGCAGCAAGTGAGGTCGGACACTAGTTACGACAGAGAGAAGCTGGCCAGTGAGGCAAGAAAGCACATTGTTCCCGAACTTCAGCAGTCACCGGATTCACCAACTTTCAGTGAGAGGCTGAAAGTTCCAGCTATAGAAAAGCTAAGTCCGCCTGAATCTCTGCAGTTTACCAGCAATCTAACTTGCAACTGCAAACGTGTCAAACAGCTATTCAATATATATTTAACTGCTAGTAGAGTGGGAGGGACCGATGAAATAATTGAGAATGTCTATTTTTCTGCATGTACTTGGTGAAGATGCTTCTGACATCTGTAATAGCTTTCAAATTGGCCAGACATCTTTTATGTTGGACACTCCGATGACAACATTTGAAGAGTATTTTGCCCCAATTAAAAACATCATGTTTGGGAGATAAAAATTTTCTTCCTGTAATCAGAAACAAGGTGTTAGCTTCGACCAGTACTTAGTTGTGCTACGCACACTAAGCAAGTCCTGTGAATTGGATGATTTGAGAAACTCACTGGTTAGTGACAGAATAGTGTGTGGAATTCCAGGTAACGGACTCAGAATAGCCATGTGAAAAAGATTTGATGCTGGAAAAGGCTATGTATATGTGTAGGACTGTAGAGACCACACAAGCACAAGCTAAGGGGCTGCACAGGGCAGGCACAGCAGTAAGTGCTATGAAAGCAGAGGAGCAGTGCACAAGATGTCTCCCAGAGCAAAGAGCATGTGTAGAGGTAGTCACATTCCAAAGATGTGTCCTGTTTGTGGAAAGCCCTGCAATAATTGTGGGAAAAGGAATCACTTTGCAAATTGCTGCAAATCTGGGTCTACCAAGAGAAAGTTGCAC